>NC_026003.2:91370563-91388063 GCF_000442705.2 Elaeis guineensis | reverse complement strand
TCTACTATAATTGATTCCTTTCTTGATTTGCCTTGTAATAATTATGTCCCCAGTTTGCATTTGGAATCAACATTTATCTAGTTTGGGCTTGAATCCAAAATTTGAGTGCCACATGTTGATTCTTTGGACTATTGATACCCTAATTTCAATAATCCTGGCCAATTTTATCAAAAAAATAATCATGGCAAAAAGATCTCCTTGGATTCTACTATAATTGATGTCTTACTTGATTTGCCTTGTAATAATTCTGTTCCCAGTTTGCGTATTGAAGTAGCTATTATCTAGTTTTAGCTTGAATCCAAAATTTGAGCATCACGCATTATATTCTTTACAATAGAGATGCCCTCATTTCAATGATCCTTGCCAATTTCATCAAAAACAATAATCGTGGCCAAAAAATCTCCTCAGATTCTACTATAGTTGATGCCTTCATCTGTCTTATAATAATTCTATCTCTTATTTGCATACACTAGAGATGCCCTCATTTCAATTATCTGTAGCCAATTTCATCAAAAAAATGATCCTGGCCAAAAAATCTCCTTGGATTCTACTATAACCGATGGCTTACCTGATTTATTTTGCAATAATTCTATCCCTAATTTCCAAATGGATTTAACATTATCCAGTTTTGGCAGGAATCCAAAATTTGAGTGTCACGCATTGTATTCTTTGCACCAGAGATATCCTTATCTTAACGATTATGACCAAAAGATCTGTTTGGATTCTACTATAATTGATGCTTCACTCGATCTGGCTTGTAATAATTCTTATCCAAAGCTGTATATAGAATCAACCATTATCTAATTTGCACTTTATTATGGTTTTAATAATATAGAGGGCACCAATAGTCCCACATTGGTTGTGAATCAAGGGAGACTCACGCTTATAAGGAGGAAAAAATTCTTCCCATGTGAGGCACTTTTTAAAGGACAAAATCGTGAGGCCCATGAGCCAGAACGGACAATACCTCATGTGACGGGCCGAGCTCTTATCCACAATAATGGCATGCCAGGAAAGAGGACAATACAAGCAATCATGGTAAAAATCAGAGCTCAACAATCAACAGGATTGACGAGGTAGTTTTTCCGTCAGGAAGATGTTCCTCCCCCACCTCTATTGGTAAAGCCTAGCTCTTCGCGTTTTGTGGTTACCACAGATGCATAAATTGCTGCATTAATACAGCAAATGAAAATATTAACGGAGTTAGTCCAAAGCCTCCAGTAGCAAAAGAATAGCATCTGCAAAAGAAGTTTACACTGATCGAAATTATGTCCGACGGAGATCCTTCGATGCTTTAGTCAGTGAAGAGTGGTGAACAGTAGATAAAAATTTTGAATAGTAGAGTCTCAGCCCAAAATTGTCTTTCCAATACTGTTTATTTACCTTCTTTTTATAAGTGATTCAGATATAACCGTCGAGCATGTGGTCCCACTTTTTATAGCACTAAAGGACAATTATTCCAATTATCGGACCATAATCATGGAGTTAATGGGCTGTTTATGTCCACTAATGATCATAATACATAGTTGATGACCGTTTATAATGCTTAGATATGTGGGTTCCGCATATTTTGACATTATGTGATCGTGAAAAGATAAGCCGACTATATATCGGTAATCATTGAGATCTGAATAAGCATCGATCGGTAACTCTGATATGCTGATGGTCATCGATCGGATATCAATTGATTTATCGTGGTTGTCCGTTGATGACTGAGAATAGTCGACTGTCAGTCGATCAACTGATTGTAAGTCGACATACTGTATTTATGAAGCCAATCTAGAGTCAGAATTAGGGATCGATTGAATTATCCCAACAGTTGCCTCCCACTTCCAAGTCTAAGATGGCCTGACGTGCATATTATCACGTGGTCTGTTACATTGGACGAAGGGAGTTGTCATATCACATGCTGCTTCGAGCCCCGATTCGACTACTGGCATTAATAATTTTTGAAATACAAGAGGTCTCCAACTATTTTGTTGTTTTGATATCTACGAGATCATCGTTGGGATGTTATTTTGGGAAGATAATTCAGCATCCGGAGAATTCAGACGATTTGAGTAGACCTTGGCCATGTGTGCAAACATCATTGGCTCTGAACTGTTCACGCGAATAATGGTGAGGTGGCGTGATCTGGGAGTAGGTGCATCAAACCATCCGATCAATGGTTGATCTTGATGTCGTCACGTGTCGACATCTGAGGAGATTCTGATTTGACTAATTTCATTCAAACCATTGAAGGGTCCTATATATATAAAGTCACTTTCATCTGAACTTTACTTTTGCATTTGTCGCTTTCCTCTGCAAGGGAAGGTTCTGCTGCTCCAGCATTAGGTGCTTTTAAGTTTCATTCCTTGCATCACCTTTTGGCTTCAAGTCGAGTTCTCCTTTCCCTCTCCTAGGGTTTTCCTTCTTTTAGGATTTTCTTTCTTCTGTAGTTCTTCATTTTCAATGGCAAGTAAGAAGGCTTCATCTTCTCGAGATAGTCGATCGGAGAATCTGGCTGATGATTCTCTTTTAGATCTGAAAATAGAAGTTTTTTCTTTATCCGAATCCAATGTTGAGCCGCTTCGAGAATAGTACCATATCTCAGAGTAGTATCAGCTTTCTGCTTCAGGTCCAGATGGTTGGGTGAACTCTCCTCCTTCGGATCAAGTCATATTTTATGTTGAGGACTTTTGGGCCAGTCTTCGATTTTTGATTTCGGAGTTCATCCGAAATCTTCTTGATTACTATGGTCTCTATCATGCTCAGCTGGCTCTGAACTTCATCCGACTGATCATAAGTTTTGCTTTGTTATATCGGCTTATCCTGATTGATTCTCATTTTTCTCTCTTTCAGCCTTTCTTTGTCCTTCGTCCTCATCCCAAGACCAAGGGTTAATGGTTCTTCAACCTGAGAAAAAGTCTTTCTTTCATCTTCAGTCTTCCATCATCCATTTATGGATGGAAAAATCAATTTTTTTTGCTTCTTCTTCCTCCTGGGGCTTTCCTTCATGCTAGGGCGATCCGAGAACTGACCCCAACAAGAATAGTCAGGTGGATGCCACTGATCAGGAAGACTTTCTTCGACTAAAGAATATGGACGTTCCACTACAGCGAGAACTGATGATCGAACATGCTCTCTACGATGTCGGACTTAGTTCGGTAACTTCCTTAGGTATAACATAGTCGATAGTTTTACTTTTTCTTTTATCTATTTTTGAGTTTTATATTGATCTTTTTGTTTTGATTGCAGCTATGCGGACAAAGGCACAAGTGTCGGTTGCTGACATTCGATTGCATGCTGTCAAGAAAAGGGCAGTGATCGATGTTGGATCTTCCCGACCGTCGAGAAAGAGTTGGGTTGACACTCCATTGGTACCAGCAAGGGAATCCAACATTCCATTGAAAATAGTCCCTAAGCTGATCTTAGCATTATCGGCTCCGACAATGCTTCTTCCGACTGAGGCACCATCTGCTGAAGCTTAGATGGTGAGAGATGGAGCTGTGGCAGAACCATCGGTGGCTCCATCAATGGGGGTTCGGGTCAGAGTGGAAGTTGTAGTCGAACCTGAGCAATCAGCAGCTACACCAGCTGTTCCTCCAGTGGAACAGTCTAGGATGCAGTCTAACGCTGACTTTCTGGTAGTTTCAAGCATGCGACCGTCGATTGGAGATTAGGGGAAGGCGCTTGCAATCTCTGTTGACGATGGGTCATCTACGAGCCTTTCCACCTTCTTCGATATCTGAATTCCTGCTGGTGAGTCAGCTCTGGCCAATCCATTATTGGCTAGATGACTCATCGAAGCTGCACTTCTTCCGACTAATAGGGAGAATAGGAAGAATTGGACGGTGTCTGAGATGTTTTCTTTTTTCTATCCGGTGATACTTGGGATAATTTTCCAACATTCCTTTCTTTTTTTTTATATCCAACTTGACTTGTCTTATGTTTTCAGTGGATGCACGATATGCACGCTCTAGAGAGTGGATATCGAAAGATCGTCGACTTTCGTTGATCTTGGATGGATAAGGTGACGGCCGCCAATGCTGAGAAGACTACTGCCATCGAACAACTTCAGACGGTAACTGAACGGGAGATGAAGCTTTAAGAAGAAATTTTTCATCTGACGGTCAACCTTCAGTCCTCCAGAGTCGAGCTTGAGTTGGCTCATCAAAATATCACATCTCTCAAATCTCGGATCAGGAGTAAGAAGCACTACATCCATCGGCTCCGGAGAGAAAGGGATGGATGTATTGAAGAGTTAGAAGCAGAGCGTGGAAGGCATCGTGCCATGATGGAGAGGCTGGCACTGGTCCATGCTGAGTCGGCCTCCACAAGGGCTGAAGCTGAGTTGGCGAAGGACGCCCTGAGTCTGGCTGTCAAGAACTTCAAAAATTCAAAAGAATTCAAGAAAGAGATTCTCGAAGGCGGATTTATCTCTTACTGTGTTGGATACGAGGATGGCCAAGATGCGGTCGAAAAATTATATCCGATCTTGGACTTGAGCAGTATTGTTCCTCCTAGTTCAAAAGAAGAGACTGCTGAAGAGGACGGCATGTTGATCGAAGAAGATGCACTGACTGCACCAAGACCTGCTCCAACTACTGAAGCTATATCAGAGCAGAGAGATGAAAAAATTGATTGGTGATCGGTGTAGTATTTTTCTCTTTTTTTTTGTAATTGGATAAATTTTGTAATCAGACCTTGGGTCCAATTTTGTAACCTTCTCTATAATGAATGAAAAGAAAAATTTTTTAAGTACAAACTCTTCTTGATATTTACCTCCTTGTACTTTTAGTATTGTAGAATCTTAGTCGGACCATCGATTACCATTGGTGAATCAGATGTTCAATAATAATTGTAGTAGAGTTTGTCCGTTAGTTGAGTATCGATCGACATACTTTACCTTTTAGGTATTTAGATATGTTGCCCCAAGAATTGATTTTAATGGTTACAAACTATTTGAGAGAACTACTAATGAGTTTCTTATCTTTGGAAGATACTTTGGTATTGTTTCAGGTAGTCTAAAATGTTAAGTTTGAAAAGCTCCTTCAAAAGTGTCAAAGTTGAAGTTTCTGCAAGTTGGAGATATTTTTGAAGACTTTTTGAAGTGTCAAATTAATTCAAATTCATTTAAGAATATTTGGTAGCATTATGATAAGTTTTGAACCTTAAATGTATGAAAAATTAGATTGAAATAAAATGGAGCGACCCAACTGCGTCATCTCCTTTTATTGGGTAGCCAGCACGCATTGTTTTGGCTTGTGACATGCAGTGGGATGATCCATGGGTCGACTCCTGAGACTCTGAGATCAAAACAGAGAGCCTATTTTTTTGTCTAGCCAAATAAGATGACTCATGGGACTATCCATTCGCAGTGGGATGACCCATGGGTCGACCCATTCTGGATGAAAACTCGTAACGACTAATTTTCAGCATATTTTTGGTGCATTTAATATGCATTAAACATACTCCAATGGCTCTTAACCGATACTAAGACACTCTCAAATCTAAATGAAGGCTATAAATGCTCTCTAAAGGTGAAAAATCAAACAAGATTCATGCATTCAAGCTCACATTCATGAAAAAAAAATCTAGAAAAAGAAAAAAGAAGCATTCAATCAGCTCACCAACCACTCTCCAACAGCATTCAAGTGTTTCAATCATTTGAGAGTGTTCAATAAAGGCTTCTACTCCTTGAGTATTATATTTTTATTATTTTTATTGTGCTCATTTAAGGAGCTATTTGTGCTAAAATTTTTGTACACTCATCTTTTGCTATTGTACATTAAGTTTGAGTTTTGGGAGGTTTCAAAATTTGGATAGGTTGATCCGAACCTAAATTAGAGTATTTCTGGATTGACTTGTATCCAAAAAATAAGTATTCTTATTAAGATAGTAAGGGTCGGTGTTATCCGACGTGTTGTATTTTAAAATTCTTTTAGTAGATTGAATTCCTAAGTAGGGACTTAGAGAATGGATGTAGGTGTAAGGTTGGCACCGAACCACTATAAATCTCATGCATTTATTGTGCTTGCATATTTTTTTTTATTCATTATGCTCTATATTTATTTATTTATCATTTATGGTTGATCTTATTTTTTTAATTAATCAATTCACCCCACTCAATAAGTATAGCACATTACTTGAGAGCACTAATCACAAAAAATTTAAAAAGATCCAATTCACCCCCCCCCCCCCCTCTTGGGCTCCATATCTGGGCAACAAGATAGATGGTGATAAGCTAAATATCCTTCAACTGACCATAGTCAAATTAGTATATCTAGATATTTGATAGACGGTGATAAACCGAATATCTTTCGACTGACCGTAGTCAAATCGATATTTTTTTATTCGATCGAGGTTGAATCGGCATAATATTTTACTTAGTTAAAATTAAGTCAGCATAAGTAGTCATTTGACTAGAATCAATTTTTATAATAAAAAATTAAAATGTAGTCAGTATGTCGATTTTTACAGTGAAAAATTGAGATGTATTCAATGAAAATTTGATCGATTACTTATCGGTCTGGTGTCATTTCGTAGATATAGTTAATCGAAGCTTTTAAGATTCTGAATTCCAATATTTTCACTCTGAATATTGTACATGTGAATAATTTTATTGATAATACATCTTCAAATTATCGGCATTTCAAGTTTGAAAAATAGTTGTTCCATCAAGAGTTTCTAGCTGATATGCACTCGATCAAAGCGTCTCGATTATTCTGTAGGGTCCTTCTCAATTCGGAGATAATTTTTTCTGATCTAGAGATTTTGAAACTTTTGCTTTTCTTATGACCAGGTCTCCTTGAAGGAAGATCTTTGGCTTAACTTTTGCATTATAATATCAGGCTATTTTTTGTCGATATGCTATCATTCGAACTTGAACTTACTGTCAAACTTTCGAAAATAAGTCTAGATTGGCTCTCTGATATTCTGAATTGCTCGACTCATTATAGTATTCCACCCTTGCTGATGGTAATCCAATCTCAAGTGGAATCATCGCCTTTATTCCATAGGTCAGATTGAACGGCAATTCTCCCATCGGTATGCAAAGTGTTGTCCGATATGCCCACAAGACTAGATACAGATCTTCTACCCAGAGGCTTTTTGCTTCATTCAGTCTGGTCTTGAGACCATGTAGGATTGTTCGGTTGGTTACCTCCACCTCTCCATTGGATTGTGGATGACCGACTGATATGAGTTTGTGCATAATATAAAATTTTGCACAACTCTTTATAGTTCTGATTGTCGAATTATCGATCATTGTCAGTGACGATAGTATGTGGTAGATCGAAACTGTATATGATAGACTTTTAAATAAAATCTTCTATCTTACTTTTAGTAATTTATGCCAAAGGTTCAGCTTCCATCCATTTGGTGAAGTAATCAATAGCAACCATTATGAATTTTCTTTGATCAGATGCCAGAGGAAAAGGACCTAGTATGTCAATTTTTCATTGTGCGAAGGGCCATGGCACAATAATTGATGTCAACTGATTGATCGATTGATGTTGTATATTTACATACTTTTGATATGATTCACATCTTCGAACAAGTTCAGCTACATCTTTCTTCATGGTGAGCCAATAATATCCTTATCATAATACTTTATAAGCCAAAGATTTGCTCTCTAAGTGATTTTCACAAATCTCTTCATGAACTTCTCAGAGTGAATAGCCGGCATCTACTGGTCTCAAACACTTCAGTAAGAAAAAAAAATAATATTTTATAAAATTGGCCATTCATCAAAATATATTGCGAGACCATCCATCTAAGTCGTTTGGCTTTTGAAGGATCTATAGGTAGAGTTCTATCAGTCAAGTACTGGATGATCAAGTCTATCCAGCTTGGTTCATCATTAACTTGTAGCACTTCTTCGACTTTATCAATACTTGGCTGTTCAAGGCATTCGACGAATGTCTGACCCAGTGTGTTAAATGAAGTGGTTGCAAGTCCAGAAAGTGCATCGACTCGAGTATTTTTTGTTCTTAAAATGTGAGAGATCTCGAAATATTTTATAGTTAATATAAGTCTTTCATTTTCTGAAGATACTTCATCATAACGAGATCTCGGGCTTCAAACTCACCCTTAACTTATCCGATAATCAACTGTGAGTCAGTGAAGACCTTCAGGTTGTCAATGTCCAACTCTTTGGCAATCTTCAAGTTGGCTAGGAGAGCTTCATACTCGGCTTGATTATTTGAAGCTTTGAAATTAAATTGAAAAGCATATTCGGTTATAATCCCTTCAAAATTGGTAAGGATGAGACAGGCTCCACTATCCTTGCGTTGGATGCTCCATCAATATGTAACACCCACACCGATGTTAAGTCAAGCTTGAGAGTTTTAACTGGCTTTATTTTGTTATTGGATTCATCCTTAGAATTATTGTTAGGTATAGTACACTTAGCGATGAAATCGATCAAAACTTATACCTTCATCGATAGATGTGGGCGATATTGAATATCAAACTCGTTGAGTTTTATCATCCACTTTGCCATTCGACTTGAAGTATCAGGTCAGTATAAAATTATCTTTAACGATTGATCTGTCAAGATGATAATGGGATGTGCTTGGAAGTATGGACGAAGTCGCTGTGATGATGTGATCAGAGCATAGATCATCTTTTTTATCTTTGAATATCTTATTTTGATATTATGAAGCACCTTGCTGGTGTAGTAAATAGGTCATTGAATTTAATTTTTATCCTCTTAGATGAGTGCCGAACTAACTGTCTCTATTGAAGTTGCCAAATAGAGATATAGAATTTATCCAATCTTTGGTTTTGTAAGTAGCAGTGAAGATGCCAGATACCTTTTTAGATCTTCGAAGGACTGTCAGCACTCATCTGACAATAAGAAGTCTTTTACTTATCTCAAGGTCTTGAAGAAGGGCAAACTCTCTCTACCGACCTTGAAATAAATTGGTTGAGTACGACGATCCTTCCATTAAGTTGTTGTATCTCTTTCTTGGAGCTTGGATGCTTTATATTGATGATAGTCTTTATTTTTTTAAGATTGGCCTCAATTTCTCGTTATGACATAAAAATCTAAAAATTTTTTCAAAAGTTACTCCAAATTCATATTTGGTCAGATTCAATTTCATCTGATGTCGTTGAAGTGTGCTCAAGGTTTCTTCCAAATCTTGAATATGATCAATAGTTTGAAGACTTTTCACCAGCATATCATCCACATAAATTTTTATATTTTATCTAATTTGTGTCTTGAATATTTTGTTGACTAGCTGTTGATAAGTAGCTCTGACATTTTTTAAACTAAACGGCATTACTTTGTAACAGTAGATGCCTTTATTGGTTATGAAGGCTATGTACTCCTTGTCTTCAGGCACCATCCGAATCTGATTATATCTTATAAAGGTGTCCATGAAGCTTAAGAGTCGGTGTCCCGAAGTTGCATCAACTAGTTGATCAATCTTGGATAAAAAAAACTATCTTTCGGATAGACTTCATTTAGATTTGTATAGTCGATGCAAATTCTTTATTTTTCATTGACTTTTCTTATCATCACTATATTGATGAGCCAATTGAGATAATTAGCTTCCCTGATGAAGCCAGCTGTGAAGAGTTTGTCGACTTCTTTATCGATGATCTTCTGCCTTTCAGAAGCAAAAGGTCTTTTCTTTTATCTCACCGACCTAACTTTTGGATCAATATTTAATCAGTGGGTAATTACCTCTATAGGAATGTATGGCATATCAGTAGCCGATCAAGTAAAAATATCGATATTTATTCTTAATAGATTTATTAGTTGTTGCCGTTTCGGATCAGACAACTGCGATCTAATTTGAACCATCTTCTCAGGATCTTCTTTTTTTAGCGGGATGGAAACTAATTATTCGACTAGTTCACCCCTTTCTTCATTCTCTCTTTGGTTTAATTTATCGATGGATAAAGAGTCTTCAGATTTATTATTTTGTGTGGAGATGAGAAAATAGTATTGAGCAAGCTGTTGATCTTCACATATTTCTCTGACTCCATTTCTTATTGAAAATCAGGCCAGCAAATGATATGTTGAAACTACTGCTCTTAAGATATTAAGTCCAGGTCATCCAAGTATGGCATTGTAAGTCGATGGAACTCAGACGATAGTGAATGTCAGGAGAACAGTATTTTGTTGAAGATCTGTTCCTGCAGTTAGTGGGAGAGTAATTTTTTCTTCCATAATAACTGCATCTCTAATAAAATTAACTAACGACATCGAGACTCTTCTAAGTTGATCAGTCGGTAGTCGTATTTGAGAGAAAGTCGACTAAAATTTTTTTTACATTATAGTTTGCTATCGTCATCGAGACAACGATAGTATCATCATGGGGAGTTTGTATTCTCTAGATATCATCTTTCAAAAAAAATTATATTATCAAGTCGTTGTTTCTTTATCGACTCTTCTTCAGAAGTTGCCCCCCGATCTTTTTGTCATCCAAAAATTATATTGATGAGTCCTGCCATTCATCGATTGTTGATCATTTCCTCAGCTTGTTGCTGAGGTTGTTGGTCGGTGGGAGATTGAGTTGGGCAATCTCGTCAAAATTTTTCAAGATAGCCTCATGGAATCAGGATCTCTATTTCATCTCGGAGTTGGATGCATTGTTCGGTATCGTGTCCGTGATTATGATGAAACTGACAGTACTTCCTATCATGGCTCCTCGATGGTACTTTCATTGGTGGGGGGTGTCGAAGATACTCCTCTTCTTTGATCTCCATTAAGATCTACGTACGGAGAGTAGAAAGAGAAGTACAGGAGTCATACCTACCATAGCTATTCGACTTCGGATTCTATCATCGAGGTGAAACTCGCTTATTAGTAGTCAGCCTAGTTGATTCAGCTGGAGCTCTACTTTTGTTCTACTTTTTTTTTACCTTTTTCATCTATTTGGTGTTAGTCAGAAGCACCCTCATCCACATGGATATACTTGTATACGTGCTCTAAAAGTTCAACATAGGTCCGGGGGAGAGTCTTGTCCAGAGAATAGGTGAATCTGGATCCTCTCAGACCCCTCTTCATGGCCGATATGGCCATATCTTTATTGAGGTCCTTGACCTTAAGTGTGGCTACGTTGAAGCGAGCCATAAAATCTCTTAGTGTCTCTGTCTCGCTCTGCTTAATGGAGAAGAGACTGTCTGATATTCATAGTACTTTTTGATTGGTGCTGAAGTAGGCTATGAAAGAATGCTTGAACTGCTCGAAGAAGCTGATGCTCTCTGACTGAAGCTCGAAATACCAAGCTCGAGCCATTTTTTAAATAATTATCAAGAAGTTGATGCATAAGAGGACGTCGGTTGCCCTCTGAATTATCATGAGAGCCTTATAACTCTTTAAATGGTCAATTAGATCAGTGGAGCCATCGTATGGCTCCATCTATGGCATCTTGAACTGAGATGGAATTGGTTCATCCAGGATATGTTGAGAGAGAGATTGGATATTATGGAAGTCGTAATCATTGGAAGATTTTTGGCCTTCCATCTGAAGTCGGACAAGTTGACGGTCGATCTCCTTGAACTTGCATTCGTAGTCGTCGAGCCACCATTATCAGGATAATTCGAGGGTAGAATCTCTTAAAGAATTTGAGGATGGAGAAGCAGAAGGTGTATGCGGCCCTTTTCCCTTCTTGATATTATGTACACGAGAAGGAGAGGGAGAATGTCATGAAGAATGGGCGACACGATGGGAGTATCGAAAATGTGGTTGTTCGTCTCGATGAGAGTGTCGAGATGGTCGCCGCTCTGGAGATGAGGAAGGTGAATATCGTAGAGGATGGCGACTATGCTTGGATGGCACTGAATGAGCCACCGACTCCTCCACTGGTGATTGCTGCTACTGTTGAGTTCGTTGCTGCTGGAGGCTTTTGACCGACTCCATTAATACCTTAATTTACTACATTAATGCTGTAATTTGTGCGTCTGTAGTAACCACAGGATGCGAAGAGCTGGACTCTGCCAATGAAGGTTGGGGAGGAGCATCTTCCCGATGGGAGGACTATCTCGTCGATCTTGTTGATTGTTGAGCTCTGATTTTTGCCATGGTTGCTTGTATTGTCCTCCTACCTGGTGCATCCATCTATTGCAGATAAGGGCTCAGCCCATCACATGAGGTATTTTCTGCTTTGGCCTATGGGCCTCATGATTTTGCCCTTTAAAAGGTGCCTCACATGGGAAGGATCCGATACCGACTCTAGATCGACTTCATAAACATAATATGCCGACTCATAATCAGTTGACCAACCGACAGTCGGTATTCTCAACCATCAACGAACAATTATGATAATTCAGTTGATGACCATCGACATATCAGAAAAATCGATCGATGCTTATTTGGATCTCCATAACTACCGATATATAGTCGGCTTATCTTTCCACGATCACATAATATTGGAATGTGCGAAACCCACATGTCTAACCATTATAAATGGTTATCAACTACATGTTACAATCATTAGTAGGCATAAACAGCCTATTAACTCTATGATTATAGCCTAATAATTGAAATATTTGCCCTGTAATGCCATAAAAAGCAGGATCACGTGCTCGACGGTTACATCTGAATCATCTATAAAATAAAGGTAAATGAGCAGTATTGGGAAGGCAATTCTGGGCTGAGACTCTGCTATTCAAAATTTTTATCTACTGTTTACCACTCTCCACTGACTTAATCATCGAAGGATCTCCATTGGATATAATTTCAGTCAGTGTAGACTTCTTTTGCAGGTGCTCTTCTCCGGTGATAGGCGCAATAGGAGATTGCCACAACAGATTGGCACGTTAGGAAAGGGGTCGAGATCCATCTCGATTCTTGAGGGCTAAGGTCTACCTCGACTGACTGTAGGGCTTCTCGGACTGTACATATCGGAGTCTCCCTTGACTGAGGGGTTCTATTGTGGTTCTAATAATGTGGAGGGCAGCAATAGTCCCACATCGGTTGTGAGTCAAGGAGGACTCACGTTTATAAGGAAGAAATTTTTTTTTTCATATGACATACCTTTTAAAAGATAAAATCATAAGATCCATAGACCAGAGCAGACAATATCTCATATGACGGGCAGAGCCCTTGTCTGTAATAGGCTTGAATCTAAAATTTGAGTATCACGCATTGTATGTTTTGCACTAGAGATGTCCTCATTTCAATGATCAAAGGAAATGATCCCGGATAAAAGATCTTCTTAGATTCTAGCATAATTGATGGCTTACTTGATATGTCTTGTAATAATTCTATCCCCAGTTTGCATATGGAATCAACCATTTTCTAGTTTGGGCTTAACTCCCAAATTCTATTCTACCATAACTAGCTTAAAACCCCATGCGATGCACGACATATATTTATTTTTTTGAATAATATTTTTATAAATTAAAAATTTAACATAATATAAAAGATATCATAGATGATGTCAAATATTTTAAATTAAAATATAAACTTAAAAAATTTAAATAACATAATAATAAGAAGTAACATAATCATTTCTATCTTTTACTGATAGAAAAATCATTTCTTGAATCAACATTTTCAGCATCAATTGTTCCAAAATTCTCATCATTAAGAAGAGCATGGCCACCTATTTGCATCCCACATATATCTCTTTTCTTCATAATCCATCAATAAAAATAATATATTTTATTATTATATAATTTTTTATTTTATTAAATTTTCAGTCATCATTAAAGACTTACTCCAAAGAAAAGGTAGAGATAAATTTTCTGATAGTTGAATTGTTAATAACTTCTTAGTCCCAGTAGCTCAAAATTTCATCCAGAATGACTAAGAGACAATGATGATCTCTATACATATCTAAGATCAGTAGTTTGTGTCCGTTTTGTATGTATTTAAGAATAAATGGTTAAGTTGTAGTAGGAGGTAGGCAGTAGTCATATTGTATTTGTATTTATATGCATGATTGTAGTAGTTGACCCATGGAGACAATCCCAATTAATATTTTTTTTGCCCTTGGGTTTAAAGCCAAAAATGTGGAGATCCAACGGCCAAGTGGGAAGGCAGGTAAAAGTGAAAGAAATCGAGCAGCGGTCGGTGGCTCTCTTGGTGTACATCTCTACCAATGGCGTAAGACCTTCCCCTCCAACCTCGACATCTTGGCTGAGGTCACTGGAGACGATGAAGATGGCGGGTTCGGGCCTGGGAAAAAGAGAAAGGCAAGCAGTCAACGGAAGGGTCTTGTGGATCCTATCTTTGCACTCCTCTTGACACATGCTGGTTTTGGGGTTGTTGGTCTCATCGCTGGGGCTCACAGAGATGATGGGCGTGGTGGTGGCCTCTCGCTCCATCACTACGTCAAGCTCTCTCCAGCGGCTACGAAAGAGAAAGCGGCACTCCTCCCTCGCTTATTACCCCATATGGGATCTTTCCTTAAAGTAGATTGTATAAGATAATAATTGATATATAACGCACAAAGCAAGATCATATTTTGTGGAAAATGGTGAGATCGTGAAAAGAAGGCAAGGAGTAGGGTTTATGGAGAGAGAGATGGAGAGGAGCTCACGTCCTTATTGAAGTTGTCGAGGGGGATGGATATCGAAGCCATCGATCGTGCTCTCTATTCTCTCTCTCTTATCGTCTACTTCATCTCCTTCTCCTTCAACGGTGGTCGGGATGACGGATCGGTGAACGACGGCCGCTGCCCCACTCTGGCACCCCCTCCTCCTCTGACGACGGTGAACTCATAGAAGCTTCCACGAGCCGATATCTCTCTGTCTCCTTCTCCTCCAACGGCGATCGGGATGACGGATCGGTGAACAACGACTGCTGCCCCACTCTGGTGCCCCCTCCTCCTCCGACGGTGCCCTCTCCTCCTCCGATGGTGGTGAACTCGTAGAAGCTTCCGCGAGCCAATCTCTCTCTGTCTCCTTCTCCTTCGACGGCGGTCGGGATGATGGATTAGTGAATGACGGCCACTGCCCCACTCAGGTACCCCCTCCTCTTCCAATGGCAGTGAACTCGCAGAAGCTTCCGCAAGCGATCTCTCTATAACTATGCACGCTCTCAAATCACCGACGGCCGCTGCCCAACCCCGACGCCCCGTCCTCCGACAGCAATGAACTCATGGAAGCTTCTGTGAACTGATCTCTCTATCTCTCTCCCTCACGATGTGTTTGACAAAATCTTTTTTTTTTTCGCCATGTAGCTCCCTCCTCTCTCTCCCAACACCCACGCAGCAAATGAAGGCTTCTCTATTGAGAGACCTCTATTTATATATATATATATATTAGATTTATACCTTATTTGATTTGTCTTGTGGTAATTCTATCCTCAATTTATATATGGAATCCACCGTTATCTGGTTTGGGCTTGAAACAAAGGTAGAAGGTATCTGATCTGATCCGATCTAATTGGGTTGAGTAGTCAACATGTTAATTGAATTTGGACTAAATTTGGGTAAAATACAAATGCTTAATTTTGAGTTCAGACTGAGACTGAATAGTTATGCACTCTAACCCGATATCCGATCCAAATCAAATTATATTATTTTAATATTTTGATATATATATATAATATTAAATATATTTTTTTAATTACCTATCAATTATTAAATCTTATTTATTCATTCATTTTTTCCTTTCTCTTATTCTCTTTAGCCACTCTATTGGGTTTAGGCCGGATAAATCTGCATTATTCGACACTCAATTGATTGAGATGGATTTGATAAAAAAATAATTTTAATAATATTTAAATTAAATTCAAATAATTTATTAAAATTTAAATTTGAATTTAGATAATTAGAAATCTATTCGTTCGTATATTCAATAAACCATATAAATAATTCAACCCTATTAAACCTGGAAAAGAGTGTCGAAAGCTTAGACTTGGGCGGTTCCCCGCGGGCCATGTTACTTAACGAGGAAGTATTACATGGACCATGTCCAAGTGGAGCAGCACGAGTCCCCAAGCATATGCACGGTGGATAACGCACAATTGGGAATTGGTGAAATGCAAGGGTAATTAATGTGGCGTGTTATTAACCGTGGGATTTGGCGCGGTCCATTGAACCTGGTCCAATTAATAAGTAGGCCTAAGCAAGTGTCCATTTCGCCGTGGCTTTTAGACGAATGAGCTTGTCCCTTCTCCGCCGGAAGGGCCACGTGATCGTCCATGATTGAGTCATCTCTCTCATGTTCTCAAAGGCAAGTTTAGCGCACTTGCATGCAATGCATCACGCATGGCTCCTAGATCCTATATATATAGACACCGTCCCCCTCTCCTTGTGCTCCCCAACCCATTTCCAATGGCCAACTCTAATCACATCCCCTTCTTCTTCCTGGCCTTCCTTTTTCATGTTTGATCCCCTTATTCTCTTCAGCCACGGCCAGCTCTTGTCCATTGTTGATGAGCCGAGAGACAACACTAGCAAAGTTCCAATCTACATCGTCCATGTAGTAAAGCCCGATGGCACCGACTTCCTCTCTGCTGAAGATCAGGAAAACTGGTACAAGTCCTTTTTCCCCTCCACCCACCTAGAAACTGGCGAGTCGCGGTTGGTCTACTCCCACACCCACGTCATGAGTGGATTCGCCGCAAGGCTAACCCCTGAGGAAGTCCGTGCCATGGAAGACATGGACGGGTTCGTGCACGCATACCCCGACCAGGAGTTCGAGCTCTTCAGGACCTACACGCCGAGCTTGCTGAAGTTAGATGGGGCGCAAAACCTCTGAAATAGCTCCAGTTACGGCGAAGGCGTGATCGTCGGGGTGATCGACTCCGGGATTCACCCCACCCACCCTTCATTCAAAGACAACGGAATGCCAACCCCATCACGAAAGTGGAGGGGTATTAGAATTTAATGCTTCGAGATTCGATGTATATTAAGTTCACAACGAGATTCGTGACGAAAAACGGAATCCAACGAGATCAAAATCATCCCAAACGGAGCTCATGGAAAAAATATGTATTTTTGAAGTCGGCACGCAATCCGAAGCAGTAAAGGACCGCCGGTGGCGGCACGGCCGTGTGCGGCCCAGGCATGGCAGCGGTTCGCCTGGGCTCGACAGCGTGCGGGCCAGGCACGGCCAAGGCCCACACGCACGAGCCAGCCCAGGCCTAGGCACTGCGCCTGGGGCCTGTACCCCAGTCCACCGTGGATTGGGTGGTTCACGGCCTAGCGCATGGACCGCGTGGGCGTTTCACATGCGTTTCGTATGGTTCACAGTACTATTCCGTAGATCGATCACGATCGAACGATTCTGGGATGTCCCGATGATGATCCAATGGTGCAGAAAGATTTTTGGGCTTGATTAAGAGTGTTAAACCTAATCTAACACGTGTTTTAAGCCTATAAAGGCCTGTGTACAGTGGAAAGAGGGTGTGATTTTGGTTTTTCACGGGAGAAGAAACCAGGTGGTGCCCTGTTGGTCTCGCGGCGTGGTTTCTTCAGCGGAAATAGGAGAATTTGTGAAGATAGAGAGGGGCTGCGGTGCTGAGAGGAGAAGGAGCAAGAGGTTTTCGGACAGCGGACAGCGATCGCTTCAGGGGTTCAGGAGAATTTTTCTAGAGAGAGAATTT
>NC_026003.2:91295076-91370463 GCF_000442705.2 Elaeis guineensis | reverse complement strand
AATAGCCCCCTCTTGGAAATTGCACTCCACCGCATATTTGTCATGGCAATCCTTATAACTTTGCTATGATAATGCAGTTGTGCCATAACGATTACATGCTTTTCTATAAGGAGGACCAACTGAAGAGTTTATGTGATGTATGTGGTGAAAGTTGATTTAAATTGAGATAAGAGGGTAGTAATCAGAAGAACATACCTATAAGGTTCTTCAATATCTTTTCCTCACTCCTAAACTTCAGAGGCTCTACTTATTTAAGAGTACTATAGGGTAGATGAGATAGCACAAAGAAAGAATTTGCAAGCACTCCGATATGATGAGTCATCCATCAGATAGTGAGGCATGAAAGCAATTTGATGATTATTGATGTGTCTTAAAAATAACTGTAAGTGCACGGTGTGTAATGTAGTATTTTCAGTGAGTACAGATCGATCCTATGAGAAATTAAATTTTTAAAATATATTTAAATTTTTACTCAAACGAGCCTTGAAGAATATATGAAGATTGTTTATTAACTAAAACCAAAAGAACACAAGTGTAGAAATATGATATCTAAGAGATCTAAAATTTTTGAATCCACTAGACCCTTGATTTAGATATCAACTTGGTTGGTTTTTCTTTTGTACTCAACCTCCCTTCTTAGTACATGACTCAACCAAGTATAGGCTATAAATAGCTTAAAAACAATAGCCTATCAAGTTTGTTCTCATGCACTAATTAAACTACATACTTTTTATTATACTCGAATAAGCATAGATCATGAAAATACTTAACCTAACTATGATCTATCAAACTCTTATTGCACAAAAAAAGGGATGATGATGATGAATCTCTACTTTAGCCACCTATCTTTGATCATTAATTCAAGCATAGACTGTTGAGAAATATGTCCTAAAAATCAATCGTCAATCTGTTGACGGTTGAGCAATCTTGTATTGTAATTGATTTGTTAATAAATAAAATATATTTTTAACATTTTCATCATATATTTTCATCTTCTAATGAACTCCGTTGTTATGATAACATCCATAGGACTATTTAGGTTCGATAAAGAGAGGACTTATCGATTAATCTTTAAAACTGTTCACAATCAAATGATAGGTTGTTAATAAGGACGACAGCCTCTATCGAGCATAAATCGCTGTAGGCCATATGGGTTGGTTGTCCTTTTAACCAAGAAGTGTGAAGACACTAGTATGACATACAGGTGAGATATAAGGGTACATTATCATTGAACGTGACTAACTCCAGAGCATTCTGCAGTCGAGAATGTCTCTGATGGGATATAGGTATAAGTATCCCTTAGACCTGAGATCGCCTCAGTGACTTGCAAGCAACTCACTATGCTTTGGTACTGGACTAACTGAATTTCTAATTCAGTGACGGAAGGCTTCTGGGCACAGTCAAGTACTTGCAAAGTCAGAGTGCGATTGAGATGGGTTTGACCACTCCAAGAGTTGGAGAAGAATGAGTTGCTGTATTTCAATTTAGCAAAACCTTGGCTAGGATAACCCATCAGATGGATTTGATATTTTGAAATACAATGTGGACAACCTGATCAGAGTTGACAGTTGAACTCTAAGGTGTCCTATGAGCATTTTGATCAAAAGGATGAATTATATGGAAACTATATCCGTATGAGTTCTAAGGATGTTGTTCTACACATTCGACCTATCCGACCATCGGATACCGTTGCTAGATGGTCACTTCGATTGATATAAAAATTTATTTCTGTACTACCGACTTAGATTTAGACCTATGAGGTCACACACATTAGAGTTCACGATCCGATCGGATGGTTGATCAACGATTAAGAATCATTCTAAGGTTAAACGATCAATACGATTGACATTTAACCTAGTGTAAGTGATGCAGGAGGATCGATTAGCAATTTGATTGCTAATTGGTTTAATTTGATTAAACCAAAAGATTGAGATTAAGTTTAATTAAATATAATTTAATTAGATTTTGTTTGGGATTGATTGGATCAAATTCAATTAGTTTATAGGATAAGCCAAGTGCAAAAAAAAATTAGTCCTAGTTCAAATAGGACTTGGATCAACCTAATTTTCAATTTGATTAAAAAATTAAATTAGATTTAAAATCTAATTTAATCTGATTAAATTAAATTTTTAATTGGATTAAGATCTATTTTAATTAGGTTGATTTGGTTTTGATTTGATTTAGTTTGAGAAATCAAATTTGAATAAGTCATAAATTGAATCCTAGTAAGACTATGATTCCACCTTGCGCCACCTTAGCCCCCTACGCCCACTCTCTCTTATCCCACATCCACTCTCTCTTATTTTGTGTGACAAAACCCTCTCTCCCAGATCTTCATGCATGCCCAAAACTTTTCTCTCTTTCTCTCTTACATGGAATGTGGTTGTGGATCAAGTCAAAGTAGGAATTAGTTTGGATTTCAAATTCTGTGAGATAGAGTTTTAAGAAACCAAAACTCTTTTCTTATGACACTAATTTTATTCAAATTTTTTTTAAAATTTTTATAAATTTTATGGCACATAATATGCACCCTTTACTGGTGGTCCATGGTAGAAAAAGAAGGAGGGGACGCCCAAGAGTTGGGAACCCCTTGTCTTGCCTTGATTGGATAATCCTTGACTAGGTATTTGATATAGACAAAGACTCTTCATATCTCTCTATTTAAAATGAATTTCTTTATGAAATTTTTGTGAATTGTAGAGAATTGAGAGACCTTTGGGGTATTTAAAAATCAAGGAGAAAGAGTCTTAGGGCATAGAGATCTAATAGACACAAAACTAGGTGTCTGGGTTAGAGCAAAGAGAAGAAGAAGAGGGTCTTTTTCTAGAGTTGCTGGGTTCATCTCTTCCCTTCCTCCATCTATAAGTTTTCTAAGAGTGTCTCATCTAAAACTCCTTCTCCTACTTCTCATCTTTAGAAGAGTCTAAATCAAGAAGAAGGAGGCATCTGATCGACCATCGAAGAAGGATCAGCGCAGTACTAGTATACTGTGCTGATTTCCTGGATCAGGACTTCTGATCGTGATTCGTGGGCTCGTGTGGATGACTCCTAGAGGCTGAACACATGTGCAACTTACAACATCATCCTTAAGTCCGGATCAGCAAAGTTAGAACGTCTAACTTGCAAGGTAATAGATCTGATCTATTATATTTTACATACATTAGATGTAGTATAGAAACATGTTGATATGATCAACATGTAGTTCTTGTTCTTTATATTTTAATTTTTGATTCAATACCATGTAATGATCATGTAATAGGATCTTAGATCTAGAGATTCTCTAATTTTACAAGATAAATTTTAATTTATTTTAGTCTTTCGCTGCCTGATCTTGAAAAAATTTCAAGATCAACCCTGAAATCCTAGATCTGGTTCCTTCAATTGGTATCAAAGCCTAGATTGTTTATTACATGATTATTTATACATGTTTAAATTATTTCTTAGATTAGATCTAATTTATAATCTAATTGTTAAATCTAAAATTAAAATTTTTAGATCAATCACAAACTGTAGGTTATCCTGCTGTAAGGTTTACCCCTCACAGTGCAAAGGTTGTCCTAGTTCGTGTAGATTTATCTTTAATCATAAATTTGTTAGATGTGATCTAGATTAAATTTATAATTTATTAGATTAAAAAATATTTAAATCTAAAATAAAATCTCTTTGTTAATAATTCTCGTGCAAAGAACCATCATATATTTGTTTGAGAAATTTGCACAGTTTAAAGTTGAAATTGTTTCAATTACATGAACTGTTTAGATTAGATCTAAAGTAGTTTCATACTTATTTCACTTGTATTTTGATTATGAATCAAACATACAACTTGGTTGGTAAGAACCATGTTGTAAAAATATTTTACAAACATGAAAATTATTTTTGAAAAGTCGAACCCCAACCCTCAACCCAAAACTTAATTGAGAATTAAGAAGTTGTTTGATTAGGTTCTAGGATTTTGAATTGAAAAACCTAAGACACAAACCATAATACATTGGGTTAATGGGTTAGTGGGAATTAGGTCCATTAATTGGATTAGACCTAAGGTTAGGTTAAAGATGGACTTAATTAGAGAATTGACTAAATCTAATCAATTGTTGTCTTAGAATAGGTCAAGCATTCTCTAAATCAATTACAATAGTTGTAGTTGGTCAAGTCCATATCTTTAACGAGAACCAAATGGACTTGACTTTTGACTAAACGGTCTAGCATGAACTGTTAGGTTGATCTAATCAAAACTAATTAAACTAGTTGGTATCTAAGGTAAACCAGATCGGTGATTTTTAATTGGCAGCCCGCTTACTTGACCATTTCTGATGGTGTCTAAGGCAAGCTTTGGCAAATCCTCCCACCGATCGAACTTACCTGGCCTCTTGATGAAATTATGTTTTGATTGGATCACTTGACTATTTGAGCTGACTCATGTCAGCTAGGTAAATCAGTGTGACTGATTTAAGTACTCCTAGACCAGCCCTTTTAATGGTCTCCCTTAAGCTGACTTGGTAAAGTCAGTGGGAGGATCATGATAAGCTAGTTCATCTGATCTCATCCTCTAAATTAATTAAATCTTCTAAAATTATTATGTCTTTAAAATAAAATAGTTATGGTGATAACAAGATCATAGCCGTCCATTAAGTGAACGATAATGGGTCCATCAGTTGGATAACCATTGGAGGCCCAAAGGCCTGGTGCTTATCGGCTGATGGAATTATCATTCATAATATAATTTTTTGACTGTATCTTTCTAAATGGTGGTTAGGTTAGCCAACCAAAGTTGGGCTTAATCATTCATTGGCTAGATGGGCCAAGTATGGTCATGTTAATGGTTGGACCTAACCAGTCCTTTTTAGTGGAGGCCAAAGCCTACTGATTAGGAACTGGGACAAAAATAAAATTATTAAAAATTATTTAAAAAAATAATTGGTTATGAACCTACCCTTAGCTGTACATGGGTTGGCTAACCAAAGTTGGACTTGTGTGCAGTCTAAGTGGATTCTAGTACCTACTAAAGAATTAGGATAATTCCTCTAATTAGAGGTAGAGGCTACCAATTCGAATAAAATAGTAGGAGAAACTTTTTGATTAAAGTCCAAATCTTTAGGTTTAATGAATCAATTACTAATTAGGTTATGATTTTTCTTTGTATAGATATGACCACTTCCCTATCGCTCCGATCATTGTTGGACAATGATAAGTTGGTGGGATCCAACTTCGGTAGCTAGTACCAAAAGTTGAAGATAGTCCTGGAGCATGAACGGATTCTATATGTGATAACGATCCTGCACCTGAGGAGCCAACTATCAATGCACGTGGAATAGTCAGAGACACTTACCAGAAGCAGCTCAGTGACCGGACCACGGCGCACTGCATCATGCTGGCTACCATGAGCGACGGGTTCAATCGCAGATTTGAGACGATTCAGCCAAAGGACATGCTTCAAGTATTGGAGGATGCCTTTGGCACACCCGATGGCATGGAGAGGCATAAGACTAGTTGTACCATCTTCAATGTCAAAATGCGGGATGGTGCCTCTATAATTGATCATGTATTGTATATGATCGAGCTGATGGAGCGTTTAAGCAAGCTCGACTTTTTCTTGCATGAGCAGCTTGGGAAAGATGCAATACTGAACTCGCTGTCCAAGTCTTATCTCCCATTCCTCACTCATTATAGAATGACAAAGCCTGAAGTAAACTACCACGGGTTATTGGGGTTGCTTCAAAACTTTGAGAAAGATCACTAACTCCACAAGGAGTCGGTGAATTTAGTGGGAGGTTCGTCTTCTGATTCTCGACCCTTTAAGAAAGGGAAGAAGAACAAGAAGAAGAAAGTGAAGAAGGTGCAAGTTCAGGCTGGGACATCAGTGCAGGGCCAAACCAGAAAGATCAAGCCCGATAAGAATCAAGCTGAATGTTTCTTTTGCAAGAAGTGGGGGCACTGAAAAAGAAACTGTCCTTAGTACATTAACTCTCTGGATCCGAACAGGTAGAGAAAGAAGCAAGCTATTGCTGGGCAAGGTATTTATATGATAACTCCTTGCAATTTCTCTATTTGTGATATAACTGACTGGATATTGGATACCGGTAGCCCTTACCATATTTGTAATTGTTGTAGGGGTTGCAGGTCAGTAGGAGATTCGAGCAGGGTGAGAGGTTCCTGAATGTTGAAAATGGAAGATCAATTTCAGTTCTAGCATTAGGAATCTTGAAACTTGTATTTGAGTCACATATCGTTGTTCTTAATGATTGTCATTTTTGTCCCAGTTTCTTTTTAAATTCATTTTTGTAGGCCTTCTGACCAAAAATGATTATGAAATTTTAATAAAAAAATAAGTTTATAATATCATTATGAATAGTGTTATTATTTTTTGTGGATATTTGAACAATGGTGTGTATATGTTATCACAACCTGTTAACGTAGTTTATTCCACTAGCAAGCATCCTAGATTAGATAGTGTATCAGATATCTACTTATGGCACTGTAGGCTAGGTCATATAAATAAGAACAGGATAAACAGGTTGACTCAAGAGGAAATCTTTGAAGTCAGTGATTGTGAATCACTTCCAACCTGTGAATCCTGTCTTCTTGGTAAAATGACCAAGTACCTATTACTGGAAAAGGTGAGAGAGCTTCTGAGCTCTTGGGCCTAGTACATACTGATGTATGCGGGCCCTTGAGCACAAGTGCTAGAGGTGGATATTTTTACTTCATCACTTTCACGGATGGTCTATCCAGATATGAATATGTCTATCTGATGAAACATAAATCAGATTCATTTAAAATATTCAAATGATTCTGAAGTGAAGTAGAAAAATAAACTAGGAAGAGTATTAAAACTCTTCGGTCTGACCGAGGAGAAAATATCTTTCTAGTGAGTTTCTCACATATCTAGGAGAGAATGAAATTCTCTCCCAATGGACTCCTCCAAGAACACCACAGCATAATGGTGTGTCTGAAAGGAGAAATGGCCCAATCCATGATGGATTTTGCCAGCTTGCCGATATCCTTCTGGGGATATGCACTCGAATCGATCTGTTATCTGTTAAATAAAATTTCAAGTAATTTGTAATTAAGACTCCATATGAGATATGGACAGGGCGAAAGCCAGCACTTTCACACCCTAGGATCTGGGGGTGCCCGGCCTATATCAAATGGTTAGTTACAGATAAATTTGGACTTAGGTCTGACAAATGCACATTCATAGGGCACCCCAAAGAGACCAAAAGATTTTTTTTTTACCATGCTGATGAATAAAAGGTGTTCATCAGCCTTAAGGCAATCTTTTTAGAAAAAGAGTTCCTTGATGAAGGAACTGTTACCTCTAAGATTGAACTTGATGAAGTTCAACAGGTAGAAGGACCGACACCAATAGCTGAACCTAAGTCAGATTTGATTAGATTAGATCCGGAGCCCAATGTACCTACACCATTAAGGTGATTCGGGAGAGTACTGCGTCAGCCGGACATATACTATGATTTCTTGATCCGAAATGGTGATCTCATCGAACTCGATGAGAACGATGAGGATCCGATCACCTATATGGATGCAATGCAGAGACCTGATTTCGAGAAATGGCTTGAAGCCATGCAATTCGAAATGAAATCCATGAAGGTCAATGATGTATGGACATTGGTTGATCCACCTGAAGGGGTTAAACCATTGGGTGTAAATGGGTCTTCAAAAAGAAGAGGGGCATAGACGGAAAGGTGGAGACCTATAAAGCCCGTCTGATTACCAAGGAGTATCGTCAACGTTATAGTATTGACTATGACGAGATGTTCTCCCCTGTGGCAATGCTCAAATCCATTCGGATAATGCTTGCAATAACTGTCCATCTGGATTATGAGATATGACAGTAAAGACATCTTTCCTAAATGGAGAGCTGACCGAAGAGGTGCATATGATACAACCTTAGGGGTTTACATCCACAGATGAGTCCAAGATGTGCAAGCTTCAGAGATCCATTTACAGATTGAAGCAAGCTTCTCAGAGTTGGAACATACGTTTTGATAAGGTGATCAAAACATATGGATTCATTAAGAACGGAGAAGAGCCCTGCATCTATAAATGGGCAAATGGTCCAATTGTGGTATTCCTTGTCTTGTACGTGGATGACATTCTCTTAATCGGGAATGACATCCTCGCACTACAGGGAATAAAAGTTTGGTTGTCATCGCAGTTCCCCATGAAGGACTTGGGTGAAGCATCCTACATCCTAGGGATGAAGATCTATAGGGATAGATCTAAAAAGATGCTTGGATTATCTCAGTCCACGTACATAGACACTGTGCTGAAGAAGTTTAGCATGAAAAATTTCAAGAAGAGCTATCTATCGATAGGCCATGAAATTTCTCTCTCTAAGAAGAATTGTCTGACAACTCCTGAAGAAAGAGAGCGTATGAGTAGAGTCCTATATGCTTCGATCGTGGGATTTATCATGTACCCATGATATGTACAAGTCCAGATGTGGCATACTCACTAGGAGTAGTGAGTAGATACCAATCTGATTCTGGAGAAAATCACTGAAAAGTGGTTAAAGCCATCCTTAAGTATTTGAGAAATACTAAAGATCAATGGTTGGTTTATGGCGAGTCAGATCTGAAACTTGTGGGGTTCACAGACTCCAGCTTTCAATCTAACTATGATGACAGCAGAAACATATTGGGTTATATCTTTACTCTGAATGGTGGAGCCATCTGCTGGAAGAGTTTCAAGCAGCATACTGTGATAGACTCTGTTCGTGAGGTGGAGTACATCGCAGCATCGGATGTCACGAAGGAAGCTGTGTGGCTAAAAAAATTCATCATCGAGCTCGGAGTAGCACCCTCCCTCGATGGTCCGGTCCTGCTCTACTGCGACAGCACTGATGCCATAGCTCAAGCGAAGGAACCCAAAGCACACCAGTGGACGAAGCATATTTTGCGCCGCTACCACCTAGTCCGGAAGATCGTGGATCGAGGTGACATCGACCTTCAGAAGATCAACGGAAAGGAGAATCTAGCTGACCCATTCACTAAAGTCCTGACAATAAAGGAGTCCGACAATCACAAGTCGAAGATGGGTATTAGATACTGTGCCGAGTGGCTTTAGGATAAGTGAAAGTTGTTGAAAAATATGTCCCAAAAGCCAATCATCAATCTGTTGACGGTTGAGCAACTTTGTATTGTAATTGATTTGTTAATAAATAAAATATATTTTTGATATTTTCATCATAAGTTTTCATCTTCTAATGAACTCCGTTGTTATGTTGAAGTCTTTAGAACTATTTAGATTCGATAAAGAGAGGATTTATCGATTAGTCTTTAAAACTATTCACGATCAAATGATAGGTTGTTAATAAAGATGAAAGTCTCTATCGAGCATAGGTCGCTGTAAGCCATATGGGTTGGTTGTCCTCTTAATCAAGGAGTATGGAGACACTGGTATGGCATACAGATGAGGTATAAGGGTACATTATCATTGAATGTGACCAACTCCAGAGCATTCTGTTGTCGAGAATATCTCTGATGGGATATAGATATAAGTGTCTCTTAGATCTGAGATCGCCTCAGTGACTTGCAAGCAACACACTGTGCTTTGGTACTGGACTAACTGAATTTCTAATTCAGTGACGGAAGGCTTCTGGGTACAGTCAAGTACTTGCAAAGTCAGAGTGTGATTGATATGGGATTGACCACTCTAAGAGTTGGAGAAGAATGAGTCGCTGTATTTCAATTTAGCAAAATCTTGGCCAGGGTAATCCATCAGATAGATTTGATATTTTGAAATACAATGTGGACAACCTGATTAGAGTTGACAGTTGAACTCTGAGGTGTCCTATGAGTATTTTGGTCAAGGAGATAAATTATATGAAAACTATATCCGTATGGATTCTAAGGATGTTGTTTTACACATTCGACCTATCCAGTCGTCAGGTACCGTTGCTAGATGGTTACTCCGATTGGTACAGAAATTTATTTCTGTGCTACCAGCTTAGGTTCAAACCTATGAGGTCACACACATTAGAGTTCATGATCCGATCGGATGGTTGATCAACGATTAAGAATCATTCTACGGTTAAACAATCAATACGATTGATATTTAACCTAGTGCAAGTGTTGCAGGAGGATCGATTAGTAATTCGATTGCTAATTGGCTTAATTTGATGAAACCAAAGGACTAAGATTAAGTCTAATTAAATATAATTTAATTAGATTTGGTTTGGGCTTGATTGGATCAAGTCCAATTGGTTTATTGGATAAGCCAAGTGTAAGGAAAAACTAGTCCTAATTCAAATAGGACTTGGGTCGACCTAATTTTTAATTTGATTAAAAAATTAAATCAGATTTAAATCTAATTTAATCTGATTAAATTAAGCTCTTAATTTTGTTAAGACCTATTTTAATTAGGTTAATTTAGTTTTGATTTGATTTGATTTGAGAAATCAAATTTGAATAAGTCATAGATTGAATCCTAGTAAGACTAGGATTCCACCTTGCGCCACCTTAGCCCCCCCCCTCTCCCACGCCCACTCTCTCTTATTTTGTGCGACAAAACTCTCTCTTCCAAGTCTTCACGCACGTCCAAAATTTTCTTCTCTTTCTCTCTTACATGGAATGTGATTGTGGATCAAGTCAAAGTAGAAATTAGTTTGGATTTCAAATTCTATGAGATAGAGTTTTAGGAAACCAAAACTCTTTTCTTATGGCACTGATTTTATCCAGATTTTTTTTGAGATTTTCGTGACTTTTATGGAACATAATATGTGCCTTTGCTGGTGGTCCACGGCAGAGAAGGAAGGAGGGGATGCCCATGTGTTGGGCGCCCCTTGTCTTGCCTTGTTTGGATAATCCTTGACTAGGTATTTGACTTAGACAAGGACTCTTCATATCTCTCTATTTAAAATAAATTTCTTCATGAAATTTTCATGGATTGTAGAGCATTGAGAGTCCTTTGGGGCGTCCAAAAATCAAGGAGAAAGAGTCTTGGGGCGTGGAGATCTAATAAACACAAAACTAGGTGTCTGGGTTAGAGCAAATAGAAGAAGAAGAGGATCTTCTTCTAGAGTTGCTGGGTTCATCTCTTCCCTTCCTCCATCTGTAAGTTTTCTGAGAGTGTTTCATCTAAAACTCCTTTTCCTACTTCTCATCTTTGGAGAGTCCAAATCAAAAAGAAGGAGGCATCTGATCAACCATCGAAGAAGGATCAGCATAGTACTAGCATACTGTGCTGATTTTCTGGACCAGGACTTCTGATCATGATTCATGGGCTCGTGTGGACAACTCCTAGAGGCCGGACGTATATGCGGCTCGCAACATCGTCCTCAAGCCAAATCAGCAAAGTTAGAACGTCTAACTTGCAAGGTAATAGATCTGATCTGTTATATTTTACATACATTAGATGTAGTATAGAAACATGTTGATATGATCAACATGTAGTTCTTGCTCTTTATATTTTAATTTCTGATTTAATGACATGTAATGATCATGTAATAGGATCTTAGATCTAGGAATTCTCTAATTTTACAAGATAAATTTTGATTTATTTTAGTCTTCCGCTGCCTGATTTTGAAAAAGTTTCAAGATCTAACCCTGAAACCCTAGATCTGGTTCCTTCAAGAAATAAAAACAATCCACATAAATACTAAAATAAAAAATACTAGCATTGAAAAGAAATTACGAAAATAAAAGAAATTATAAGGAAAAATAAACTATCCTAATGCTGAAATTAAATATTGCAAAATTTAATAAGCAACAACTAAATAAATATTAAAATAAAATTTTATTACTAGAAATTAACTTTGTAACTACAAAATGCTTCTAACTCCTAAGCCATTAACAGGGCTTGGAGTTGGATTCAAAACAAAAATTAAAAATAAAGGAAGAGAAAACTTAAACTAAACCTCCTTCTACAGCTTTCTTCTGCAGAACTTTCTCGTCTTTTGATTCTTGCACATCTCTCTGGTTGACTCTCCTTCTAATGTGTTGGAAGAGTGAAAAAAAATGAGAATAAAATGACTAAAGAACCTAAAGGGTAGGTATTTTTGCCTATCACGTGGGCTCATACAAGAGCTATGGTGTGGAGAGAAAGATATCTTCAAGGTAGAAGCATAAAACTTTATTTATAGTTGTTAGGAAGTACGAAGTTTTTATATTTTTTAGATATGGGACTAATTAAAAGAACAAGGATCTAAAAAGATGGATAAATAAGATTTAAGAGTAAGAAATGATAAGATAATCAGTTGAGACTGTAAAATAATATAGATATTTATTTATTTTTTTCTGCAGTCGCAAGCCATTTTCTCCGCGTCCATTCCGCCGTCAACCATGCCTCAGGCCTCTCCCGCGTCTCACTTAACCACACTCCCGTGCAGCGCCCAAAAACACATGCCGCTCACCTGCTCCCAGCTAATTCTTATTCCTCGTTTTTGCCCCCGCGTTCCCGCCCAAGCCGCACGCGTCCCCGACTTTACTTCCGTCCTTGGACCCGCACACAGCGCCCTCCACAGCAATTCACGCACCCAACACCACCAGCTTGCAGCGCTTCACGTTGGTCCCGTTCACAAGCCCATTGGATATCATATTTTTCTCCCAGCGCACCTCATACAGCTCCAAAATCCACCCTTCTAAAAGTCCAAGCCACCTTTTCTCACCCTCATGCGTTAAATGCATCATGAGCCCAACTTCAAATGCTAACGTCAAAACCCAACAACACCTTCCCTAATTGTGCTAATATCGTGCAAATCCCCTCTTTTAAGATTTCCTGTGTCCTTTCTCTTACTTCACGCGTCTCTTTCAGTTGCTCTCGTGTTTGCTTCCTTCCGCGTCCACATACATTCCACCCCGCATTCATATGAATCCTTTTCTATATTTATTCTTAATTTGATCAAAAATTTGAATTCAAACTCAGACTCAATCTTCAAATCAAAATTTTCACAAATTATAAATTTAAACTTTCCAACCCATAATATTTAAAAATTAACAAAAAATATATCAAATTCATAATAAAATAAATTAATTAACGCCAGTATTGATACTTCTAATGTAAATTTAATATATCTATCACTTAATACCTTTCATTTGCTTAAAAATCATTCAATGTCCGACTGGATCTATCTACAGATGGCTTTACACCGTTCAATTATGCTGCGGTCCCTTATTTATATTGACCAGTCTTTATTACTCCATATAATCTCCCACCTGAGATGTACATGAAAGTGAAAGAAAAAATCCGATTCAGATCGGATCGTCAGGATGAATCTGAACAGATTTCTATTACCCAGAGATAACAACCCAAGAAGGAAAGATGAATTGAGTTGTCAAAAATATTGGCCAAATTTAACTTTAAGCAATTATGTGCTCTAACTAAAGCAAGCTTGAGTGATTGTGAGGTGAAAGCTATAGGGTTGCAGTGGAATTAAACTCACAAAGGTAAAGTAAAAATGTAAAGCAAGAATTTAAAACTAAACTAAATAAGTAATAAAATAAGTAAAGAAGGTAAAGAGATCAAAGTATAATCACAAATATATAAAATTTTATAGTGGTTCGGAGCAATCCGCTCCTACATCCACTCCCCAAGCTTCCTTTAAGATTTTCACTATAATCCATCCTTGATTACAATATATTAATTTTCATCGGGCTCACAAACAAACTCAATTGATTTTAGCACAGGCCAACCAATCAAAACTTTTACACCGTTAGTTTTTGGGGCTCACTAACCATCCAGTTAGTTTTTTGGACCAATTAATCAAAATCTATAAGTCCAATTTCAGGCTTGGACGAGCCTATTCTTCAAGTTTCTTTTCCTCAAAGAAACTTATAAAGAAAATAAAATATAAGATATAAATTTCAACTCCAGAACGAAAATGGAAAAAAAAAACTCTTTTGGATGCGAAGAAGAGGCTGAAAGATCGGCTCTTTGAAGCTTTGCTTTCTCTTCTTTGAAGCTTGAGAGGATGTGCCGGATGTTGGAGAAGATATCTCTTAAAGGCCCTCTGAAATCTTAACTTGAATCCTTCTTTTCTTTTTTGGTTTGATATGTAATGAAAACCTCTTAAATCTAAAAAGATTTCTCTTTAATATCCCTTGATCTTGCTTTCCAAATATTTTTCTAGTTTTAAATACCCTTGGAGATAGCTAGAGAGTAAGATTGGACCGTTGGAGGACTTAAACTAGCCGTTGGAGATAAAATAAAGCCATTGAAAAAGTGCAAAAACTAGCCGTTACATGTCTGTCAAAACCATCGAGCTAGCTCAGATGCAGTCGAGCGGGCTTGAGTAGAAAATTGAGCCGACTCGAGCAGGAAACTAAAAAATACTATTTTCTATCCTTTTGAGAGAGCTAGCTTGGCTGCATGCCTAGCCAAACTTTTAGCCCTATTTTGTACCAGAGTTGACTTGATTCTTCGACAGATCGGCTCTAAACTTTTCAACTTTATTTTCTTCAATATTTTACCTTCCAAACTTGAGTTTCTTGGCTCCAAACTCTTCTAAACAATATTTTTATCCTCCAAAGATGTTTTCTTCGTAACGAGCCATCCTTGTTTCATTTTCTCCAAACTCCACCAAGTCTAAACTTAAATTTTCTTTCTTAAGGATTTTGACTTAGTGAATTTTGCGAAGATCTTTTTCAATGAATATTTCTTCAATTTTAATGCTTGAAAAGACCTACAACTATTCTTGAAATATATGATTAGATACATAATAAACTCAAAGTTTGGCGATCATCAAAATCAATCACGGGGTCAACAGTCTCCCCCTTTTTGATGATGATAAAACTTTGAGTATATGCTAAAAAAATAAATAATATATTTTAAAAAATAAAAATAATATATCATGAAGTAATAGCTTAAGCATGAAAATACATACTTCATGGAGATTCTTAGCAAGCCTTCAATTTATTGTACATCATTAGTTTATTACATATTATTGTATATACTTCTATCAAAATAATGTTTCAATTCAAATCAATGAGTAAGGTTTTAAGCATCAAAACTTTGAATTTCTTAAGTATCTTAAGCATCAATCCTTGAAGCATATACTCAATAATTCCTCTTCTCCTTTTTGACAACATCAAAAAGCTCAACAAAAATATTTTACAAAAGATATCATCGAAATCAACTTAAAACTCAATTTAAATCGAGAAAAATATATGTCAAATATAGATCAATTTGAAGTTTATAACTTTTGAGATAAAGGATAGGAGCTAAGATCATAAAAGTAGTAATGAATCACTTGAGCATTGTTATTTAAAAAATTTTGAGTCATGATCAAAAAAATAGAGTATGTAATGAAAATTCAGAGTGCTTCTTCAATTTTGTCAACCAAAAATTTAGATTATGCCAAAAATTCAAATTTCTCCCCCTTTAGGCATATTTGCATTAACACTTCTCTTCTTATTTACTTATTAAATGAAGATTCTAGCAAAATGTTCTTTATGCCAAGAGTGCCAATTGTGTGCCATTTTTCAAGCATGTGCCAAATATACCACATTCATATTTATTTCAGATTTTATGCCATATATATATTAATATTTATATCACACTTTCACTCACACTCTTTTCTTTGAGTCTTATCTTTTGATTCAAAACATGCTTGAATATAGTATCCAAGAAGCTTTTCCCAAATTTTGAATGAATTTGATGCTAAAATCAAGAAATATCATCAAAATCAATGGAAGTTCAAAAAAATATATCAAAATAATTTTAATTTTATGAAAGTATCGAATTTGAACTTCATGGGATATTTAATATTAAAATAAGTACGTTTCATACCAAGTTCATATTGATACCACTTTCCTTCCTTTTTAAATGGATTAAATTCAAAATTTTCAAATTGATATTGAGGAACAGAGCTTTTCAAGACATTTGAACACATTCGATACCAAATTATGTATGTCCGATGTCAAATTTATATTGATACCAATTTAGATTTTTAAAAGATGGAGTTTTTCAAGTAAAACATGTCAAAAATTTTTTGATACCAATTTTAATACTTGTTCTTTCCTTTTCTCAAGAGATTTTAGTCAATTAAACTTTAAAAAGTATGTACAGATTTTCAAATGAGGTTTAGAATTAGACGTGTGTATCAAATTCAGATTTGTAAATAAATTTTAAAATTGAAAGTATGTATCAAAGTCAAATTTGTAGCACATGCCTTTTTGTTCTTTAAATGCATGAAACCAAAATATTTTCTTAGACACAAATATTTCAAAGCTCATCTCTTCATTTCAAATTCAACTCAAAGTATTTTTGAGCTAGAATAATTAAAATTTCATATGAAGATAAGTCATTTTGTAAAATTCAAATCGTCCTCTTCTTAGTGAAAACAAGTTCAAAGAGGCATGAAGTTTTTAACTTTGTCTCAAATTAACTTAAGAATATATATATGCAAATTTGAATTTGAGATGGAAAGATCAATTTCTTTTGCCCAAAAGAGTGAAATGAATATTTGCAAGGCAAAAACAAGGATACCAAGAATGAAAATAATTTTAAATAATTTTCCAAATTGATCTCGATGCTAATTAATTGTTATAAGATCAATTCATATAAATCACAAAAGTTTATTCAAAGATTTTTTTTAAGATTAATGATGATTTTCAGAATGAATCAATAAAACAAATAGATCCAGACAAAAACAGAATAAATATTCATCAATATTCTTAGTTTTTATTGAGTTCTAGAAATGATATCTCTTTTAATATTCCGATAGAGTTTTCTCTCCTTATTTTTCATAATAAATGCTAGAAATTTAATTTTCTTATATTCTCCTCCTTTTTATTTCAAATTTGCAAACTTATGCTTTATAATTTTTGTTACTCCCCCATAGTTTTATAAATTAAGGTATTTTTAATCAAATTAACTTCTTGAAGATCATAGTTTTATTTTCTCCCCCTATCTTTTATAGGTCAAGGTATTTTCAATTAGATAACCTTTTAAGATCAAATTATTTTCTTAAGTATATTTTCGCTCTATTTGCAAAAATAAATTCTCAAGTGTAGTTATAAAATTATTTTCAGTTTTAAAGGTCCAATGATGATAGATATTTCAGAACTATGAATTTGAATAGATGATTCATAGCAAAGCACAAAATATATTTAAATTTGTAAAAACCATTCCTTTCTTTCTTTAAGAGATATTAGTCCATTTGAGTTCAGAGGAAGATATAATATTTTGAATTTATCTCAAATGATATCATGTCAAGAATATATCAATGCAAAACATATTTGAGATAAATATTCATTTCTTTTGCTAAAGAATACTACAATAAAGTTCAAGGCAAGAATGACACCATTGATATTAAGTGTGAGAATTCTTCTTAAGAAGAATCTACTTCATACCAATTGCTAAAATAATCTTCTTTTATTTTAATATCTTTGAAAATGAAATTAGATAGCAACTTGCTGAAAAATTTTTCTTCATACCACATGATTTGAAATTCAAATCAATTTGAGAATATATATTTTTCTAAAAAAATGATAAATCATTTTGAGTTGATATCAACAAATCATTCAAGACAAACAAATTTTCTGTGATTCTTTAAAAGATCATTTCATCCTTTTAGCAATAAAGTACAAGGCCAAAAATAAGTTGTCTGTACTAATTGATTAAAAATCTAAATTTTCTTTGCATATTTAGCTTTAAAAATAAATGATATCTTCCTTAAAATATATGCATGATATCAACTTCAAATGATTTAAAAGGAGTATTTTTCAAATTTACTTTTCGATATCAATCAATCAAACTAAATATGAGTGGTCTTAAGAAAAATTTCTTTTTGGATTAAAAATGATTTCTCAATCTTAATTGATTATCAAAAACTAATGATCAAAACATGTGAAGTATGCACCTTTGCTCAAAATGAGTTAAATGATCAAAACCATATCAATGCTCGAACAAATTTTAAATGGTTAAGTCAAGATAAGTAAAATACAAAAGTTTGTCAATAAACCTTTATTTAAGTTCAAAAGTGATTTCTTTTACAATATTTAGACAATATTTTTCTTCCTTATATTTCATAATAAATGTCAATAATTTTTTTAATTCTTTCATTTTTTTAATTTAATTAATCAAAAAGGGTATGATAATCAAACAAATCAAGTATGATCAAATCAAGGAGAATCTAGATAATGGCTCTAAAAGTTTAGTTCAACAAGGCAATTTCAAATTCTTAGGGGTAAATTTAAGATTAGAGTGTCTTATCTTGTAATTACTTAGATCATGCAAATTTTAGAATAATTTCAGTAATTCAAAGTTTTATGGAAAATATCAAAGTTTAGTTCAATTTATCATTTTGCAATCAATGTGATCCATGCATAGCCATTCAAATTTTAAATTAAGTTTCACAAATAAGCATAATGTGGGAGACTAATATATTTTGTGAATTCAAAACATTTAAGCTCATAAGGCATCAGGTAAAACATAAGATAAAAGCCATAGTGATCAACAATCAAGTATTAGATAAATCATTAAACCACAGAATGTGATCATTTTAAGCACATCATCGAAATCAATCTATTATACTAATTCTACTGAAGCATAAAAAATATTTCAATCAAATAATTATAATATGAAACCACAGAAAAATCATTAAAATCAATCAAGCAAACATTGATGGTATGATGAGAAAAGTTTAGATTTTACCAACATCATCACCCATCCAATTTTATTTCCAAGGCATCCATCCATAAAAATTTTCTTTCTTCATTCCATTGGATCCTTGGTGTGCCTGTAAAATTATTTCATGATTTTTGGTACCCAAGCTTTCTTGGATCTAGAGGGGTCAGTGGTCAAGGTTTCTTTTGAAATCCAAATTTATTTAACCAAAGTATGGCCAATTCTTTTAAAATTACATTTCAAAATTTTGTGGCCAAATTGATTGCATTTAAATCATTTAATACAATAATTTTTAGATGATACTTTTATAATTATATTTTTTAAAAATTGTTATTTTTTAAAATATTAAGATCAATTTTTGTTTTATTGAAAACTACCCTTTTTTTATTCACCATTGATTGAAAATTTTGAAAACTAAGAGTGAACTTTGTAGCTATTGATTCTAAAATCTCAATCTCTCTTCTTGACTTTTCATTGTCTTCTAAAAGGTTTTTCTTTTCATTTAGAAGATTTTTATTTTCTTTTAGAGAGAATCTTAAATTATCATTTTTTTTTTCAGCTCAATATTTTCTTCAACTAAAGAAATTTTTTATTTTACCATTTCTTCCTTATCTTTAGCCAAAGAATTCTTTTCTTCCATTAGACTAAGATTTTTCTTTTTAAGCTTCTTATTTTTCTGCCTTAATTTTTTAAATTCATGCATTAATTCATTAAAGGCATCAAATAATTTTCAAAAGTAAAGTTGGAAGAGTTTTCAGGAATTACCTCATTTTTCATAGCCATGAGGTATAGATTTTCATTCTCCTCTTCTTCTTCTGAGCTTGACATATCACTATTTTCCCAAATTTCTAGTAGTGCACTCTCCTTGGTCCTTTTGGGGTGCTTTTCGATGAAGGAGCAATCCAACTTGTAATGATCCTTCCTGTTGCAATTGTAGCAAGTGACTTGTTTTCTTTGTCTTTCTTCTTCATTTCTTTTTTCTTCAAGTTTTTCTTCATGAGGAACTTTTTGAACTTTCTTGAAAGTAGAATCATGTCCTCATCATCCTCTTCACTCTCTTCTTCATCTTCATCTTCCTCTGACTCATCGCTTTCTTGAAGATAGGTATTGGACTTGAAGGTGATAGTCTTCATCTTCCTTAGCTCTTCTTCTTCTTTTTGAGCCATATGTAAATCATGAGTTATAAGTGAACCCATGAGCTCTTCTAGAAAAGTTTGATAAGATTTTTTGCTTCTTGAACTGCCGTCACCTTTGCTTCCCATTCATTTGGCAAAGACCTTAGTACCTTGCAAACAAAATTATAGTTAGTAAAGGTTTTGCCAAGTCCATTCAAAGCATTAATAATTTCAGTAAATTTGGTGAACATATCAAAAATAGACTCATATTTTTTTATTTGAATATTTTATATTTGTGAACAAGCAAATTAATTTTGGACCCTTTGACTTGACTTATTCCCTCATGAGTTATTTCTAACATATCCCAAATTTCTTTTGCAGATGTACAAATAGATATTTTATTGAATTTATTTACATCCAATGAATAGTAAAGAAATTGATAGCTTTTATATTTAGTTGAGCCATCCTTTTATCAAATTCATCCTAATCCTTTTCGATCTTGGAAAGAATCATACTATTAATATTGATTGTAGGTATGTGTGGTCCTCTAGTTATGATTCCTCATAAATTATAATCTAGAGCTTGTATAAAAATTTTTATTTTAATTTTTCAAAAAGTATAATTAGTGCCATCAAATAGTGGTGGTCTAGAGGTGGATTGGCCTTCAACAAATGAAACACCATTTGGGTTGCCATTGATTTTTTGTCCTATGACCTCTAGGTCAACAATCAATAATAGAGCACCTACTCTGGCACCACTTGTTGCCCAGAGATAGCAACCTAAGAGAGGGGGTGAATTGGGTTGCCAAAAACTTTGGCCAAATTCAACTTTAAGCAATTATATGCTCTAACTAAAGCAAGCTTGAGTGATTGCGAGGTAAAAGCTATAGGGTTGCAGTGGAATTAAACTCACAAAGGTAAAGTAAAAATGTAAAGCAAGAATTTAAAGCTAAGCTAAATAAGTAATAAAACAAGTAAAGCAAGAAGATAAAGAGAGCAAAGCATAATCACAAATACATAAGATTTTATAGTGATTTGGAGTAACCCACTCTTATGTCCACTCTCCAAGCTTCTCTTGGTATTTTCATTATAATATATCTTTGATTATAGTGTGTTTTTTTCACTAGGCTCACAAATAAATTTAATTGATTTTAGCACAGGCCAACCAATCAAAATCTTTACATCGTTAGTTTTTTGGGCTCACTAATAATCTAATTGGTTTTTCGAGCCAACCAACCAAAATTTATAAGTTCAATTCTAGACTTGGATTAGCCTAATCTTCAAATTTCTTTCCTCCAAAAAAATTTGTAAAGAAAATAAAATATAAGATATAAATTTCAGCTCAAGAACGAAAACAGAAAAATAAACTCTTTTGGATGTGAAGAAGAGGCTAAAAAATTGGCTCTTTGAAGCTTTGCTTTCTCTTCTTTGAAGCTTGAGAGGATGTATTAGATGTTGGAGAAGATACCTCTTGAAGGCCCTTTGAAATCTCAGCTTGAATCTTCTCTTTTCTCTCTTGGTTTGATATGCAATGAAAACCTCTTAAATCTGAAAAGATTTCTCTTTAATCTCTCTTGATCTTGCTTTTCAAATATTTTTCTAGCTTTAAATATCCTTTGAGATGGTTGGAGAGTGAGATTGGACTGTTGGAGGACTTAAGCTAATCGTTGGCGACAAAATAGAGCCATTGGAGAAATATAGAAACTAGCCATTACATGTCTGTCAAAACCCATCGAGCAGGCTCGAAAAAAAAATCAAACTAGTTTGGATGCAGTCAAGCTGGCTCGAGCAAAAAATCGAGCTGGCTCGAGCAAATAATCAGAAAATACTATTTTTTATCCTTCTGAGAGAGCTGGCTCATATCCATTTCGAGCCAGCTCGGCTGTGTGCCAAGCCAAAATTTCAGCTCCATTTCATGCCAGAGCTGGCTCAATTCTTTGGTGAGTCAGCTCTAAACTTTTCAACTTCATTTTCTTCTATATTTGACCTTCCAAATATCAATTTTTTTAGCTCCAAACTCTACTAAACAATATTTTTATCCTCCAAAGTCATTTTCTTCATAATAAGCCATCCTTGTTTCATTTTCTCCAAACTTCACCAAGTCTAAACTTAAATTTTCTTTCTTAAGGATTTTGACTGAGTGAATATTGCAAAGATCTTTTTTAATGAATATTTTTTCAATTTTAATACTTGAAAAGATCTACAACCATTCTTGAAATATATGATTAGATATATAATATACTCAAAATTTGATGATCATCAAAATCAATCACGAGGTCAACAATTTTAATTTTAAAATTTTATAATAATTATAATTTACCTTGATATGCAATGAAAATACGATCAAGATGCTGGAGTTTTCTAAACTAGATATCTCATGAAATCTAGATGTGCAGATTCTCTATTTCGCATGCATGTCAGGCACCGTAGAAAAAAGAGATGAAGATCTTGGCACCAAACCTTCAGAAAGAAAGTAAGGGAAGTTGAGATATGATCTCCATGCAAAGATGCCTCTAGATGGATGTTCTCCACATCAAGAAGAGGTGCGCCCAAGAACTCACACCAAAAGAGGAAGATGCCACAACAAAATCAGTGCCCCTTCCACTTTGTTTTGTTGTACAAAACTCTCACAACTCATTGGTGGTTTTCTTTTATCACACAAATCAGATCATGTCAATCAGTGATTAGAGGCCTTCCCATTTTTATAGATGACGCCACTCTTATCTGATCATATACCCAATTGATTAGGACTCCGATTCGAATCAAATTTGAATTGGTTCTTATCCTTATCAAATTAGGAAACCAAGGAAGAATTGATGTCAACTTTGTGTGTCAATTATTTTCAATGCACACAAGGGATGGGGCAGAAAAAACCAGCACCCCTTCTTCCTCTTGGTCAGCCATATATGAGAGAGAGTGCCTGATATTTAAGGCATGGTGAACCCAATCCAATTTGGTTCAGAATTTGAGTCAATTCAAATCTAATTTGAACCTGATTCGAATAAATTTCGAATAGATTATTAATCCTAATCTGATTAAGATTTAGATCTAAGTCTAACTTAAATTATTAATCCAATTAGCATTAATTAAATTAAGTTTGATTAAATTAGATCTAATTTGAAATAATTAAGACTCGAATTCAATCTCTCAAAATTTTTTGGATCACAGATCAGATCAAATTCATCCCCAAAATTAAATCTACATCTCATGTCCGGTACTGGCTAGACATCGTTAATGTTTAATCCCGTATGATCTCTAACTTAATTCTCAATTAAGTAAATCTATTTATTCAATCAAGTCACATACTTTCAAATTAAACACATAAATGTTAGATCAATTCTTTTCTATGTTGCTTGACTTTGTGTGTGACTTCATAGATTTGAATACTAAGTCAGTAATATAGGAATTATTTTTTATACTAATCAAGTGACTATCTAGCAATGATATCTAACATCCAGATAGGTCAAATAATTATAAAATAATATTTAAGAATCTCGATATATGGTTACCGCATAATTCATCCCTTTGATCCTGAATGCTCAAAATATAGGGTTGAACTGTCAACCCTGGATAAATCATCCATATTATATTTCAATCTTTCAAATCCTATGATAGATCACATGGATTACTCTAATCAAGATTTTACTAAATAAAAATACAGTGATGCATTAACTCCTGTAATTTGGAGGGGTCATCCCATCTTGAATCATATACTAACTTCGCAAGTATTTGACTATACCCAGTAGCCTTCCATCACTACAATAAAAATACAGATGATTCGATACCAAAGTACAGTGAGTTACTTGTAAGTCAATATAGTTATCTCAGGTCTGAGGATACTTATGTCCATACCCTTCGTGGGCTGCCTTGATAACAGAGTGCTCTGCAGGTGAGTCATTATTCGGTGATGATGTACTCCTACATCTCTCCTATATGCCATACCAATATCTCCATACTCTTTGGTTACGAGAATAACCAACCTATATAGCACACAACGATCTATACTCAGTAAATATTATTGTCCTAGTTAATAACATATCATTTAGTCATGAATATGGTTTAAGAACTATTCGATAAATCCTTCTTTATCAATTATTTATAGTTCTAATAACTTCATTATAAAATTAAGAGTTCTATAAGAAAGATATAAAAATATGATGAACTACTAAAATAATTTTTATTCATTGATTAATAATTTATATACAAGAGCTTAATTATTTACATTAATACAATTGATTTTAGGACACAATTTTTAACAACTTTCACTTGGACTAAAGTCAATCAGGACAGTATTTTATACTTATCTTCCACTTGTGATCATCGACCTCTTTGATCTCTGAGCTTTAGTGAAGGGGTTGGTCAATTTTTATTTTCATCAATCTTCTGCAGCTCGACGTCATCTCGATCCACGATCTCATGGACAAGATGATAGCGATGTAGAATGTGTTTGGTTCTCTGATGGGATTTGGACTTCTTAGCTTGAGCTATGGCTCCAATACTATCACAATGTAGTAAGATTGGACCATCAATGAAGGAAACCATCCCAAGTTCATTGATGAACTTTCTTAACCAACCAGTCTCTTTTACTATATCGGATGCCGCAATATATTTCGCTTCGCATATAGAATTAGCTACCATATGTTGTTTGAAACTCTTCCAGCATATTGCTCTACCATTTACGGTGAAAATATAACTAGTCATACTTTTGCTGCCATCATGATCTGACTGAAAACTGAAATCAGTATATCCCATAAGTTTTAAGTCAGTATCTCCATAGATAAGTCATTGATCTTTAGATTTATTAAATACTTAAAGATTATCTTTACAATCTTCCAATAATTTTCATCCGGATTAGACTAATACCTACTCATTATCTCTAGTGAGTAGGCCACATTCAGCCTCGTACATGCATAGCGTACATGATAGATCTCACTGTCGAAGTATATGGGATTCTACTCATACACTCTCTCTCTTGTGGGGTTGTCAGATAATCCTTCTTAGAGAATAATTTCATGACTTATTGGAAGATAGTCTCTTTTGAAATTTTTTATATTGAACCATTTCAATATGGTATCAATGTATGTAGATTGGGACAACCCAAGCAACCTTCTAAATCTATCTTTATAGATCTTCATCCTTAGGATGTAGGTTGCTTCTCCTAAATTTTTCATGGAGAATTATGATGACAGTCAAAGCTTCATACTTTGTAATGCAAGGATATCATTTTCAATTAAGAGAATGTCATCCACATATAGTATAAGAAAGATGACTACAGAATCATTAGCTTATTTATAGATGCAAGGTTCTTCTTCATTCTTAACGAAGCCATGCGTTTTGATTATCTTATCAAAATATATGTTCCAACTTTTGAATGCTTGCTTCAGTCCATAAATAGATTTATTTAGCTTGCATACTTTAGATTCATCTATAAATATGAACCCTTCAGGTTGTATTATATACACCTCTTCTTTTAACTCTTTATTAAGAAAAGTAATTTTGACATCCATTTGTCAGATCTTAAAATCTAAGTGTGCTGCTATTGTAAGCATAATCCAAATAGACTTGAGTATTACTACAGAAAAAAATATCTCATCATAGTCAATACCATAATGTTGACGATGTCCATTGACAACTAGATAGGCTTTATAGGTCTCTATCTTTCCATCTGCTCTTTTTTTTTTTGAAAATTTATTTGCACCCTATGAATTTAATCTCTTCGGATGGATCAACTAGTATCCATACACCATTGATCTCTATGGACTCCATCTCAAATTTCATGGTGTTAAGTCATTTCTCAAAATCAGGTCTTTGCATGGCATCCATGTAGATGATCGAATCCTCATCGTTCTCATCTAGTTCAATAGGATCATCATCTCGGATCAAAAAACTATAGTATCTATCCGATCGATATAGTATTCTATCGGATCACCTCAATGGTGCCTCTATAGGCTCTGAATTTGATTCTCGAATTAAATCTGATTCTATATGTCCACTCAACGGTGTTGGTTTATCTACCTCATAAACTTCATCAAGTTCGATCTTAGTGGCATCAGTTCCTTCTCTAAAGAACTTTCTTTCTAAAAAGACAGTCCTGTTACTGACGAACATCTTTTATTCTTCAATAAAGTATAAATAATATCCTTTTATTTTTTTTGGATATCCTACAAATAGGCACTTATCAGACCTAGGTCCCAGCTTGTCTGTCTTTAAATATTTGTCATAAGCCGGACATCTCCAAATCATAAGGTGTGAGAGTACCGATTTACGTCTAATCCATATCTCATATAGTGTTTATTGATAGACTTGCTTGGAATCTTATTCAGTACATAGCAAGCAGTGTCAAGAGTGTATCTCTAAAAAAAATTAGCAAATTCACAAAGTTCATCGTAGATCGAATCATGTCTAATAGTGTTTGATTCCTCCTTTCGGATATCGCATTGTGTTGTGGTGTTCCTGGAGGAGTCTATTATGAAAGAATTCTATTCTCTTCTAGATATATCAAAAAATCATTGAAAAGATATTATCCTCCTCAATCTGATCGAAAAATTTTAATATTATTCTCAATCTATTTTTCTACTTCACTACAGAATCTCTTGAATATTTCAAATAATTCAGACTTATATTTTATAAAGTAAACGTATCTATACCTTGATATGTCATCAGCAAATGTAATGAAGTAATTGTATCCCCCTCTAGCACTTGTATTCATAGGTCCACATATATTACTATGTACTAAACCTAGAACATCACTAGCTCGTTCATCCTTTTCTTTAAAAGATGACTTTGTCATCTTACCAAGAAGACAGATTTTGTAGGTCGGTAATGATTCATAATCATTAATGTTGAGGATTTCTTTTTTGTTTAACCTATCTATCCTGTTCTTATTTACATGACCTAGCCTACAATGTCAAATGTAGATATCGCTAATATTATCTATTTTTGGATATTTACTAGATGAGTACATTACACTAACAGACTGTGAGAGAAGGTATATGTCATGTTTCAATTATCCACGCATAATTATAGTATCATTCAAAATGATATCACAAAAATTATCCTTTATTAAAAAATTAAAACCAACTTTGGCCAAAATGCCAATAGAGATGACATTCATCATTAAGAAAGGATAATAATAACACTCATCTAATATGACAATCTTAAACTCAAAGACAAGCTGAATAGTTTCTAAAGCTAGAATTGGAACAAGACTTTTATCTCCAACATTTAAGAATCATTCACCTTCTCTAAACTTTCTACTAACCTGAAGTCTCTGCAACAAATTATAAATGTTAATTGGACTTCTAGAATCTAATACCCAGGTAATAGTATCACAGATAGAGAAATTATAAGGAGTTACCATATAAATACCTTATGTAGCAACTGATTACTTGTCTCTCTTCTTCGGCCTATTAGGATCAAGGAAAGCTAAATATTAAGGATAATTTCTCTTTCAATGATCCAGCTACTTACAAAAAAAGCATTCTGTCTGACTCTTGTCGACCTTCGACTTCTTGTTCTGCTTCAGCTTTAAATCCACAGCATAATTTTTCTATACCTTTTTCTTCTTTCTTCTCTTAGAGGATCGACGACCTGCTGATGACCCATCTACCATATGCACGAGCTCCTTGTGGAGCTGATGGTCCTTCTCGAATGTCTACAATAATCCTAGTAAACTATGATAGTTCATTGCAAACTTAATCATTTTATAATGATTAAAGAAGGATAGGTAGGATTTTGGTAGCGAGTTCAGAATAGCATCCTTGTCTAACTGTTCATGTAATGAAAAGCTAAGTTTTGCTCAGACGTTTAATTTGCTCGATCATGTACAATACATGATCAGTGACCAACGTCTCCTTTCGCATATGGGCATTGAATACAACATAAGAGATTTTATATTTCTCAGCATCCTCAGGGATGTCGAAGGACTCATTCAACCTTTGAATCATCTCTTCTGATTCTGCATTCTCCAATTTATGACTAAATTCATTATTCATGGCAGCCCTTATGATATAACACACTATGGTATGATCATTGAGCTACTTCTGATAAGTGTCTCTCATTGCACCATGTGCGTTCACAATAGGTTCGTAGATGTAGGATCCGTAAGAATATATAGGATCCTTTCATACTCTAGGACGATTTTTAACTTTCAATACCAGCTATCAAAGTTGGGTTCGATAAACTTGTCACTATCTAATAACGAGCAAAGCAACAGAATGTTAGTCATTACTGAAAAAAATTAAAAATCTATTAGCATATGAATTATTTAATCTTAAAGATATGAACTTTAGTCTAAAGGTTCTCCTACTATTTTATACGAATTGATAGCTTCTACCTCCAATTCAAAAAATTAGGTTAATTCTTTAGTAGGACTAGAATCTACATAGACTGCACACGGGTTTGAGTGTGGCTCGACAAATCTTTATGCATCTATGGTAGATTTTTAACTAATTATTTCTCTAAATAATTTTTAATAATATATTTTTTTTCAGACTTCTCTTCAGCAGGTGTGTGATGTCTCCACTAAAAATCTTATTTAGGTCCAACCATTAACATGACCATACCTAGTGCATCCAACAAATGAATGCTCAGTTTGAGTGTGGCTCGACCAATCTGATCATTGATCTGAAAGACACAACAAGATCGTCAAATGATGAATGATAATTCTAATACCCAATAAACATCAGGTGTGTGGTGCCTCTAATGCTTATTTAGAATATTTGACCCATTATCATGCACCTTAATGGGAGATTATGAACTAGTTATTTCTATAACTATATCATTTTAAGGACCTAATAATTTAGAAAATTTGATTAATATTTTATAAATAAGATAAAAAATTAATCGATAAGTTGTAAATCCTCCCACTGATTTCACCAAGTCATGAAAAAGATTAAAGATAAGCTAGTCTAGAGACACCTAAATTAGTTAAACTGATTTACCTAGATGGCATGGGTGAACTCAAATCACAAAGCGATCTAATCGAAAACAAATCGACTATATTGGTCGGGTAAGTAGAGATCGATGGGAGGATCCTCATTTCTTTTCTTAGTTAAACACCAATATAGTTGGCCAGAAAAGAGAATGGTCTCAATTAAAAATCTCTTTCAGCCACTTACCTTAGACATCAATCGATTTATCAGATTCGATTTGGTCAGACTATAGACTCAAATTCGATCACTGAGCTAACAATCAAGTCTATTTGGTCTAATCAAAATATGAACTTGACTAACTACAACTATTGAGTTTGATTTAGAGAAATTTGACCTAATCTAATTTAACTCTTGGTAAGATTTAATCAATTTCTCAATTTAGTCCATATTTGATTCTAACCCTAGGTGTAATTTAGTTAAATGACTTGATTCGAGCTAACCCATAGCCTCATGATTTATGAAATATCTTAAGATCTTTAATTCTCAAATCTAGATCTTTTAATCTTAATGCCTAATTAATTATTTGAAATCTTATATTTGAAATAATTTCAACTATAAAACTATTTTACAAGAGTTTTCATGTAGAGCATACATCATATGCCATATAATTTGAGATCTTAAAAACTAATTTTTTAGATCTAGAATTTAACATTTAAGCATGTACAAATCTGATCTAAATATTATTTATATGTCACATATATAACAGCAATATTTATATCTATACAGATTACATCCTATGTAATATACAATTCAGATCTTCAAGACTAATTTTCAGATCTGAATTTATTACATTAAAATTGCAATAAACCACAAATCATTTTAGATCTAATCTAAACATTAAAATAATTTTAAATTTTTTTTTGCTGTTTTTTTTCATAAGATATGATCACAGTGACATCTAAACACATCATAAGAGAATCCGTTGAATACATAAGAGAGGGACTTTAATCCCTACTTTCTCTTATGATTGGACGGTCTAATGATTAACTCAATTTGAGTACTGGGTTACTAAGATTAGAAATCTGATTTCAAATTTAATTACATCTACATGTGTAGTGATTAGAAAATATGACGTGCACACGTGAACATAATCATATAAAAAATGACATTCATCTAATCTCATTAGATCATGCATTATAAATTATTTCAGATCTGAACCTATAATTATACATCATATCAATTAAATATTTCAGATCTAAATATGCAAGGAAATCTATTCAAAAACTTGATATGAATGCATAGGAAAAATTTTAGTTAAGAACCTATTGTGAATAAGTGTAGAATTCTATTCATAATTGGATCTGAAAATTTATCAAAATAGATTCAATTTCGATCTTAATTAAAGTATAACTTCCAACTTGAAAAAACTTCCATAAAAATTTGTCAAAATAGATCTAAAACCAAGCATAATCAGGTGGTTATTTTAATAGAATAAATATCTACAATAAAATTTTATTAAAATAGATTTTTAACATATCACAATCAAGCATTATTTTGAATCTAAAAATCTGGTCAAAAGCAGATCAGTAAAAATTCAAATAAGTAGGTTCAAATCAGATTTAGTTTCTACTAGTAAATCTGGTCACACACCAAATTTGAAAATTCAAAGAAATAACTAAACTATGTATTCATATCTTGAACCTGGCTCTGATACCACTTGAAGAAAAAACCTTGATTCAGATCGGATTGCCAGGGTGAATCTGAATAGATTTTAATTTTAAAATTTTATAATAATTATAATTTATCTTGATATGCAGTGAAAATATGATCAAGATGCTAGAGTTTTCTAAATCAGTTGCCTCATGAGATCTGAATGTGTAGATCCTTTATTTCGCATGCACACCAGACATCGCAAGAAAGAGGGATGAAGATCTTGGTGCCAAACCTTCAGAAAGGAAGCAAGGAAGGTTGAGATCTGATCTACATGCAAGGATGCCTCAAGATGGATGTTCTCCACGCCAAGAAGAGGTGCGCCCAAGAACTCACACCAAGAGAGGAAGATGCCACAACAAAATCAGGGCCCCTTCCTCTTTGTTTTATTGCACAAAACTCTCACAACTCATCGATGGTTTTCTTTTGTCACACAAATCAAATCATATCAATCGGTGATTAGAGGCCTTCCCTTTTTTATAGGTGATGCCACCCTTATCTAATCATGTACCCAATTGATTAGAACTCTAATTCAAATTAAATTTGAATTGATTCTTATCCTTATCAAACTAGGAAACCGAGGAAGAATTGATGCTAACTTTGTGCGTCAATTATTTTCAGCGCACACAAGGGATGGGGCGAAAAAAATCAGCGCCCCTTCTTCCTCTTGGTTGGCCATATATGAGAGAGAGTCTCTGGTATTTAAGGCATGGTGAACCTAATCCAATTTGGTTGAGAGTTTGGATCAATTCGAATCTAATTCAAACTTGATTCGAACCAATTTTGAATAGACTGTTAATCCTAATATGATTAGGATTTAGATCCAAATCTAAATTGAATTATTAATCTAATTACTCTTAATTAAATCAAGTCTAATTAAATTAAATTTAATCTAAAATAATTAAGACTTGAATCTAATCTTTCAAAATTTCTTGGATCACAGATCAGATCAACTTCATCTTCAAAATTAAACCTGCACCTCATGTCTAGTGCTAGCTAGACATAGTCAATGTTTAATCCCATATAAGCTCTAACTTAATTCTTAATTAAATAAATCTATTTATTCAATCAAATTACATACTTTCAAATTGAACACATAGATGTTAGGTCAATTCTTTTCTATGTTGCTTGATTTTGTGCGTGACTCCATAAGTTCGAACACTAAACCGATAGTATAGGAATTATTTTTTATACTAATCAAATGACCATCTAGCAATCATATTTAATATTCAGATAGATCGAATAATTATAAAGTAACATTCAAAAATTTTGATATATGGTTACCATATAATTCATCCTTTTGACCTTGAATGCTCAAGATGATTTAGGGTTAAACTATCAACCCTGGACCAGTCATCCACATTGTATTTAAATCTTTCAAATCCTATGATAAATCACATAAATTATCCTGACCAAGATTTTATTAAATTAAGATACAGTGATGCATTAACTCCTGTAATCCAGAGGAGTCAATCCCAGCTTGACTCGCACACTAACTTTGCAAATACTTGACTATACCTAGTAGCCTTCCATCACTGTAGTAGAAATACAGATGGTCCAGCACCAAAGTACAGTGAATTGCTTGCAAGTCATCATGGTGATCTCAGGTCTGAGAGACACTTATGCCCATATCCTTCGCGAGCTGCTCTTGACAGCAGAACGTTCTACAGATGAGTCATTGTTCGATGACGATGTACTCCTACATCTCACTTGTGTGCCATATCATTATCTCCACACTCTTTGATTATAAGAACAATCAATTTATATGGCACACAACGATCTATACTCGATAAACGTTATTGTCTAAGTTAATAATGTATCATTTGGTTACGAACATGGTTTAAGAACTGTTCGATAAATCCTCCTTTATCAATTATTTATAGTTCTAAAGACTTTATTATAAAACTAAGAGTTCTATAAAGAAGATGTAAAACCAAGCATAATCAGGTGGTTATTTTAACAGAAAAAATCTACAACAAAATTTTGTTAAAATAGATTTTTAACAGATTACAATCAAGCATTATTTTGAATCTCAAAATATGGTCAAAACTAGATCAATAAAATTTCAGATAAGTAGGTTCATATCAAATTTAATTTCTACCAATAAATTTGGTCACATTTCAAATCTAAAAATTCAAAGAAATAACTAAATTTGTATTCATATCCTGAAAAAACTCAATTCAGATCAGATTGCCAGGGTGAATCTGAATAGATTTTAATTTTAAAATTTTATAATAATTATAATTTATCTTGATACACAGTGGAAATACGATCAAGATATTGGAGTTTTCTGAATCAGTTGCCTCGTGAGATCTAGATGTGCAGATCCTCTAATTCGCATATACTCAGGAGAGATGAAGATCTAGGTGCCAAACCTTCAGAAAGGAAGCAAGAAGGTTGAGATCTGATCTCCATGCAAAGATGCCTCAAGATGGATGTTCTCCATACCAAGAAGAGGTGTGCCTAAGAACTCACGCCAAGAGAGGAAGATGCCACAACAAAATCAACACCCCTTCCTCTTTGTTTTATTGCACAAAACTCTCACAACTCATTGATGGTTTTCTTTTGTCACACAAATCAGATGATTAGAGGCCTTTTTCCCCTTTTTATAGATGATGCCACCTTTATCTAATCATGTACCCAATTGATTAAGACTCCAATTCAAATCAAATTTGAATTGGTTCTTATCCTTATCAAACTAGGAAACCAAAGAAGAATTGATGCTAACTTTGTGCGTCAATTATTTTCAACACACACAATGGATGGGGCGGAAAAAACCAGCGCCCCTTCTTCCTCTTGGTCAGCCATATATGAGAGAGAGTCCCTGGTATATAAGGCATGGTGAATCTAATCCAATTTAGTTCAAAATTTGAATCAATTTGAATCCAATTCAAACATGATTTGAACCAATTTCGAATAGGCTGTTAATCCTAATCTGATTAGGATTCAGATCCAAATCCAACTTAAATTATTAATTCAATTAATCTCAATTAAATGAAGCCTAATTAAATTAGATCTAATTTGAAATAATTAAGACTTGAATCCAATCTCTCAAAATTTTTTAGATCACAGATCAGATCAAATTCATCCTCGAAATTTAACCTGTACCTCATGTCTAGTACTAGCTAGACATAGTCAATATGTAATCTCGTATGAGCTTAACATAATTCTTAATTAAGTAAATCTATTTATTCAATTAAATCACATACTTTCAAATTGAACACATAGATGTTAGGTCAATTCTTTCCTACATTGTTTGATTTAGTACATGACTCCATAGGTTCAAACACTAAATCGGTAGTATAAAAATTATTTCTTATACTAATCAAGTGCCCATCTAGCAATGATACCTAATATCTGGATAGATCAAATAATTACAAAGCAATATTTAAGAACCTCGATATATGGTTACCATATAATTCATCCCTTTGATCCTGAAAACTCAAGACGATCTATGATTCAACTATCAACCCTGAATCAGTCATCCATATTATATTTAAACCTTTCAAATCCTATGACAGATCATGTGGATTATCCTAGCAAAAATTTTACTAAGCTAAAATAGAGTGATGCATTAACTCCTGTAATCTGGAGGGGTCAATCCCATCTTGACTCACACACTGACTTTGTAAGTACTTGATTGTATCCAGTAGCCTTCCGTCACTGTATTAAAAATAAGATGATCCGGCACCAAAGCATAGTGAGTTGCTTGCAAGTCACTGATGATCTAGATCTAAGAGATATATATATCCATATCCTTCACGAGCTATCCTTGACAGAAGAGCACTTCGTAGGTGAGTCACTATTCGATGATGATGTACTCCTATATCTCACTTGCGTACCATACTAGTATCTCCATACTCTTGGTTATAAGAATAATCAACTTATATGACACACAACGACCTATACTCGATAAACATTATTATCCTAGTTAATAATGTATCATTTGATCGCAAACATGGTTTAAGAACTATTTGATAAATTCTCCTTTATCGATCATTTATAGTTTTAAGGACTTCATCATAAAATTAAGCGTTCTATAAAGAAGATGTAAAAATATGATGAACTATCAAAATAATTTTTATTTATTAATTAATAATTTATATACAAAAATTTAATTATTTACATTAATACAATTGGCTTTAGGACATAATTTTTAACAAAAAGAATAAAACATCTTTTTTACATTAGTCATTCTTGGACCACGACATCCTGGTAGAAGCATTGATGTATATGTAAGGCCTCTTATTGATAAGCTGAAATTCTTGTGGTTCAATGGCATACATACTTTTGATGCATCAAAGAAGTAGAATTTTGTAATGAAGGCTGTATTGATATAGACCATTAGTGATTTTTTTACTTATGAGATGCTGTCAGGATCGAGCACTCATGGAAAGCTTGCATGTCTCTATTGTATAGAGAATATAAAATTATTTCAGCTTAAAAATAATCATAAGTCCTACTGGTTCAATTATCATTGTCAATTCCTCTTAAGCATCATTTTTTCAAAAGCAGCAGGATAGTTTCAGAAGAAAAAAGATAGAGAAGGACCATGCACCCTGCACCTCAATGGTATGAAAATATTTCAAAGAGTATCCTAACTGGATGAAATCTAGTTTGGCATGCTATTTGATAAGCACAAGCCTCAGAGGTTCGATAGAACTCATAACTGGGTGAAGCAAACTATCTTCTGGGAATTGCTGTACTGATCCACCAATTTGATTCGTCATAACCTTGATGTTGTATATATTGAGAAGAATGTATTCGATAATATTTTTTATACTATTATGTATGTCAAGGGCAGATGAAGGATAATTCCAAGGTCGAGCAGATATGAATGCAAGCATCCTCTATTAGAGCTGGTTGAGGTGTCACCTGAGAAATTTCTAAAGCCGAAAGTATCTTATACCTTAACAAGGGAGTAGTTGAAGGATGTTTGTGAATGATGTAAAAGTCTTAAATTCCTAGATGGTTATACAAGTAATCTAATTCAGCGTGTCAATGTTAAAGATTGTAGGTTCTATGGGCTTAAGAGCCATGATTGCCATATCTTCATACAATGATTACTCTCATTGGCTTGGGTGATCCCTTTCTAACTCAATATGGAGTTCTTTGATCAAGCTTAGTCTTTTCTTCAGAGATATTTATGCTATCAAATTATCCACCGACCATATTTGCAGTCTTGAGGCTAGTAGTGTAGAGATCATATGCAAGTTGGAGAAGATATTTTTTTATAACTTTTTTGACTCTATGGAGCATCTCATGATTTATCTGGCATATAAAACTAGGGTGAGGGAATCAGTGCAGTACAGGTAGATGTATCCATTTGAAAGATATATGCACAGTCTCAATAAGAAAGTGTAAAATAAGATCCGAGTCGAAGGTTCTATTATGGAGGCTTATACAATAGAAAAAATTTAAATTTCAGCCGACACTACTTTAATCCTAGTGTGCAGACAAAGCTGACTCAAGTGGGTCAAAATAATGATGGTGGTGATGAGGGATTAGAGCAGGAGATCTCAATATTTACTTATCCCACTCATGAATTTATGCACGAGGTTTGTCAGATTTTTTTTGATACTGAACTTCGACAAGCAGAGATATATGTTTTGCTAAACTATGAAGAGATCGACCCATATATCCTGTAAGTATCCATCATAATTCTAACTCTTTAATCACTTATTTTAATATACTTATCTTATGCATATTTAGACAATATGATGGGATGTAAAGATGGGACAACCCGAGGATAAGTGATGAAGAAATATCCACACGGTGCTCACGAAACTTTACATGTTGGTTCCATCAATTGGTAAGCATCTATTGTCATTACATATATTTTAATTTTTTTCAATTTATTCTTTTTGAAATACATAGATCATGCAAGGGGCGAATCTATACCAAAGAAGCTGAGACCATTAGATTATGGCCCAACAAAATAAGTGACATGCTAAAATGACTGTAATGTAAATAGTTTCAAATTTCACATCCAACAATATGAAAATCATAAAAGTACAATGAATAGCGGTGTGTGTATAAAGGAAGCTAGTGGGAAGAGATAGAGAGTGACTACTATGGAATCCTCAAAGAAGTGATCAAGATGACCTACATTAGAGGTAATAGTGTCATTCTATTTTAGTGTCAATGGTTTGATACAACAATGGTATGAAGGTTGATCCATAGCATGAGCTTATTAAAATCAAATATGGATGAAAAGTATATGTCAATAACCATTTGTGCTAGCTCAACAAGCTGCTCAAATGTATTATACTCCTTTTCCATCAAAGGAGAGAGAAAGAAAAGATTGATGGACTGTATGTCGAGTTAAGTCTCGAGCCATTCATTACGTGCTCGAAGAAAAAGAAGAGCTCTAATTATCAGAATGCTTTTGGATACTCCAAAAATTTTCGTACATGATGGCCAACATAAGGAGGTAGACCCAACTAAATTTATTTTAAAGGACAATCCTATCTAAGAAGGAGAGGAAGAAGAAGTAGAAGAATTGGAAGAAGAGGAAGAGGTGAAAGAAGAGGAAGAAGTGGAAGAAGAGAAAGAATCAGAAGAAGAATCTGAAGGGTACCAGACATCTGAAAAGATCGATGAGTAGTGCTAAATATATAATCTTTGAATCATTTTAATTATTTATCTTGCATCATTTTAAATCTTACATTATCATCTATAATTGTATAATTAATTTGATGAATCTATTTATTTTTATTTTCAGAGATTATACATCATGTCTTTCAGAGGCCGAAGCCGTGCCAGTCGAGGACAGAGCTCTCAAGAAGAGAGCGAGCATGCAGCCAGCTCCCATGGTTCTCAAGCACCTCTCACACTAGGTGATAAACTCCAACACTTTAAATATTCTTGTTTATGTTATTTTATTCTTTGCTAACTAATATAATATTTTTTATATCAGATATTTTGCACTAAGGTTTGAATGATAGGGGTCACCAGTGACCCCACAGTCATATACAGTAGCGACCTACTCCCAGACACAGAGCCGTGATCGAGGACCCACCCAACTTGCGGCACCTCCAACTCGATCGGGGGATAGACAGCTTATCTATATTCAGAGCCGTTCGTAAGTACTACAACTTCAATCAATATGTTTAGAATTTAGTCATTCTAGAGATAATATTTATTTTTCAAAATCAATTTTATAGTATGTTTAAAAAGTCTGAGTATCTCGTGTGGCTACCGGCATCATCCGATGCTTGATGCTAGGGTCGATGAATGAGTTCTCCGGTTGGCCGTCTGGAGCTCGTGATGCAGCTTAAGAGATATTTTGGATAAATCAAAAATATTTAATTTTTAAATTCACTGTAGGTTTATATTCTATTTATTAATACATGGTTGTTTCTATTTGCAGATGTACTATCGATTTGAGACTCCTCAAGATGAGGAGACTAGCCACCAGAACTTCAAGCAGGTGGTCGTACGTAGGTTCTGAGATGGACTATACAGCCTTAGGCAGTCCGCCATCGAGCATTCTAATTTTAATCACCATCGGATTGGAGGTCCTATAGGGATCACTAGATATGGAGGGAAGTATGGAAGGTCCTCTACAATCAGTGGAGCAGTGAGGAGTACTCCAGTAGGTGGCGGAGGGACTGACAGAATAGGGCCGCCTAGCAAGATCTGATTGAAGAGAAGTATGGCGATTTTGTGCATGTATTTTTTAAATTTTATCATGAAATATACATAGATTAAATAATTTAATCTACAATGCATGCATAGATGAAATCTAAAGCTACCATATAGGATCTATGATATGAACTAATATATATATATGTAAATCTAAAATCTAAAATTCAGCAAACATAGATCATATCTATGTTATATTAGATCATATCTAAATTATAAATTAAGTTCAAAACTTGATACCTGAGCACAGATAGCAGATCACCATATTTGAAATTCATAGTAGTTGGTTCTTCATCATGTTCAGTAGTTGCACCGCATCTGACCTCTGCGGATATCCACGCGAAGTCCTTGTGCTGATCGATCTCCCTGAGAGTGCTAGCTCGTGAAGACACCATACTGTTGGCTGGTCTAAGAGGAACATGAAGAAGATGAAGAATAAAGAGACTCTCTCTTTTTTTCTTGGATCCATGCATCAGATCTCTATGATAGAGATCAAGAGAAGAATCATTTCTTCTTAATTCTCCTATGCATAAGAGAGAACCTTTCTCTATTCCTTTCATGCATTTAAGAAGAACTTTTCTTCTCTAATTTTTTATAATAAAAATTAGATCTAATTTAATTTTTTAAATAAAAAATCACATAAAATTTTAAGCCCTAGAAGAACCCAAAAGAGAGACCCAAGAGAAGAACTATTCTTCTCTTTTCTTCTCTCTTTTCTCCTTGATCTAGAGCCCTAGGAAGCCCTAAACACCCAACAATTTTTTTTGATATTTCTTCTCCAAATTTTCATATTAAAAATTAGATCTAATCTGATTTTTATATTAAAAAAATAAAAAAAAATTGAGAGAAGAACATCTTCTTCTCCAAGGCTGCGCATAAGAAAGAAGACCTTTCTTCTTCCTTTTCTTCCTCTCATTGGGAAGAACCTTTCTTCTTCAATTTTCTGCTATAAAATCAATAAGAGGGGCTCTCTTTGTTGCCTAAGAATCAGCAAGTAAAGCTCTTGAAGACCCCTTCCAAAGAGGCATGAGATTGGGGGTTAGGCATGTGGGATTTGGGGCGTCCAACTCTTCGACGCCCCTTCCCTAAATTTTTGGCGACACATAAGAAAGGGGGATGCCCTTTTTTCATGGAAGAGAGAAGAGGATGTGCCTTCTCTTTGGGGCATGGGATCTCACGATGCAAGGAGAGGAGGCATGGAGGATTTTATGCACATGGGTGGTTATGAGTTGGTTAAGTACAATTCCAAATAAGACTCATAATTCTTGGTCCAACTCTAACTAATTCTTGGACCCAATCCCAATCAACTTAGAAATTAGTTATAACAAATTAACTAATTAGGTCCTAGCCTAATTAGAAAATCAATTAGGCCCTAATCCAATTAGAAAATTAGTTAGATTAAACCCCATCAATCAAAGGATTGATTATTCTTAACATTGGATATCAGGAAAGTTTTTTGATAATAGGCTTGATTCAATCAAGCCTATTATCTAATTAGGATTTGATCCAATCAAATCTAAATCAAATTAAATTGAACCCTATTTAACTCAAAATTTAGTTTGCATCCCTAAGATCAATTGGAATAAGCCTTGTTATCTATTAGGGCTGGATCCAATCAATCCCAAGCAAACCTAATTGAATCTAATTCAATTAGATTTGATTCAATCCTCATTCCTCAATCAAATTAAGTCAATTAACAATCAAACTGTTAATTAATTATTCTTCTAATTTATCAATCATTAGTAAATAATTTATTGCAATCTTTGCATAGGGTTAATCATCAATCACATTGATAATTAGATCCTTCAACGATTTATAATTATCGATTAGTCATTTGATCAGACAGATATTTTTATGTATATAATCTCATAAGTTTGAACCTAAGTTGATAGTATAAAAATAATTTCTGTACTAATCGATGTAATCATCTAGCAATGAGATCCGATATCCAGATAGGCTGTTTGTATGCTCAGCAACACTTTAGAACCTACATGGATATAATTACCGTATAATTCATTCCTTTGACTTTCGATGCTTAAAGATGACATAGGGTTAAATCGTCAACCCTAAATGAGTGGTCCACATTGTGTCTTAATCTTAAAAATCTTATGACTCCTCCTTAGGACTATTTTGATCAAAGTTTTGCTAAATTGAAACATAGTGATACATCATCTCCAATTTTACTTGGAGCGGTCAATCTCATCTTAACTCGCACTTAAACTTCATAAGTACTTGATTGTACCTAGAAACCTTCCATCACTGAAGTAAAAATTTAGATAGTCCATTATCAAAGCACAGCGAGTTGTTTGTAAGTCACCTAGGCAGTCTCAGGTCAAAAAGAGACTTATACCCATATCCCATCAGAGCAACCCTTGATAGTAGAGTGCTCCAGAGTTGATCACGCTCAGTGAAACATACTCTTATATTTCACTCATATGCCATAACCATGTCACCACACATCTTGGTTAAGAGGATAACCAACTAATATGGCACACAACAATCTACACTTAATATAATTATCATCCTATAATAATTGTATCATTTAGTCATGAGCAGAATTTTTTGAAGTACACGATAAATTCTTCTTTATCATTTTGAAAGTAGCTATAAAGACTTCATCATAACATATAAGTTCTATTTAGGAAGATGTATTCCTTATGATGAATTTATCAGATAACATTTATCATTTTATAATTCATATACATATATGAAGCACAATCATCTACAATCTAGATGATTGACTTTAGGATATATTTTTTAACAACTTCCACTTGGACTAAAGTCAATCAGATCGGTATCAAATATCCATCTTTCATTTATGATCATCGAACTTCTTAAATCTGATTGCTCTAGTCAATGGATCGGCTAAATTCTCCTTTCAGTCGATCTTCCTAAGGTCGACTTTACCTCAATCTTTTTAGATAAGATGATTACAATATAAAAAGTATTTGATTCTCAAATAGAACATCAGTTCTTCAGCTTGAGCTATGGCTCCAGTACTGCTGTCAATATAGAAGGACTGGACCATCAACGAAGGGTGCCACTTCAAGCTTGCTAATGAACTTTTATAACTAAATAACTTCTTTACTAGCATCAAATATCACAAAGAACTCCATATCACAAACAAAATTGACTATTGAATATTGCATAAAATCTTTCCAACATGTTGTTCCTCTTTTTAGGATAAAAAATATAATCTGACACAACTTGTCATTTCGATCCGACTAGAAACTGAAATCAATATTTCACAGGTTTTAAGTCAGATTCTCCATAAATGAGCTACTTGTTCTTAGTATTTCATAAATATTTAAGGATGGTTCTCATCACCTTTCAAACTTTTATGGAGATCAGAAATGACAATCAAACTTTTATTCTCTATAATGTAGGGACGTCATTCTCGATTAAGAGAATTTCATCCCAAACAATATAAAGAATACTATTATAGAATTATTAGTCCATTTGTACATATAAAATTCTTCTTCATTCTCAATGAAATCATACGTTCAAAATTTATGTTCCAACTCTGAGAAGCTTGATTCAATCTAAATGGACTTGAGGATTGCCAAAAGAAAAAATATCTCATCATAGTCAATACTATAACTTTGATGAAATCTCTTGGTAATCAAATAAAATTAATAAATCTTCACTTTTCCATCTGTGCCTTTTATCCATCTAAAATTCACTTACATGCTATGGGTCTTACCTCTTCGGATGAATCAACAAATATCCATATATTATCGATCTTCATGGACTTTATTTTAGATTTAATGGCTTCAAGCCACTTCTCAAAGTTAGATCCCTGTATGGCATCTATATGAGAGATCAAATCTCCATCTCGAATCTAGAAATCAAAGAATCTGTTCGGCTGACACGATGCTCTACCATATCTATTCAAGGATGCCTTTACATTGGGCTTTGGGTTTGATCTAATCAACTCCAATTCTGTTGATTTGTCAGAGTCGATCTCTCAATCTATCAAGCTTCACTAAGCTCGCTCTTAGCGACATCAGTTCTTTCACTAAGGAATTTTTGTTGCTAAAAGAATGTCTTAAGATTCACGAACACCTTATGTCCATTAGGAAGGTTAAAAGAATATCTCTAATTTTTTTAAAATATCCTAAAATAATATTTATCAGATCAAAATTCAAGCTAGTTGATTTGTGAATATTTCACATAAGCTCGACACCCTAGACCCTAAGGTAAGAGAGCATCGAATTACCTAAGTCCATATCTCATATGAAAATTTGATGACTGATTTGCTCGCAAAATTTTTGAGCACATATCAAGTAGTCTCTAAAATATAACCTTAGACAGACAAACAAACTCCACAGTGGACTGATCCATGTCAACAAAGTTTGATTCCTCCTTTCAAATATCCTTTTAAATTATGGTGTCTCAGGAGATATCCATTGAGAGAGAATCCAATTCTTTTAAATATGTCAAAAACTTACCGCAAAGGTATTCACTTCATCAGTCTAACTGATGAGTTCTAATACTCTTTATAGTTTATTTTTCTATCTCATTATGAAATTATTTGAACATTTCAATCGATTCAGACTTATATTTTATAAGCAAGATGCACCCATACTAAGATAGGTCATCTAAGATTTTAATGAAGAGGTAAGTCCTTCTCTGGCATTTATGTTCATGAATGCAAATATATCAGTATGTACCAAACTCAAAATATCACTGGCTCATTCACCCCTTCCAATAAAAGATAACTAAGTCAATTATGCTAAAGATAGGCTTTAGTGATATTATCTAATATAGAGTGCTAGTTAGACGTATATATTATACTAACAGACTGTGGTACTGAATTTATACTATTTTTAATTATCCACTCATTATTGTAGTATCATTCATAATGATATCACAATAATCATTCTTATTGACACCATTAATAAGATTGGACAATAGTGATAATCACTTAAAATGACATCATCAGGGTTGAAAATAAGCTCAATGATTCCTAATGTTAGGATTGGAACAGACTTCCATCTCTTACATTTAGAAGTCTTTTACCATTTTCAAACTTTCTATTATCCTGAAGTCTTTTGCAACTATTTACAAACATAACTTATACTATCGATATCCTATACCCAGGTAGTAGTATTACCAATAGAGAAATTTTAAAGAATTATCATATAACTATCTTGACCAGCAACCATTTGTTGATTTCTCTTTTAAGCTTATTTAGGTTAGTCATAGACTTTTTGATCAGTTTTGGTCAAGGACTATATTCAACTTCTGATACCAGCTATCGAAGTTAGATCCGATAACATTGTCATTATCTAACAGTGAATAGAGCGATAATTTTCTAGCCATTTCTGAAAAAAGAATAATTGACTTATTAGTATATGAACTATTTTAAGCCTAAAGATTTACACTTTAGTCTAAAAGTTCTCTCATTATTTTATATGAATTGATAGCCTCTACCTCCAATTCGAAGAATTACTTAAATTTTTTAGTGGGTACTAGAATCCACATGGACTGCATAGGGGCCCGAGGAAGGCTCGGTCAATTCATGTGCATCTATGAATAGATTTTTAACCAATTGTTTCGTCAAACAACTTCTAGTAATTAGTTTCACCCCAGGTTTCATTCCAGTAGGCGATGGGCCTCCACTGAAAGTCTTGGTTAGGTCCAACCATTAACATGAACTTACTCAGTGATTCTAACTAATGAATGATCAGACCTGAGTATGGTTCGGCCAATCCAACCATTCATCAGATAGTACAATAGAGTTATCATATGATGAATGATAATTCCGTCATTCAGAGAAACACCAGAAGGATGGTGCTTGCAATGTCAATCTGAAATAATGAATCCATTACTATTCACCTTAATGGGAGGCTATGATCTAGTTATCCCTATAACTAGCTCATTTTATAGACCTAATAATTTAAAAAATTTGATTAAATCTTTTAGAAGACATCAGTCGATCTGTAAGTCATAAATCCTCTCACTGACTTCACCAAGTCATAAAAAGAATTAGTGACTAGCTGGTCCAACCGACAAGTCATAAATCCTCCTACTGACTTCATCAAGTCATGAGAAGGACTAGAGATAAGTTGATCCATGGCACCTATATCAATCACACTGATTAATCTTAATGATATAGGTCAACTCAAATCATTCAGTGATCTAATCAGCTTAATGACTCAGGCTCAACCACTGAGCCACAATTAAGATCCATATGATTTAATCAAAGACATGGACTCGACCTTCTACAACTATTATATTTGATCTAGAGTATTCTTGATCTAATCTAAATCAACTATTGGTTAAATCAGATCAACTATTTTTTTAGTCTATTAAGTTTTTGATTTTTAACCTTAGGTCTAATCTAATTAGAAGGATCTGATTTGAGCTAACCCATACTCTATATTTTATGCAATCTCATTAGATCTTTAATCACAATTCTAGATCTAAAATATATTTCTTAATTCTCAATTAAGTATAACATTAACATGGATTAAGGTTATTAATTGAAATCATTTTAATTTTATAAAATAATTTTACATCAATTTTATACAAAATTTTCTCTTATGAAAATTAGGTCGGCTCATCCCTGAACTGAGTCGGCTCACTTTAATAGGTCGACTAAGTCTGATACTTGATCAACTAACTAATCATGAATAGTAATCATTATTGTTCGATCTAAGATAACTGAATTGGGTCAGTCAGCACTGAGTCGATTAAGCTAAAAAATTGGATCAACTCAGTTCAAAACTGAGTCAGCTCAGTTGGCGTGCCAACAGGTATCATATAGTTTCAGATTTGAAAATTTTCACATAAACTGAAATAAAATTAATCATAATAAATTTTTAGATTACATCTAAATATTTTATGATTTTAAATTTTATTTTTTATAATTAAAATAATTTTAATCATATAAATTAGATATTTTACTTTTCATACAACTTAAGCTTTGTATCACATACAACAAATCTTAGGATTTCAATATCTAAGATTTTACAGAAAAATAAGTTCTTCCTTTCATATTTTTCTTCATGAAATTAAATCACATGTGGTGCGGACACCAGAGCCATCAAAAATCGGCAACATAATTTAAGTTCGATTTGGATCGAAGAAGCCTCATTAAATTGATTCTACTTCAGTTATTTATTTTCAGTCAATAAATTTTAATGCATTTGCTTTGGTCCATAGGCCATACTTGATTTTCCACGTCACCTTTGGAGCCACCACTCTCCACATGCAAGAGAAGAATATGCATGCCAGCATATGCCGTGCTCATGCAAGTTGTGTCAAGCATCAAGCACCCACATGAAATTCCATTTCTTCCTTAGAATTCTTTAAGAGTTCTTGCTACTTATTTTGTTGAAGGCTGATTTCTTTCCTATGGTAGATTATAATGCTTTACTTTTTTGTGGAGGGTTGATTTCTTCCTTGTAAAAATAAGAGATTCCTAAACAAATAGGACCCTTAGAGTCCTATATAAATCCTTGTATCTTTCATGAAAGAAAACAATGAATGATTTTACAAACTCCACAAATACTTGTGTCAATCGCTCCGAGAGGGAGAGGGTGTGAGACCCAAAATCGCCCCACAAGGGGAGGGTGTGAGGCCCACTTTCTATCCTATTCCTTCTACTTAAGATTCAGTGTTCCTGCGACTCTGATCGACTCCACCATCTACCCACGCAAGCCTATTCTGTCAAGAGAAGATCTGTCTCCTCCAGAATTTTCATCTGTCGTGCTGAGAGAAGGAGTGATTTCTTATTCTACAGATCATATGCTGTCAAGGACCTTCGTTCCTTAACAGTTGATCTTTGATTTTTTTTTTAATCCGATGTTGGTAAAGACCTAGTTCTTTATCGATGGATCTGTTTGGTTAAAAGATTAAGAGCCATAATCAGAGTAGTTTCTTAACTACCACGATCCGGATTCTTATCATCTTCTTGATTTTCTCACGGTTTAATGTTTTATTTTCTCTCGTTCCATTCTTATTTCTTTTTTTTGCATCTACTCGTGAGCATGTTTAATTTCTGCTATCTGTTTATGAAATTTTCTATTACTAATTGTTTACTGATTCTCGAATGGCATTCGTCTGTATCATTTAGATTGATCTCGCTTTAGTCTCGTATCAATCAATCACGCTCCTGAGCAGAGTATAGGCACTATACTGTCTGTCTGGAATAATGAGCCCTGCGGACGTGATTTGTTGTTGATGAACAGAAGAGAGCTTGATTATTAGGATTGATTTTCTTTTTAGATTGTCCCGCATCAACATGGCACTCTAACACGCCATAAGAACACTCTATCGAATTGGAAGAGAAGGCCTTTAAACTCTTTTTGCTCCTATGACCGGATGACCTGGTGATCAACCCAATCCAAGTACTTACTAATCGGATCATCTAATCTACACATATATCATATATGCAAAAATTTAGATCTAATCTAAATTATATCAGATTTAATTTTTATATTAGATCATATGTAAAATCAGATCATAATACATCCCATACATTACTAAATCTAGATTTCAACTCTACATGCATATATATTCATATCATAATGAACCTTCGCTCTGATATCGGTTGAAGGGAAGCGTGGTGATTTTGTGCATGTATTTTTAAAATTTTATAATAAAAATATATAGATTAAATAATTTAATCTACAATATATGTATAGATCAAATCTAAAACTACCATACAGGATCTATGACATGAACTAATATGCATGTATGTAAATCTGAAATCTAAAATTCAGCAAACATAAATCACATCTATGGTATATTAGATCATATCTAAATTACAAATTGAGTTCAAAACTCAATACCTGAGTGCAGTTAGCAGATCATCGCATCCAAAATTTATGGTAGTTGGTTCTTCATGATGCTCAACAGCCGCACATGCGTTCGGCCTCTATAGTTATCCATACGAAGCTCTTGTGCTGATTGATCTCTACGGGAGTGCTAGCTCGAGAAGATACCATGCTGTTGGCTGATCCAAAAAAAATATGAAGAAGATGAAGAATAAGGAGATCCTCTCCTTTTCTTTCTAGATCCATACATCAGATCTTTACGATAGAGATCAAGAGAAGAACTCTTTCTTCTCATTCTCCCATGCACAAGAGAGAACCTTTCTCTCTTCCTTTCATGTATTTAAGAAGAACTTTTTTTTTAATTTTTTATAATAAAAATTAGATCTAATCTAATTTTTTATGTAGAAAATCACATAAAATCTTAAGTCCTAGAAGAATCCAAAAGAGAGATCCAAGAAAAGAACCGTTCTTCTCTTTTCTTCTCCCTTTTCTCCTTGATTTAGAGCCTTAGGAAGCCCCAAATATCCAACCAGATTTTTTTGATATTTTTTTTTTAAATTCTCATGTTAAAAATTAGATCTAATCTAATTTTTATATTAAAAAAATAAAAAAAATATGAGAGAAGAACTTCTTCTCCAAGGCTGCGTATAAGAAAGAAGACCTTTTTTCTTCTTTCTCCTTCTCTCGTTGGAAAGAATCTTTCTTCTTTAATTTTCTGCTGTAAAACCAGCAAGAGGAGCTCTCTTTGTCACCTAAGAACCAGCAAGCAAAACTCTTGAAGACCCCTTCCAAAGAGGCATGAGATTGGGGGTTAGGCATGTGGGATTTGGGACGTCTAACTCTTGGATGCCCCCTTAAATTTTTGGCGACACATGAGAAAGGGGGATGCCCTTTTTATCATGGAAGAGAGGAGAGGGTGTGTCTTCTCTTTGGGGCATGGGATCTCATGATGAAAGGAGAGGAGGCATAGAGGATTTTATGCATATGGGTGGTTATGAGTTGGTTAAGTCCTATTCTAAATAGGACTCATAATTTTTTATCCAATTCTAACTAATTCTTGGATCCAATCCCAACCAACTTAGAAATTAGTTATAACAATCTAATTAATTAGGTCCTAGCCCAATTAGAAAATCAATTAGACCCTAATCTAATTAAAAAATTAGTTAGATTAAACCCCATCAATCAAGGAATTGATTCTTCTTAACATTGGATATCAGGGAAGCTTTTTGATAATAGAACTTGATCCAATCAAGCCTATTATCTAATTAGGATTTGATCGAATCAAACATAAGTCAAATTAAATTGAACCCTATTCAACTCAAAATTTAATTTGCATTCTTAAGATCAATTGGAATAATCCTATTATCCATTAGAGCTTGGATCCAATCAATCCAAAGCAAATCTAATTGAATCCAATTCAATTAGATTTGATCCAATCTCCATTGCTCAATCAAATTGAGCCAATTAACAATCAAATTGTTAATTAGTTGTTTCTCTAATTAACCAATCATTAGTAAATAATTTATTACAATCTTTGCATAGGGTTAATCATCATCCTTCAATGATTCATAATCGTCGATCAGCCATTTGATAGACAGTACTTCTATATATGTGACCCTATAGGTTCGAACTTAAGCTGGTAGTACAAGAATAACTTCTATACTAATTGATATAACCATCTAGCAATGGGATCTAATGTCTAGATAGGTCGAATGTATTCTCAACAATACTCTGGAACCTACAAGGATATAGTTACTGTATAATTCATCCCTTTGACTCTCAATGCTCAAAGATGACTTAGGGTTAAACTGTTAACCCTAGATGAGTGGTCTACATTATGTCTCAATCTCAAAATTCTGTGACTCCTCATTAGGACTACTTTAGTCAAAATTTTACTGAATTGAAACATAGTGATGCATCATCTCTAATTTTAATTGGAGTGGTCAATTCTATCTTGACTTGTACTCAGACTCACAAGTACTTGACTGTACCTAGAAACTTTCCATCATCGATTAAAAATTCAGATAGTCCGACATCAAAGCACAGTAAGTTGCTTGCAAGTCATCGAGATAGTCTCAAGTCAAAGGGACACTTATACCCATATCCTATCAGAGCAATCTTTGACAGCAAAATGCTCCAGAGTTGGTTACGCTCAATAAAATATACTCCTATATTTCATCCATATGCCATACTCATATCACCACACATCTTGGTTAACAGGACAACCAACTAATATGACACAAAACGATCGATACTCGATATAATTATTATCTTTATAATAATTAAATCCTAATTCTTCTTTATCATTTTGGAAGTAGTTCTAAGGACTTCATCATAACATATGAGTTCTATTTAGAAAGATGTATTCCTTATAATAAATCTGTCAGATAATATTTATCATTTTATAATTCATATATATATATGGAGTACAATCATCTACAACCTAAATGATTGGCTTTAAGATATATTTTTCAACACCGATCAGGCACACGGGCAGCTCCATCAGCACTCATGTTGTGACTGACAGACTGATAAGAAATCTGTACCAAAATTTTTACTAGAACTGTAAAAACTCTTATATATATGCTTTAATTAATTTAATTTTGTTATTTACTTATTGTAGATAGGAAGTTGGGTCATCCACCAAGCTAGCTGCAGTTGTGAGAGGCCACACACCAGTCTAGGAGGATCGATGATTATTTAGATTCTAGGTCGTGACAGATCATGGTAAGAATTTCCAACTATATTTATTAAGTTATTACAGAATTTGACATATATATTAGAACTAACGTATTTCTGAACTATGTAGATAGATTATGCGAGTACATTATTGCACGGCACGACGATGACCGATCCACTTAGCCTCTCCTTGACCTTGAGGGATGATTCAGGGTCATCGAAGGGGTGAGTAGGAGTCGGATTATAGGATTCGATCATAGTTTCGACCCTCCAGTGGCTCGATACTCTTCAACATCCTCACAGGCCTCAATATCCCAAATTTGGAGTGATGCATACGTGGAGGAGATCGTGCAGAAGCTTCTGAGCCAGCGACCTTAGAGCTTCCTAAATATCGTCTGTGATACGATCGTGGAGATTCTTCAAGATCTACAGCTGAGCGATCAGCTGGACTCATTGTCCAACCATCGCATCAGGTAATTCTATTAGTAAACTCTTTTACTTGTTTTAAGTTTTTATATTTAAAAATTTTACATATTTAGGCTTGAGTCAGGAAAGGAGATTTAGAGATTAAAAATTTAATCTAAACATCCAATTGATAGGCTGAGGGTGTTTATAGCTCCGTATCATCGAATGAAACATGTAGGAGCAATCTGTTCGAAAATTAAAGGAGTGTATCGTAAGATATACCTCCATATCGAAACTTATAAATAATATTTTATTTTTCTTTATTTCAGGATGCTGTGACATCACTACGGTGAAAATGGTCATTAACGACGCTATTAAGGTTATTTTACGACCTAATAAGCATCGCCAATATCCTTTACGATGCTTCAAAAAGCGTCGCCAAAGCGTCGCCTATGTAAGAGTGGAGACGAAAAGCGCCGACGCTTTTTAAAAGCGTCGTTATTTTTTAACGATGCTTTAAAGCGTCATAAAATTAAATTATAACGGTGCTTTTTAGCGTCGTTAATGACAACGCATCTTCCACTCTACCAAGAGCTTTTTGAAGCGTCGGTTGTTAGGTTTTTTGCGACGCTTATAAGCATCGTTAAACTGTTTTAACGACGCTTAAAAGCGTCGTTAAATATCTTTCTAACGACGCTTTAAAGCATCACAAAATTCATATTTAACGATGCTTTTTAGCATCGTTAATGACTCTGCGACCTGCACTCTACCAAGATGCTTTTCGAAGCGTCGGCTTTTTTATCTTTAACGATGCTTATAAGCATCGTTAAAATTATTTTAAAGACGCTTATAAGCGTCGTTAAAGGTTTTAAGAGAAAAAAAATATAGGTTTTATATTCTAAAAAAAAAAGAATACATACATTCCTGTACAAAAATTATATCAATTATTCTAACATAAACCTGTACAATCACCACCATTCACACCTGTACAATCACCACCATTCACACCAAAAGCAAACTTAAATAGCAAATTTAACCAAACCAAAAGATATTATTTTATATAAATAAAAATAAAGTACTAATCATCCATTACAATCAAGAGTAATATAAATAAATATGAGAATACAATAAAAATAAAATAATATCAATCTGCAGGCGGATGGTCGTCGTTGTCTCCACGTGACGTGCCGCTGTCTCGACGGGTGCCTGATGTGCCAGGAACCTACAAGAAACATATCAAAAGTATGATTTGCATATCTATAAATAAAAATATATAAATTATTAAATTAATACAAAAATATATATTTAATAATATGTGTTTACCTGAGATGGACCATACATCTCTAATAAAGATGTAAGTCGATCAATCTGTCCCCTCATGGCCTGCATCTCGGCACGGTTCTGTCGTATCTCCTCCATCTCAGCGGCATGACTTTGTCTAATCTCCTGTATCTCCATCTCGAATCTGCGAATGCGTGAATCCTGAGCATCTGCTGCAGCATGCTGCGTATATCTACTAACCTCAGATAACTAAGTGGGGGTGACTCCTACTCCATAACCCCTCACTCGGCCGTAGCACTCTGGTCCCATCAACTCTGTGAACACCTCGGCCTCGATACGGCTCTGCTGCGTAGATGCTGCGGACTCGTCGTCACGCTCCGCAATGAGAGATGTAGCCCTCTCCTGTATTTATTTTAAAAACAAGAGTTATACATTAATAGCTAACAAAATTAAATTTAAATCATTGAAAAATATAGAATATTAATAATGCCGTACATATAAATCTCTCGACTCATCTCGAACAAAAGTACCATCCTGATGAGTATGAGTCATCCGGTAAAACTTCACTTGTCCGGGTTCCCTCCCATGCTCATCCACCTACACAAATAATTTTAATTTTAAGCAAACAGTTATAATAATTTAAAAAAATATATGAGTATCATGATACAGACATGATCCACGATACATAATGATATTAGTTATATAAATATTTCAACATAAAAATTAAAAGTTAATTATGAAAGTTTAAGGAACATACAAACTCCTGTCGGAGTCGTGCATAACTCTTCGACCCCGATGTATGAGAAACAGACTGAGCTGCTCGTGCAGCTCTACCAATAGCAGAATAAGTCTGTAAAATAAAGTAAAAACTTGTTATATGTATAATATATAATAAAAATCAATATTTTTATAAAATATTTAGAAAAAAAAGATAATAAGCAGATAATATACCTGTGCCCTCTCGGAGAACCAATAATGAACCAACTCCATCCACTGATGAGGGGGTACATCAGGAGGACAATTCCTAGCAACCTCCTCCTCTGTCATACCCTGTCTCATATAGTCCTTCTTCAATTGTGCTCTATATTCTTTCCATTTGCGGTTGAGAGACTTCATTACAAAATCATGAGTGGATGGAGGGAGAACAAACTTGCTCTATAAAAAAAAAAAGTTAAATAAATAAATTATATAAATAATTAACAATTAATATACAGTATGAACATCAATTCATTACCTCTATAACTCAGAGGAGCTCAACTTTGTATGTTGGAAGCATGTCATTCCATGTTGCATAGCCCAACGGACATAGCTGAGGCCTCCGAGTAACAGTCTCCAAAAATGAAGTCAATAAGCAGGCAGCTTTCTTAATTGGCTGACCTAGCTGATTGCACTCCACAACAATCCTCTCGCCCTCACGCATCTGCCACACATCTCGTACTACTGTGGGTTCGCGTCTGGGGCGTACTCTTTCGGATCCGTCTGCCAAAAGTACATAAAAGTAACTATATCATAAATATACATAAAATAAAATAAAAATAAAATTACATGAAAGATAATATATACCCTGCACGTGTATCTCATCATCTGACTGATGAACAGGAAGATCGTGCTATGCTGATGATGAAGGACAGGGCTCAGAATGCTGTGCAGCTGAACTGGCCTCAGGCTGCTGTGCTGAAGAAGACGTACCGGTCTCTGTCTGTGAAAACTGGAACTACACACCAGCATATCGTCCCCTACGATGCATGATGTCACCTAGCATTTATATAAATAAAAGGTAGAATCAGTTAATATATGAAGTAAAATAATATAATAATTAATACAAAATATATACATCATAAATAATTATTACCAGTAACAATCAAGCAGTAGTGTTTCCTTCAAATTCTGTTCTAACCAACGTCATCGTAGCATTTAAATCATCAGCTGGCACAAAATTGTAGGACATACATTGTGTATAAGTGTCATCGTCATCATCCTCCACTTGGTTTCCCATATCATATAAGTCTCTAGGTTTTATTTTGATGACAGTAAACCAATCTTTATCTTTTGCGTCTTGTACATAAAATACTTAACGAGCTTGAGATGAAAAAATGAATGGGTCATCCTTCAATAACACACTAGTGTGTATCAACCTTGAAAAATTTATAAGTGTAAATCCATTTGCATCTTGTTTCAAACCCCTTGGTGAGTTTATGTCTATCCAATTACATCTAAACAGTACTACTTTAAATTTTTCATAATAATCCAACTCATAGATATCTTTAAGTGCACCATAATAGGATTTTCATCCGCTTCCACCATAACACTACTATTCTGTATTTTTCTAAATTTCTCCCATTCTCTAGTATGAAATTTAAAGCCATTAATTATGAAACTGTTATATCTATTCACAATCTTGTTAGGTCCTCGAGCAAGAGCTATTAGTTCATCTGAATTATTTGTCTCCATCATCTTTGATACCTAAAAAAAAGTGATATGACGAAGTGCTGTTGAGTTATCTGATATTAAATATGTATCAAAAATTAATATATCCCATAATTAAATATAAATCACACCTGATTCGAAAGCCACATAGGGAATAACTCGACCAACCATCGCTGTTCAATCCTTGCATTAGGACGAATGTTATGATTGGCTCGTCTTTGATAAATTAAAAATTTACTGCATAAAATATAAATATATCATTTAGAACATTATATCTAATATAAAATTTAAATTTTGATATCATTCCTTAAATATACTAACCTGCAATGGTCAGATATTATGTCACTATGAAGTAACACATAACGATGTGCTTGTGCTAAAGATTTTTGATCAAGTACAATATTTTCAGTTCTTCCTAAGAATTTTCCAGCAGTTAAGAACTTATACAGTTCTGCATTCTCCACAAAGTCATTATGCTGTTGAGGTTGACTAAAAATAGTCTCTACACCTTGAAGATATCTTGAACAAAATGTCAAACATTCATCCACAATATATGCTTCAGCAATCGAGCCTTTGGGATAGGCTCTATTTTGCACATAATCTTTAAGACGCACAAGATATCTTCAAGAATTAAATATTTATTAAAATATCAGTATGCTGTTGTTTCTAATAAAATTATCAAAAAATTTAAGGTTTGCAATAATACCTCTCAATAGGATACATCCATCTATAATATACCGGTCCACCAACTTTAACTTCTGAAGCTAGGTGAATGAGCAGATGTACCATAATAGTGAAAAATCCAGGAGGAACAATCTTTTCCATCTGGCAAAGTGTAATTGCAATATCGGATTCTAACTGATCAAGTTTTCGAAGATCAATAACTTTGGAACATAATGCCTTAAAGAATGACGATAATCGAAGTACAATTATAACAACTTGTTTCGGCAATGACGATCTTAAAGCTATTGGAAAAATATCTTGCATCAATATGTGACCATCATGACTTTTAAGATTTGAAAGTTTTTGATCCTTTAGATGCACACATCGTGAAATATTTGATGTATATCCATCAGGTACCTTGATACTTTTCAAAACTCCCAAAAAATTATCCTTTTCTCGAGCAGACATTGTGTAACATGCAGGAGGCACATAAATTCTAACATTAGCAAGCATTTTAGGATGAAGTTCCTATCGGATATCCATTTTTTTTAAATCTAGACGTGCCTTCATGTTATCTTTGCTCTTTCCATCAAGGTTTAAAAATGTTCCAAGTAAATTATCGCAAACATTCTTCTCTATATGCATGACATCAAGATTGTGCCGAATAAGATTATGTTTCCAATAAGGTAAGTCAAAAAAGATACTTCATTTTTTCCATAAATGTTTACTGGGCTGTTGTGTAGATGCTATCTGTGTGTCTTCCTCATTTTCATCCTCGAAATAATTGTCTGGATCTTGAAACACCTCTGCATCTATAGTACTGATACTGACTTCCTCTGGTAACCCTTCGTGCACTGAGCTTTCAACATCATCCCTTCCTCTTTTTTTAGAGGACTTTGAGTGCTTACCATAGCTGTAATTGATGCCATCCATTTGTCTATGAACATCAGTTCCAGAAGGTGGAATAGGAGCACATCCCAATTCTATAGTACCATCAAACAAATCTTTCTAAAATCGAAATGGATGATTTGCTTCCAACCATCGACGATGTCCCATGTAACAAAATTTACCTCCATGTTTTAACCAAATTGAATGTGTTGAATCTCCACAACAAGGACATGCGACCCGTCTCTTTGTACTTCAGCCAGATAAATTGGCATATGCTGGAAAATCATTAATAGTCCATAACAAAACTGCCCGTAGTTTAAATGTTTGACCGTTGGAAGCATCAAATGCATCAACACCCTCCCACAACTGTTTCAATTCCTCTATCAAAGGCTGTAGAAAAATATCAATATTATTGCCTGGACCCTTATCTCCTGGAATAACCATTGACAAGATAAGTGATGATTGTTTCATGCACATCCACGGTGACAAATTGTAAGGTATCAAAACGACTGGTCAAGTGCTGTAGGTAGAACTCAGGGTCCGAAATGGATTGAAGCCATCAGAAGCTAAGCCAAACCTAACACTGCGAACATCAGAGGCAAAATCAGGATGCCTATCATTAAATGCTTTCCATTGAAGACTATCTGCTGGATGTCTCAACATTCCATCCTTTGTACGTCCTTCATCATGCCATCTCATTGATGAAGCTGTTTTTGATGATGCATAAATCTTTTTCAATCTAGGTATAAGAGGAAAGTAATGCAATACCTTGGCCGGTTTCTTTTTACTCTGCGTTGCATCCAATTCATTCAGTACATCGTCTCGATCTTCTTTTTGTGTTATCCATCTTGAAGATCCACATACATTGCATGACTCTTGATTAGCGTTTTCACCCCGATATAACATACAATCTTTCGGACAACTATGAATCTTTTTGTATCTAAGATCCAATTCCTTTACTACTTTCTTGGCTTCATAATACGATGGTGGTAAATGAGTGCTTTCTGGAAATGCATCCTTTAATAACTTGAGCAGCATGGTAAAACTCTTTCCAGACCATCCATTCAAATATTTTATATGAAATAAATGTACAAGAAAAAAAATCTTAGAAAATTTTGTACAATCCGGATATAATTCTTCGTCTGCATCTTTCATTAAGGTGTGATAATGAGCTGTCTCATCATTAGATGTATGTATAGGCTCCTCAACATGCATACGTTCCGTATGCGTACATCCATCAAACATCCCAACTGTTTCTTGTATACTACTGGATTCTCCTAAATTTTGAACACCAAATCCAAAAGCATCTGTGATCAAACCCCTTATATCATCATCTCTTGCAGAATTGTCTTGTAGGCTAGTGGATCCAAAATGAGTCAGGGGTTGGTTACATGATGATGGCAACATAGATTCTCCATGAAAAATCCAGTCAGTATAACCTCTTAAAAAACCATTCCATACCAAATGTTCTTCAACATTTTGTGGATCTAAAGAAGAACTATTTACACATTTCCGACATGGACATAAAATCTTTCCATTCAAACTACTTTTCTCCATACCAAATTTAATGAAGTCATGAACTCCATCTAAATATTCTTTACTGTTCCTTGGTTTATTTATCCAACTTTTATCCATTGTAGGATAAAAATGACCGAACTTGCAATTTATCTAAAAATAAAAAAAATTATACAATCTATATTAATGTAATGAGTAAAAAATATCAGTCATTTCATAAAATCCAAAAAAATAACAGCTAGATAAAGTTTATATAGTAAATGCTTGCTATCATCAACTAATAGGTAAAGAAGGTCCTATCCCATTCAGAAAATGCATTAATTCTATAGGTCAATTACAGAAATCAAATGATATGCAACAAGAGCCGAAAAAAATTTCGACAGCATTTTCCCTTAGTTCTTCCGTATAGGAAGAACAAAAGGAAAATACCATCCGAAATTTTTTTCGAACCCTCAGCATACCATTTGATTATGGTAATGACCTATAGAATTACTCACATTTTCCAAACTGTCCATACTAGACAATCAATTGATCAATGTACATAATTCTTTTATCCGTACAAAAATAAATAAATGTACGGATATAATAGAATATGTACATTAATCAAAAGACGGGTCTATGTTTCTATGCAATGTAATTTTTTTTAAAATTAATTCATAATTAATATTGCCTGGCATGAAATTCACAACCATCATAAAAACATCCATGAAAATCTACTTAGCATGGATTTTAATTTCTTCTTCTTTTTACCTTTTTTTTATTTTTATTTTTATATTTTGTTGCGTTTATCGCTTGTTCTGAGATTTGAATTTAGCGAATGGAAAAGAGAAAATCTATTTCTCTGCTAACTTTCACTTTTTGAGGATGGTTATTATGAGTGAATTGGGTGCTGAAGGAAATATTTGTATGGGCATGGTCAAAGATAGAGCTGTCAAAAAATGGGCCAGGGCTGTCATCATTTGGGATTTATTTGATTTAATTTATAAACTAGCAGTCCGCTTAAACTTTGTTAACTGAAACTATGGACTGGTTGACCAGAGCACTATCAATGCTCGCTAAAATTTATATTAGAATTAATTCAAAATTTAATAGAAAAAGCTATTTGATCTAAAAGTTGCCTTCCATCTAACAGAAAACAGAAGTCACTCCACTCAAGATCAGGTTACCTTTATGCCAAAGAAAAACTGATGGTTCAGACAATTTCCATGCACATGGAGAAAGTGCTGGTGAATGCATTCAATTTAAGAAAAGGATTTACTGGTGAGTGTCCGAAAGTAATAACTCTACTGATCCGACAGCATATTTTGACAGTGAAATCCAAAATGCTGGTTATAGTGCTGGAAATCAAAGGATAACAATTAGAAAAAAACCTTCGGTAGAAGAGGGCTGTATGCATCATGCAATAGGCTACACAAGAGGGTAGCCCTCCACCACATATCCTAAGGTCTCAAAAATATCAGCAAGGAGAGACGGAGGCTTCTGTACTAAAACTAACTGGTCGTTGGAGTTCTAGCATGGAGTGATTATGGGAGACTGCCAGACTAGTAGCATCTACAATGCCAAGTTATTTTAAACTGGAGAATAAAATATTGACAGTATTGGATATACCATTACTGATTACTGCTTTAACTTTTCTCATGCACACAACAAGCACATGATGCACCGAGCACAGATTATGCATGACAGAACATGAAGTTTTCATTTGATCAATTTACGGGATTCCAACAACATGAAGTTTCGAATTGGCTTTCCAGCCCTCACAAGCATGATAAATGCTACCTGAGCAAAGGCACGCCTACAATTAAATCAAAAAATGGGTCAAAGATAGAGCTGTCAAAGAACCACTGCAATCATCATTGTTGCCACTGAAACAACCCGGTCGAACTGTCTTCGCCACCCCACCGTATTCCAATCCTCCCTCACGATACAAACGGCATTGACACCTACCTCAAAAATTTAAATGACGAAGAGAAAAAGAGAGGAGAAGGACCAACCTCGGAGGAGAGGTACTCGAGGACGGCAGCGAGGAAGACCGGAGCGCCGGCGCTCACGCGGTCCGCGCACTTGCCCTTCTTGAGGAAGCGGGAGATCCTCCCGACGGGAAAAATAAGCCCCGCCTTGCTGCTCCTCGACTTCCCCTTCTTTGAAGGCAATGAGAACGGCGGACGGCGGTGCGGCGTGGATGGCGGGTGTGGCGTGGACGACGGGTGCGCTACCGGCGGCAGAGATGGAGTCGGCGGAGGAAAGGATGGAAAGGGACGGCGGTAGATAGATTAGGACACGGGGGATTATTAAATGAACCTAACGACGCTTTTTAGCGTTGTTACTTCGTGGCGTAAAAAAGCGTCGGCATTTGCTTTATTTAACGACGCTTTTGCTAAAAGCGTCGGCGTTGACCATGCTATAATTTTACGACGCTTTTAAGCGTCGTTAAACGACGACGCTTTTTAAAAGCGTCAGCAGGTCAGCGCAACTTGCCGACGCTTTTCAAAAACGTCGGCAAAAAATAGTCGCTAAACGTCCTTTTTGGAAAGCGTCGGCAAAAAATGGTCGCTAAACGCCCTTTTTGTTGTAGTGCATGCAGCTCTCATCTACTAGCTGCTAGAAAGGAACAGGAGGACGAGGAGGAGGATCAGATCTGATTTTTTTTTATCTTGATGTATTATTTTTTTGATATTGCTTGTAAAATTATATTATAATATAATTAGTTTTTTATTTACGATTGTCATATTATTTTTGGATTTTAAGTATAACAGATATTAGGAATCATAATTGATTATGATTAATTAAAACAGATTTTAAAAAATATTATTATAATTTTTTTAAAAAAATAAAATTAACTATTATCGACGGTAATAGCGACGGCTTTAGCCGTCGCTAATAAGTATTAGCGACTGCATTAGCGACAAAAAAGTTGTTGCTATTTTTTTAAATTTTTTTAAAAAATTTGATTTAAAAAAAATAAATAGCGACGGAAATTAGCCGTCGCAAATGTCATTGCTAATAGTCTCTATTAGCAACGATTAAAAAATTCATCGCTAATAAATGTAATTAGCGATTAGGATTGTTCCGACTAATAATTAGTGACGGTAAAATAATTATAAGTGACAGTAATTAATTATTTTTAATAATCAGATTTTTTGTAGTGTTATTTTGTAATAGAATGCTAATGGCTTTTAAATTATTTGCAACAGGCAAAATATAGTTGGTAAAAATCACAAATAAATCAATCGCTCACAAATTAGTATTTTTGATCAACGTATTATTCTCATAAAAAAATATACTTCCTCATTTATTAATTCTTTACTTATGACCGTTGATTTCATTTATGATAAATATCTTGTTGTCAAAAAAGAAAATCCTCATCAATTTTCCTCATTTGCTATACATTAACGACGGCAGTTAATCTCATAAGGACTATAAATGATCGAAAATGATTGCGAGAGAGATATCTGCAATAACCTGTGATTGCAATATACCAGCCAAAATGTTTCTTACGACGGGAAATAATTTTTAGTGAGGGGACATGATCCTCGAAAAAAATCACTTAGGTATGATATGTACATATTGAGCATCATATCATTTTATTATTTGCACTAGAGATATCCTTATTTCAATAATTGTGGCCCAAAGATCTCCTTGGATTCTACCATAATTGATACCTTGATTAATTTGTTTCACGATAATTCTGTCCCCGTTTGCATATGGAACCATATTTGGGTGGGAATCCAAAGCAGGAGCATGTCCAGTTCCGCCCCAATCCTTTCCCAACCGTCCAAACGGTTAGCATGTTTCCGGAACTAAATAAATAGCTCAACCCCATCAAACCTCAAAAAGAGTATTAAAAACTTGGATTAGGACTGATGCCTACTGGAATCCTGGCCCACGGGCCCTAACCAAGTGTCCATTTCTACGTAGTTTCCCAACTAACGGGCTTGTCCCTTACCCTCGCGAAGGATCACGTGATCCTCCATGATTAAGTCATCTCTCCCCATGCTCTCCAAAGCAAGTGCAGCGCACATGCGTGCAATGCACCACGTAGGGTTCCCAGATCCTATAAGTAAACACCATCCCCACCGCTCGTTGTACTCACCAATCGATTTCTAATGGCCAAGCCTAATCAGATCCCCTTCTTCCTCCTGGCCATCCTCTTCATGTTTGACCCCTCTATTCTCTTCAGCCACGGCCAGCTCTTGCCCATAGTGGATGAGCCGAGAGACAGCACTACTAGCAAGGTTCCAATCTACATTGTCCATGTAGTAAAGCCCGATGGCACCGACCTCCTCTCTGCGGAAGAGCAGGAAAACTGGTACAAGTCCTTCCTCCCCTCCACCCACCTCGAAACTGGCGAGCCGCGGTTGGTCTACTCCTACACCCACGTCATGAGTGGATTCGCCGCGAGGCTAACCCCTGAGGAAGTCCGTGCCATGGAAGACATGGACGGGTTCGTGCACGCATACCCCGACCAGCAGTTCGAGCTGTTCACGACGTACACGCCGAGCTTGCTGGGTCTAAATGGGTGGCAGAGCCTCTGGGGGAACTCCAGTTACGGCGAAGGCGTGATCGTCGGGGTGATCGACTCCGGGATTCACCCCACCCACCCTTCGTTCCAAGACAACGGAATGCCAGCCCCGCCGCTAAAGTGGAGGGGTAGGTGTTATTTTCGCCAAGGGATCTGCAACAATAAGCTCATCGGGGCCATGGGATTTAACGGAGGAGCCAACCCCTTGCCGTTGGATGACATCGGGCATGGCACCCATGTCGCGAGCACGGTGGCAGGGAGCTTGGTCGCCAATGCCAATGTCCTCGGCCAAGCCTCGGGCAATGCGGTGGGCATTGCACCACGAGCTCACATAGCCGTTTACAAGGTGTTGTTCAATAATGTTGGCTCGCAGAGTGATATCCTTGCCGGCATAAACCAAGCCATCGCCGATGGCGTCGATGTGCTGCAAATGTCCCTGGGCTTAGTTTCTCTCCAGCTCCATGCAGCAGGTGTCAACCTGGGCTCTTTTGCAGCAATCCAGCGTGGAATAGTCCCTTGCGCTGCTGCCGGTAACTCGGGCCCGCAGGAGAGCGTCATCGCCAACGATGCCCCCTGGGTCCTGACCGTCGGGGCGAGCACAACGGATCGAAGAATCCGAGCCACGGTGAAGCTTGGGGATGGCACGGAATTGAATGGCGAATCTGCTTACCAACCAAGTGGGCTCCTCAACCAAATGCGAATTGTGCATCCGGGAGCCAGTGGCATTCAGGACTACAGGGAGTGCAGAACACTGAATGGGCTCAACGTCAGAGGTATGATTGTCTTGTGTTGGGGAAAAGCAATTGGGGGAAACGTTGCCATGGGCCAGGTAGTTAAAGCTGCCGGAGGAGCCGCCATGATCGTTGTGAACGATCAGCTCCAAGCGCTCACCACCACAGCAGAAACCCATGTCCTTCCGGCTGTCCACGTGGACTCTCGCAGCACTCAGAGGATTCTAAATTACATTGGTTCAACACCCACACCAACCGCAACCATTGAATTCAAAGGAACGCTCTTCGGAGTCCACCGGAATCCGGCTGTTGCCACCTTCTCCTCGAGAGGCCCGAGCTTGGTGAACCACGGCATTATCAAACCAGATATCGTCGCACCAGGGGTGAGTATTCTTGCTGCATGGCCCAACGCCAACACTTTCAATTTTCTCAGTGGCACATCCATGGCAACACCGCATGTCTCCGGGATTGTTTCTTTACTCAAGAAGATCCATCCACAATGGACACCAGCTGCGATCAAGTCAGCGATCATGACGACGGCATACACACTAGATTTTGATGGGAATTTTATCACTGACCAATACCCTGATACTAACCCTGCTAGCACTTACTACGCTATGGGTGCTGGGCATATTAATCCTTCAGCGGCAGCAGATCCAGGCCTTGTTTACGACATCGATGAAAGCGAGTATATCGCGTATCTTTGTGGCACAGGATTTTCAGATGCACAAGTCACCATGATCGCCCAGCGTCGCATCAATTGTTTTACTCACTTCCAATTGACTGCAGAGCAACTGAACTACCCCTCTATCTCGCTGACTCTAGGATCCGGTGGAACAAAGATCATTAGCAGGACGGTGACGAATGTAGGAGAGGCCAACTCGGTTTACTCGGTGCAGATTAATGAGCCTAGTGGTGCAGCAGTCGATGTTTCTCCTAATCAGTTGTTTTTCTCTAATGTGGGTGAGAAGCAGAGCTATCGTATCCGGTTTAGAGCCAGAAACCCCTCTCCAGCACGTGGTCAGTTCCGGCAAGGACAGCTTTCATGGGTTTCGAACAACCACGCTGTGAGAAGTCCCATCTTAGTCACCTTCGCATGAGGTACCGGCTTGGCCACCGCTTACGGTTCGAACACGCACGTGTAATTGGCACTTGGAAGTACCCTATATGTGCAGACGGAAAAGAAATTATGCTTCTCATGTTATGCTAATAAATAAATAAATGTTATCTACGTTGATTTTTCAAATTATTTTCAAAAATATGCATGCTTTCAAGTTTAGATCTTTTCGGTGCACACCATCACATCATCTAATCATGGAGATGGATGGCCCTTAAATAATAAGCTGCGGTGGTCATTTTGCGTTGCAGGCAATGTACAGCATAGAGCTTTTGGATGTTTGACAGCTGTCCATCTATGCAATCAGATGGTATGGCAGCTATCTACAGAGCTTCTCAATTTTCTGTGATGCAAAGCATGCATCACGAAGGATCCTGATTCTTTAGTGAAGACTGAAGCAACATGGTTTTCAATTGTTTAAAAATTATAGTAAAAGCGGAGTCCGCTTCATGCTCACCATCATTCGTATTAGACTGGTAGAATTTGAAGTTGATGAAATATGGTTTTTCTTTTCTTTTCTTTTTTTTGTGCTTTTTCCTTGGTCCAAACAAGGGAAAGTCTCTAGAGGAGGAAACAAGCAGCTAAGTTTAGCTTGGATGATTCAAAACAAAAGATCAACAAGGAAGCAGCTAGTCCCAGAATAGTCAGTGAAAAGAGGTAGCTAAATTCGCCAAATTGCATTCGTGGAAGACGTGTCTACGGGAGAATGAAGGTGAGGCAGAGCCCGCACGTTGTATCTTCCGGAGCAAACGATGCGCAGAAACGCTATCAGCATGGGTCCAACCTACAATTTACCGGTCAATCCCATCAAGTGTCAGTTCTACCAAACTGGAACGGGGTAGTATGAAGTCCCTCACTGGCAGCGTAGTAGAGAAAGGACTCGCACCAGCCATTAGGATTTGTCCTTGGTCTCCTCAGCATGATGAAGCTTGCACCAGAATTAATTTTGATAAAAGCCGGCCGGTTAGGGGGGAATCCAATGAACAAAGGTTGAAAGAATTCCAAAGGACTCCCCAAGGATCGGTTTCAATGTGTTTCTTGGCTGATGGACCGGTTGCGTACTCGCTTGAATAGAAGTTATTGCAGAGAAACAACATGGCAAGGTTTGCCCCTAACCTAAAAGATCTCTAATGTTATGGATGACCCGTGATGTAGCGGAACATTATTATATATATATATATATAAAAAGGAAAACATGATAGAGCCATTACATCATGGAATTATAAATCTAGTATTATAGATATTCACTTTATCAACTAGACTAACAACGAAAATATTAAACATCAACTAATTAAATGTTTAGATAAATTTTTGGATCATCGTTTCAATGGATGAGCAGATAATTAGAAGCCAAGGATAATGGAGATGATGTTTTAACATCGAAGGTGGACTACATGCATGGAATTGTCATTTAAATGGGTATTACACCAAGACAGATAGGCGCTTATAGCTGTAAGAAACTATTGTTCTTTCTATTTGTCCAGTATAACTCTGTACTATCTGGAAGGATGAGGTCGAGGTTGTTGACAGTCTTGTTTCTTTAAATATATGATATTTGAGGAAGGCCATGAAAGGTAATGATAGACCATGCCGTAAATGTAGCGAATGATTGAAAAAGTATCAGTTACAAATTGAAGAGCTAAGAAGGTTGTTACAATTCTAGGGTAGCGAGAACTTGACACGTTGGGCTGCATAAATTCAAATAGTGCTTATGTTTGTAATCCTTGTTGTAGCATAGGATTAGATGGTTTTACATGACTTAAAGGTGTTTATTAGATTCTTATAGAGTCTTGTCATTTTCTTTGCTGTAATTTTATGCTTGGTATGCTGCCAGAGAAAGGAGGCTTGTCTACGGTGGCAAACTAGAAGATAATAATTCCCTTTCAACAATCTAGGGCTTCGTTTGAGACTCCTCTGTCAAACATGGACGTTTTAAGCCCTACCTTACAATAAATATGTGAACTAAAGCTACCTCTTGGGAGTGAGCTATCTCTTCTTAAATCTATATTCCTAAAACTGCCAGCAGGTAAGCCATCTATATAATTGAACAAAGTATATAAACTGAATTTAGGTGTAATCCTAAGACCTATTTGAAATATGTTGCTCCTTGGATTAATTTTGATGATTATAAAGCATTTGAAGGGATACTAATGATTTTCGCTTAAAAAAAGACATTGCTTTTCAGGGACAAAATCATAATTTTATCAAACCCTGATTTGAAAGCATCAAGTGATAGAACAAAAGATTTGTGATCCATTGGTGAAAATTTTATTATTTTTGGACATGTATTTTGAAAGATATCCATGTTTGAAAATTTGAGTCAACCCCATGAGTCGACTCATGGCACAATGAGCTGATTGGCACGTAGAATTTTTGGCTGGCACAGTCTTGGCACTGTCTGTGAGTCGACCCCATGGGTCGACCCCCAGGCATGAGTCGACCCATGAGTCGACCTCTGCTGTTTTTAGGCCAAATTTACAGAACCTTGGTTTTCTGTTGTTTTTCCACAGAGGTCGACCCATGAGTCGACCCATGAGCATGAGTCGACCCATGAGTCGACCCCTGTGATGGGAAAGTTCTGCAACAGCTAGTTTTTAACCCGTTTTAAGTGCTTTTAATGCTTATTTAATGTGGTCTAACGGCTCTATTTCAGTCCAGATTGTTCTCCACCATTTCTTAAAGCTATAAAAGGGACAAAAAGGTGGGAATCATCAAGAAGAGAGATTTTTGAAAAGAAGATTTCAAGCATACTTTTCAGCCCTAAGCAAGAGCTCACTCAAAGCATTCAAGAAGCCTTTAATTCAAGCTCACCAACTCCTCAAGTGCACATTCAAGTCTCCAACCACTTTGAGAAAATCAAAAAGAGCCTTCTTCTCCTTGAGTAAAGTGTAATTAAAGTCTCATTCGCTCATTAAAGGAGCTTCTTTTGTATTTACTGTGCTATTGATTGTTATACTCTGTTTGAGTTATTGTTTTTGTTTTGGAAGGATTTCAAAATAAGGGAAGGTTGATCCGAACCTTGAATCGGAGTGTATTGGGTTGGCTTGTACCCGGAAAATAAGTGGACTAGCTTGGGATAGCTAGAGTCGGAGTTTCTGACGAGTGTATTCAGGTTGAATACAAGTTAGTGGATTGAAATTTTAAGTCGGAGCTTGGAGAGTGGATGTAGGTGCAAGGTTGGCACCGAACCACTATAAATCTTTTGTTTGTGTTGTGCCTAATTGCTCTTCTTTAGAACTTCTTTATTCTTTTGCATTCTTGCTTTTAATCATTAGCCTTGAATCAACTATACTCTCCCTATTTATTTAGCTATTGTTAAACATCTTTCATAAGACATAAGTTAAGTTTAAAATTTTTAGAAACCCAATTCACCCTCCCTCTTGGGTTGCATAGCTGGGCAACAAGTGGTATCAGAGCCCGGTGCTCTAGCCCTACTTTGATCTAACCAATCAAAGAGCTAAAGATCTATGGCAACTCAAGTTGGCACTTCTCTAGCCGAGGGGCAGTCCACTAACCGACCTCTACTTTTCAATGGGTCCAACTATACCTATTGAAAAGCTCGGATGAAAATCTTCATTCAAGCACTCGACTATGATATGTGGAGTATCATAGTAAATGGCCCTCACACACCCACTAAAATTATTGATGGTGTGGAATCAGCCAAACCCGAAAAAGAGTGGGATGAGGTTGATAAGAAAATGGCCCAACTAAATGCTAAAGCTATGAATGTCTTGTATTGTGCTCTTGATGTAAATGAATTTAATCGCATTTCAACTTGCTTGTCTGCTAAAAAATATGGGATAGATTAGAAGTAACCCATGAAGGAACTAATCAAGTAAAGGAGTCCAAAATTAACATGCTCGTACATAAATATGAATTGTTTAAAATGGAGCATGATGAGTCTATAACTGAAATGTTTACTCACTTTACTGATATTATAAATGATTTAAAGAGTCTTGGTAAGTCCTATTCTAATAGTGAGCTTGTAAGAAAGATTCTCAGGTCCTTACCAAGAACTTGGGAAGCCAAAGTGACCGCCATCCAAGAAGCCAAAGATTTGAACATTCTACTCTTGGAAGAGCTTCTTGGATCATTGATGGCACATGAGCTGAGCATGAAATAATATCCAAAGGAAGAAGTCAAAAAGAAGAGAACAATCGCCCTCAAATCCACAGCTCAACCAGATGAAGAAACTGATGACACCGAAAATGAAGAGCAGGATGAAGAGATGGCACTCATTACCCGAAGGTTCAAGAAGTTTTTGAGAAAAAAGAAACAAGGAACGAGGAAGAGGCCACTCACAAAAGGAGAACAGAGCAAAGAAAAGAATAAAGACCAACCCCTTATCTGCTATGAATGCAAGAAACCGGGACACTTCAAGTCCGAATGCCCACAAATGAAGAAGGGTCCCAAGAAGTACAAGAAGAAGGCCATGATGGCCACTTGGAGTGGGAGTGATGACTCAAGCTCCGAAGAGGAAGACTCAACTGAACAAGCTAATTGTGCCTTATGGCACATAAAAATGAGGTAAATTTTGAAACTCCTAGTGACTTTACATTTTAGAACTTCATGAAGCTTTTTATGATTTAATTGATGAACTAAAGAAACTAGGGATAAAGAACAAAGATCTAAAATCAAAAAATCAATCTTTACTGAAACAAAATGAAAGCATTTTAATTGAGAAATCTACTCTGTTTCAAGAAAATCAAAATTTAAAGAATGAAATTGTCAAGCTAAAACCAATAGTTGAAAAATTCACCTTGAGTTCTAATAAACTTAATATGATTCTTGAAAGTCAAAAGGCCATGTATGATAAGGCTGGACTTGGCTATAACCCCTTGAAGAAACAAAAGTATCTGAAAAATATCTATGTAAACTCTTCAAGTAACAAGTTTTCTAATATTACTTGCTTTAAATGTGGTAGAGTAGGACACAAGTCATACACTTGCTTCTCTAACAAATCTGTAAACTCAAATGTAAAGAAAATATGGGTTCCAAAAGGAACCATTATGACTAACCAAAAAGGATCCAAGAAAGCTTGGGTACCTAAAACAAAAACTTGACTTTTGCCTGCAGGTGTGTCTAGCATCCCAAGGAAGAAACAGAAAATGATATCTTGATAGCGGATGCTCGAGATACATGACTGATGATGAATCCCAATTCATCACACTTGATGCTAAGAATGGAGGGATGGTCACCTTTGGAGACAATGGTAAAGGAAAGATCATCGGTATAGGTAACATTGATATCACTCCCTCCAAATATATTGAAAATATTTTGTTAGTAGATGGTTTAAAGCATAATTTACTAAGCATTAGTCAATTTTGCGATAAAGGATATAAAGTTATTTTTGAATCTTCTGTTTGCATTGTAACTAGTCCTATTAATGATGGCATTAAATTTGTTGGACATAGACATGGTAATATTTATATAGTAGATTTGAATGATCTATCCAGGATAAACATGCAATGCCTAGTATCTTTGAATGCCAAGATTAATGAGACTAGTTGGCTTTGGCATCGTAGGCTTGCACATATTAGTATGCATTCACTTTCAAAACTCATTAAGAAGGAATTGGTTCTTGGTTTATCAAAATTGAATTTTGAAAATGATAGAATCTGTGATGCATGCCAACTAGATAAACAAACAAGAGTTTCATTTAAATCTAAAAATATTGTTTCAACTTCTAGACCTTTAGAGCTATTGCACATGGATTTATTTGGACCTACTAGAACTACTAGTCTAGGAGGAAAACGATATGATTTTATAATTATTGATGATTTCTCTTGTTTTACATGGATTTTCTTTTTGGCACACAAAGATGAAACTTTTCAAGTTTTCTCTAAATTTTACCGAAAAGTCACTAATGAGAAAGGATTTTCAATTCAAAATATTCGAAGTGATCATGGAATCAAATTTGAAAATCAAGAATTTAAAAAATTTTATGATGAAAAAGGAATAGGTCACAATTTTTCAGCACCTAGGACACCCCAACAAAATAGGATAGTAGAAAGAAAAAATAGAAATCTAGAAGAAATGGCCCGTACCATGCTATATGAAAGCAACCTTCCAAGATACTTTTGGGCGGAAGCTATTAACACAGCATGTTATATTTTAAATCATATTTTGATTAGACAAATTTTAAAGAAAACCCCCTATGAGCTTTGGAAAGGAAGAAAACCTAATATTGCATATTTTTATGTTTTTGATTGCCGATGTTTTGTATTAAATAATGGTAAAGAAAGATTTAAAAAATTTGATGCAAAATCCGATGAAGCAATCTTTCTTGGTTACTCCTCCTCTAGTAAAGCTTTTAGAGTTTTTAACAAAAGAACCTTAGTAGTAGAGGAGTCAATACATGTTGTCTTTGATGAAACTAACGATCTTTCTTCAAGAAAAAATGAAGGTGTTGATGATGCAGATCCCCTTATAGAAGGAATGAAGGAGATCACTCTGAAAGATTCAACAATTCAAGATGATGAGGAACAAGAAGACAAACAGGATGAGAGAGATGAAGAACAACCTCAAGGTACAAATGACCTACCCAAAGAATGGAGGTATGTTCACAATCACCCTAAGGAGCTAATTATTGGTGATCCTATGCATGGGGTAAGAACTCGTTCTTCACTTAAAGATGCATTCAATCATTGTGCTTTTGTCTCTCATCTTGAACCTAAAACCATTGAAGAAGCTGAAAAAGATTATAACTGGATTAATGCAATGCAAGAGGAACTTAATCAATTTGAAAGAAATAATGTATGGACTTTAGTATCAAGACCTAAAAATTATTCAATAATTAGCACAAAATGAGTTTTTAGGAATAAATTAGATGAACATAGAAATGTAATAAGAAATAAAGCAAGATTGATTGCTAAAGGTTATAATCAAGAAGAAAGAATTGATTTTGATGAGACCTTTACATCTGTTGCTAGACTAGAGGCAATTAGACTTCTACTTGCATATGCTTGCTTTATGAAATTTAAATTATTTCAAATGGATGTCAAAAGTGCATTTTTGAATGGATACATTGCTGAAGAAGTCTATGTAGAACAACCCCCAGGTTTTGAAAATCATGCTTTTCCTAATCATATTTTTAAATTAAATAAAGCTCTATATGGTTTGAAACAAGCACCCAGGGCTTGGTATGAAAGGCTAAGCAAATTTTTACTCGTTAATGATTTTTCAAGAGGCAATGTAGACACAACCCTTTTTATTAAAAGAAATCAAGATGATATATTAGTTATACAAATATATGTTGATGACATTATCTTTGGGTCTACTAATGAATCTCTCTGTCAAGATTTTGCAAAGCTCATGCAGGAAAAGTTGAGATGAGCATGATGGGAGAACTTACATTCTTCCTCAGACTCCAAATCAAACAAACAAAAGAAAAAATCTCCATCACCCAAAGCAAGTACACAAGAGAATTACTCAAAAGATTTGGAATGGAGAACTCCAAAGCAATTGGCACACCCATGAGCCCTTCATGTAAGCTTGACAAGGATGAAGAAGGTAAAAGTGTAGACTTAAAATATTATAGAGGTATGATTGGCTCTCTACTATATTTAACTGTAAGTAGACCTGATATCATGTTTAGTGTCTGTCTTTGTGCTTGATTTCAATCTAATCCTAAAGAATCTCACTTGAATGCTGTTAAAAGAATCCTTAGATATTTGAATGATACTCAAACTCTAGGATTATGGTACTCTAAGGACTCATTAATTGATTTAATAGGATATTCTGATGCTGATTTTGCTGGATGTAGATTAGATAGAAAAAGCACTAGTGGAACTTGCCAATTTTTTGGAGTTAACCTAATCTCCTGGTTTAGCAAGAAATAAAATTCGGTAGCACTGTCTACGGTCGAGGCCGAATACATTGCAGCCGGAAGTTGTTGTGCTCAAATCTTGTGGATTAAGCAACAACTCGAAGATTTTGGTATCAAACTTAATGAAACTTTCATAAGATGTGATAACACTAGTGCCATAAATCTTACTAAAAATCCAATTCAGCATTCTAGGTCTAAACATATTGAAATCAGGCATCATTTTATAAGAGAACATGTTCAAAATAAAGACATAATTCTTGACTATGTTTGCACCGAAAAATAATTAGCCGATATCTTTACAAAGGCCCTAAGTGAAGATAAATTCTGTGAAATTAGGAGAGAACTAGGAATCCTTGATCCATCTACTTAAATGTCTCTCTAATCCCAAGGGTTAATGTCAAAAACTCTTTGAACTCAATTCTCATCATTTCTCTTGGGCTTAAAAGCCTAAAATTATCATTCTCATAATTGATCATTGAGCAAATATCCTTCTCCTAAAGTTTTAAATTTTTTGAAAATTGTTCATCATTTTTTCTGAATTTCTGTGAACCATGAGTCGACCCCCTAGGGTCGACCCAATGGCAAACTTGTAGTTTTGGCCAAAATCCCACAGACTTCTTCTTTTTGGTTAAAATCCCATTCATTGAGCCGACCCATTCCACCGTCTTCTTCCTCCCTCCAAAACCTTAAGTCCCCTTCTTCTTCCTCTCCAAATCCAAGTCCTACCCCCAAGATTCTTCTCCCATCACCCCTTACACCTCAAACCAACCCTTAGGATTCAAGTTTTTTCCCCTTTTCCTCCCTTGATTGGAATGGATTAAGCGTGCCCTAGATCCTATCCTTCTCCTCCAAATCGGAGTATCACTCCTCCAAAAATCCCTATCCTTCCCTTAAAATCCTTCTATCTCTTCACACATTTGACCTCCTAAGACCCTTGCTTGCTCTGGTGGTGGAAATGGCTCCAAAAATGAAGCTCCCACAAAGAAGGAAGTCGGTCCGCGAGTTGGAAGAAGGCGTGCGCAGGAAGAGACAGGCTTCACAGACCTCATCAGCTTCCATCCCTGTTTCAGCATCTGCTCCAGGTTCTTCTCGGTCTCCATTAAGCTCCAGTAAAATTTTTTTATCTGATAGAAAGGTAGAACCCGAGAAAAATGTAGATTTCAGATTTTTTGAAAAAGAGAGGTTCTCCATTGGTTCAAAAATCAAAAATCAAGGTTGGAGATTTTACTGCTCACTTAAAGAACTTACTTATGTGGATTTGGTTAGGAAATTTTATCTGAACTTGAGCTATGGCAATGGAACAGTAACATCCACTGTTAAGGGTATAGATATCTGTCTAGATCCTGTACTTTTGGAAGAGATTCTTCATTTGCCCTGTGAGGGATACTCAAACATGGAACTCCCAGTCAAGGAAGAAGAATTAATGTGATTTTAGGAGGAACCTTCTGGGGAAGCCTAAACAAACTAGAAGCCAAGATCCTTTCCATTGAGATGAGGATACTACATCAAATGGTAACAAAGCTTTTCTTCCCTAGAAGTGGTAGACATGACCTCCTCTCAGGCCGAGACATCTGCATCATGTTTCATGTGATTACCCAAACCCCCTAAACCTCCCAGTATTAATGATAGAAGCTATGAGGGAAACCCTGAATAGATCCAAGGCACATCTGCCTTTCGATATGGCCCTCACTTTGGTATTCAGGAGGTTTGGAGTTAGTTTTGAGGGGGAGGCTGTAGCTAGGATTTCTCACTCTGACACCATCAACAAACATACTTTGCACCACATGTGATTTACTAGGACTGATGGTGGTTGGACTAAAGGTGTAGAAGAGAGGGTTGAGGACAAAGCTGAGGAAGAAGGTCCTTCATCACCTCTCCATGATATCAGGGTAGCGTCTCCAGATATTCAGTTCGTTTCAGATCCCGAGGCTGGCCCATCAGAGTCTACGAGGAGGCACACTCCAGTCCAGCAGCCAGATAGTAGAGCACATCTCTCAGAGATCAGATTGGCTGATGACCAGATAGAGATGATCTCTCAGCGTGTGGCTTCTTTACTATCTCGACAGTGGGGCACTTCAGCTTTTGCATAGGGATCCACATCACTGATATATCTGATTAGACTTTGATCCCTCACATCTTCACTGTCTTCCAGATGATTTCAGATCAGTTAGTTCGCATTCAACAGCTTGAGGGTTATATATTGAGACTGACTGGGAGAGTACTTGACTTGTAGGGGCAAGTGTTAGCTCTGGCACATCCACAGCCACAGGAGTGCATCACTGAGGTCTCAGACCTATCTACGGAGGCAGCCATACTTAGAGGAGTTTTGGAGAGTGGATTTGATTTTCTGAGGAGAGAGATCAGAGGCTCTAGTGAGCATGCATCCACCCAGTTCACTGCACTGCTATAGTCTGTATCGAGAGCTCTGAACCTTCTGGATATCATCAGACTCTCCTTGCAGTTCAGTCTGTTGCTTCTCAGCCTTCAGGATCATCTCACCTGCCCACTCGTGCCGGCACCTCCACTCGTGGCAGAGGCAGACGGGGTAGAGGTCGAGCCCTTGGTTGTGATCCTTCATCTCCTCACCCCATCTCCGATTCATCTGACTCTGATCCATCTAGTCATGATCTCTACTAGATCCTTGTAGTTCATCTTGTCTTTAGTTTCATTCTAGGATCTATCTTTTGAGCCATGTAATGATGTTGACTGATTGACTTTTGCATTTTGGTATATGTATTGGAACAACTATATGGTATCAGTCACTTTTTGATTATATATATATCTACTCTTTGACTTTCAATGAATGATCTTCAAATTGAGTTACTTTCAATTATGTACATGCTTAAAATACTATGAATTGTAATATGCTATCCATGATATCTGGTATATCTTTTATGTTTGCTGTATTCAGGGGGAGTAAAACAATTCGCAACTAAGAAACAAGCAATAAAGAAGGAAGCTAAAGAAGTAACATTAGTAAAAGGGGGAGTAAACAAAAGTAACATTAGTAAAATTAATACCATCAAAAGAAAGAAATAGAGAAAATATATTTAGAAAAGGGGGAGTAAACAATTTTTGTTGATACTATCAAAAAGGGGGAGAAATTAAAGAATCAAAAGCAAATTGATAAAAGAATCAAAAGCAAATTGAGCAAAATGTTAAGCAAATGAGTAGATTTTCAAATTCTTAGGCATGCTCTGATACCAAAATTAAATAATCAAATGAGCAAATGAGCAAATAAGATATTTTCAAATGAGCAAAGAGCAAATTTTCAAAATTCTTAGGCAAATTCTGTTTTGCTCTGATAATAAAAATTCTGCTCTGATACCAAAATCACATAATCAAATGAGCAAAATTTTAAATTATTAAGCAATAGATAAATTGTTAGGCAAATGAGCAACACAAGCAAATGGGCACATGTATCACATGCCAAAGAATCAATCTTCTTTTCAAGTAAATACACTTATAAGTAATTTTTAATTTGGTAGCAAATTTTCTATTTATCTTCAAACTACCTATGATGCATTTCATTCCTTTGAAATTCATGCTCAATGTTTCATATATATGCTTTTGCTCAAGTATTTTGTCATCATTAAAAAGGGAGAGATTGTTGCTCCTTGGATTGATTTTGATGATTACAAAGTATTTGAAGGGGTACTAATGATTTTCACTTAAGAAAAGACTTATTGCTTTTCAGGAGTAAAATCATAATTTTACCAAACCCTGATTTGAAAGCATCAAGTGATAGAACAAAAGATTTGTGATCCATTGATAAAAATTTATTATTTTTGGACATGTATTTTGAAAGATATCCATGTTTGAAAATTTGAGTCGACCCCATGAGTCGACTCATGGCACAATGAGCTGATTGGTACGTAGAATTTTTGGCTGGCATAGTCTTGGCACTGTCTGTGAGTCGACCCCATGGGTCGACCCCCAGGCATGAGTTGACCCATGAGTCGACCTCTGCTGTTTTTAGGCCAAATTTACAGAACCTTGGTTTTCTGTTAGTTTTCTGTTATTTTTCTACAGAGGTCGACCCATGAGTTGATCCATGAGCATGAGTCGACCCATGAGTCGACCCCTGTGATGGGAAAGTTCCACAACGACTAGTTTTTAACCCATTTTAAGTGCTTTTAATGCTCATTTAATGTGATCTAACGGCTCTATTTCAGCCCAGATTGTTCTCCACCATTTCTTAAAGCTATAAAAGAGATAAAAAGATGGAATCATCAAGAAGAGAGATTTTGAAAGAGGATTTCAAGCATACTTTTCAGCCCTAAGCAAGAGCTCACTCAAAGCATTCAAGAAGCCTTTAAATCAAGCTCACCAACTTCTCAAGTGCACATTCAAGTCTCTAACCACCTTGAGAAAATCAAAAAGAGCCTTCTTCTCCTTGAGTAAAGTATATTTAAAGTCTCATTCGCTCATTAAAGGAGCTTCTTTTGTATTTACTGTGCTATTGATTGTTATACTCTGTTTGAGTTATTATTTTTATTTTGGAAAGATTCTAAAACAAGGGAAGGTTGAATCCAAACCTTGAATCAGAGTGTATTGGGTTGGCTTGTACCCGAAAAATAAGTGGACTAGCTTGGGATAGCTAGAGTCGGAGTTTT
>NC_026003.2:91226654-91294976 GCF_000442705.2 Elaeis guineensis | reverse complement strand
AATAGGAGACTTAACTAAATGAACTTGAAGAGCTATGCAATAAAGCGTATGAGAGTGCCAGAATTTATAAGGCTCGAACTAAAGCATACCATGATAAATTCATTGCATCGAAAAACATTCGAGTCCAATCAAAAAGTTTGGCTCTTCAATTCTAGGTTGCGTCTGTTTCCTGAAAAACTTCGCTCACGTTGGGATGGACCTTTCATTGTAACTCAGGTATTTCCTCATGGAGCTATAGAACTCAAAAATCCTAAACAGGGGAACACCTTTAAAGTGAATGGTCAGCGATTGAAACCTTACATAGATGGAATTAGTGATGGAGAATTAATTGAATCTATTGATTTAGTGGATCCAATACCACCATAATACTCAATTCAGTCTGGCTGAAGACGTAAAACTTAGTGCTTGTTAGGAGGCAACCCAATGATTTCATATTTTTTTTTTACTTTACTGCAGCTACAGGAATTTAGAACAAGAGCCTATTAATCAATAAAGCTATCTTCACCTTTCGAAGCAAAATTATCTCAGGTACACTCTCTCCTTTTATTTTCTTTGCTTTCCTACTCTATTGAGGACAATGTAGATTAAGTTGGGGGGGAAGAAAATTAATAAATCCTCGAGTATGGTCAGAAATAATTAATTTTGTGTATCTAAATTTTATTTCGATTAAGAGTCAATTAGGCATCCTAATCAATGAATGATTAACGGTCAAGATAATTTTAGAAATACTGAGGAATAAATTATTAAGAAAACTCAATGAATGGTAGGGTTTAGACTAAACCAAATTTTAGGAGTGATTCTACAACCCTCTTCTTACTGATCTCAATAAAGAATCTGCTTCATGAGAGATTGGATGGAAAGGTCGAGGTATGCAAAAATTCTCCTTAAAATATATATATATATAAAGCATTAGTTTCCTACTGAGTAACCGGGCCCCTTCGCCTAAGTAAGTGTTGTGGTTCGCATAAAAAGGTAGGCAATGTTAAAAAAAAAAATAAAAAAAATAATGGATAATAAGGGGACTAAATTGTAAGAAGATAATAAACCTCTCTCATATTAAGTTAGAGGATTTAAAGAGTAAAGTGGGAGTTGGTGAAAGAAAAGCTCTTAAAATTTTTTTAGTTAATACTTAACCACTAATTGGGTCAAATTGATAATCCAATGAAGTATCTCTTTAATGGTCTGACCAGATATCATTTACCTTTTGGGATGCCTAACCTAACTTTTGATTCAAGATCGAGTCAGTACACAATTCTGATATATCTATTTTACTCGAAGATGAGCAAAATTCAAGTTGGGAGGTGTGATAAACACTTAATTTAAGTCATTTAAAGCAGAAAATTATAGTTAATTTATTTTATTTATTAAGAATTTGATACTTCTTTTTATGTTTTACAGGAAAGATGATCGTCGATACAAAGAGTCCGATTCATAGATCAAAAAGACTCAAGTTTGAAGAAAATTGGACTTAAAATAAAATTTAAATAAAAGAAGGATGCATATGGTATTATAAAAAATGAAGATACTATGCAAGGAATCCAAAAAGGATATAAGTGTCATTGTAAAGAAACAAAAGTTTCTTTTTGGAATAAAAAAATAAAGAGGAGTGTTCACGTATGGTTCACGCGATTGGACGCGCGGGCAGACTCGGGGCGGACGCGAGCACGGGCGCGAGGCGAGCATGGCACGGCAAGCAGGCGAGAGCGGGGAGTTTTTGCTGGCAGACGCGTTCGAACAGATACTCATTAAAAGGAAAAAAATATGATATTTGGAAATTTATATTTTTTTTATCTGTTTGTGATCTTTCCATCTCATCCATCCATCTTTTAGTCTTTAGTATTTTTTTTAGTCCCACATCAAAAAATCATGTAAAACTCCTCCCTCCTAACACCTATAAAAAGGCTTTTGTACTCCTATTGGAGGGAGAGCCCAGAAATTCTTCTAGAGCCTTGCATAGAGGGATAGAAAGGGACTACTTCATGAGTAGCTAGGCTAGCAGTCTCGAGAGTGGAGAAGAAATTTTGTAATGACACAGAGATGGTTTATTGTTCTAAACATTCTTATATTTCTTTATATGCAATAAAGATTATACTTTTTATTTAAATCATCACGAGTTCTTTATTTGCTCTCTTTCATATGCTTTTATTTATGCTTTCTCATTAGATTAATATTAGGAACAACTTTTACTTTTCGGAGACGTGCCGTGATCTACGGGTATGGGGCGTGCCGAGGAAAGAAGAGTTGTTTACCTAGTACTTTTCGGAGATGCACCGTGATCTACGGGTACGGGGCATGCCGAGGAAAGATAGATATTTTTTTTAACATTAATTGCATCTATTTAATTAAAAGAAAAGAGATACAACTCTACTAGTGCAAGATTAATTCAAAACTCCTGAGCTCTTTATTTTTAATTACATCAATTTTAAGATAATTTATTTTCTAAATCAAAACAACACTTCTTTCTTTTATTTTGCAATCTCAACTTAGCCCAAGGTCCCTGAGGATACGATCTTGACTCATCCTACCTACGTAGTGAGTAGAGTTATTTTTGGTGCTATCAACGACTACGCATCAGAATTTCTCAGGGAGCCCCAGGAGGGCAACCCCAGCTCCAAGGACGGGCATCGGACGTAGAAGAACCTCTCCTTCCAGTTGTGAATAAAAGAGGGGGCATCTTTCAGCAACCCCTTTCTATCGAACTGAGGGGAGAAGTACCACCAGTCCTTTATCGAGGGATGATGCTTGAAGGTATAGAAATTCCTAAATAAAGAAAGAGTTGGCCGAACTTCAGCTAAACTATAGAGAGAAAGAAATCCTATCAGAAATCTAAAGGAGTTCGGCGCTGCAGAAATTAAAGAAATATTTAAAAAGCGGAAGAGAGCAATAACAAAAGGTGGAAGCGAAAGTCGAAGCCCGGTGCGAAAAGTTTCTTGGTATAAACAGAAGCAGCCAGGGGGAGGAGCGCTAGCCCGGCTAGTCGGCCCGGGAAGCTCCAGCTCGTACTCCAGAGGAACCTCATACTGAATCTTAATCAGTGAGAGTTCCTTCGAAGTCAGAGAGCTGGGGATGGTGTCTGGTACAAAGACCGAACAAGGTTCATCTACAGAACTAAGGTTTTGGGGAGCTGGGACAGACGAACTCCTAGAACTGCTAGAGGAGGAAGTACTGGAGGACATTTTGAATCGAGCAAAAACCCTAAAAACCTCAAAAAAATTGAAAAAAATAAGAAATGGGACATTTATGGAAAACCGAACAGGTGAAATGTAACAGAAGAAAAACGGAAGAAGAACAGTAAGAGAAAAAACAAAGTGGGAAGTTCTGGAACTAACCTAGGCTGGTCCGAAGGATGCAGAGATGCAGAGATGGGGACGACTCGAAGAACGCCTAAGGCCGAAAAGGATGCTGAGGAAGGACGGAACTCTCAGGAAGAAGGAGGGACCGAAAAAATTTCCAGGCAAAGTGAAACCCCTGAAGGAGGGAGGCAGGTTTAAATAGGTGACGAGGTCCGACGGAATAATGATCGCGGATCTTCTCTGATCGATCTACAACCGCCACATGTCCCACTCATCATGGCGGGCGACTGAAAGTGGTCGACAGCTGACAGAACCATTATTGCACCATACCTTGAGCAATGCTCCAATGAAAATCTCAAAAAAATCTTTTTGGATCGCCTCGATTTGAAAAGGCTCCAGCACCAACGTGCCAAATGCCAAAATATCTGGAAATAATCAGGTACGAAAATTGAGGGAGGCAGCTTCGACTGTGAAAATTTCTCTACACTTCCTTCATTTGGAGCTCGAACTCGAAAGTAGGGGGACTGGTGTTGGGTATAAAATAATCCCAGCCGAAGTTTGTAAAAGGCCGACCCTTCTAGGGCTTTTCCAGCTTCCGACCTTGTATGGCATCTTTCTGAACTCCCTCGACCGTCTGAGCTTCCATAATACCATCTGGACTTCTCTGATAATGAGCTCCCCCATTCATCTATCGGACTGCTCCAAATGCTTCCTGGGCTTCATTATCAGCCGACTTTCTATAGTGATTGGCTACCCTCTGAATCTCTTCCAGACTTCTTCCGACCACGAACGACTTTACTCCGAACTTCTTCTGGACTTCGTCAATGTTCGAGCTACTTCAACAGCAGGATTTATATGGTAACTAGACTCCATCCAAGTTTCTACAGTGGTCAACCACCTTTCGAATTTCACCCGAGCTCCTACAAGAATCGGATCTCAACCCTGAACTTCTATTGCAAGCAGACTTCATCCGAGCTCCTACAAGAGTCGGACTCCATCCGAACTTCCACAGTGGATGGATCACAAACAACAGACAGGCTCCACCAGTCGGATCTCTACTTCGAACTTCTTTCAGACTTCGTCAATGACCAAGCTTCTCCAGCAGCGGGACTTCTACAATAAGAAGTCTCCATCCAAGCTTCTACGACAATCGATCTTCATCCGAGCTTCTACAGTAAGCGGACTCCTTTCAGACTCCTACAAAAGTCGGACTCCATCCGAACTTCCACAGCAGAATTGAATATTGAATCCTGGACTCCTCCGGCATTCGACCTTCCACAATGTCCTCAAGACTCCTCCAGCGGACAAACCTCCACAATGCCATTCAAACTCCACTGTCGGACGACCCCCTACCAGATTCCTTATGAAACTGAACCTCTCCGACGGACAATCTTCAGACGAGCTTTCACATCAGATAAATCTCAGACGAACTTCTCTAGCAATCGAACTCCTATCGGATTTCACCAACAGAAAGTCTCCGTCCAAACTTCTACAGCAGATGACTCCCGCCTGTAGCATCAGCGCTTAAGGCATCCAACAACAGTGAACTCATCAGCAACCTCGAAAACATCCAAGCTTCTCCTGGATTGCTGAGACAGAGAGCCATTCTGCTCCATCAGATGTCCCAGTCGAGCTTCAACCGTCAGGCCCCGAGCTCTCTAGCAAGTCACGACAATGGCCACTATCCTGCTCTACTCTCTGTAATGTATTCCACATGGCTCCACCACTCTCTGGCAAGTCGCGACAACGGACACCACTCCACTCTCCATAACAAACTCCACGTGGCCCTGAACGGCCCCCTGATGCCACTACTCTCCGTAACAAACTCTACGTGGCCTCGAGCGGCCCACTACCAGGCAGTTACAGACATCGCTATCAATCAGTTACGCTCTCCGTCTATAAAAAGGGACCCTCAGATACATTCTTCTCTAAGCTCTAAACTCTATCTCGAAACTCTACTAAAATTTCATTCGGGTGCTCTATTTCTGTTGAAGCAGAGTACTGACTTGAGCGTCAGAGGATCTTACTAGAGCACCCCCAACTTCGGTTTAGACTTCCCTTGCAGGTTCCGACAGCGGACGCGATCCCCTCGACTCCAGCTTCTCCAACGTCAGCGAAATTCTGCACCAACAATATGCTTAATCTAATTATCTTCCATTATATTTTATTTCAAAAAAAATTAAAATACATGCATGAAATCGCCTATATTTTTAACATAAAACTCTTCGGTTTAACCAAAAAGGTGGATATCTTTCCAATGAGTTTCTGACATATCTAAAAAAAATGAGATTCTCTCATAATGGATTCTTTCTGAGATACCACAGCATAATGGTATCTTGAAAAGAAGAAATCAAACCCTATCAGATATAATTCGACACATGATGGGCTTTACTAGTCTGTCGATCTTTTTTTAAAGATGCACTCGAGTCAGATTATTATATACTCAGTAGGATTACGAGCAAATTAGTTGCAAAATCTCCATATGAGATATGGACTGGGCATAGGCCAACACTCTCTTTTCTTAGGGTTTCGGGGTGTATGGCTTATGTCAAACATGTGTAAACCGATAAGCTTGGACCTCAATCCGATAAGTATTATTTAATAGAATATCTCAAGAAAACTAAAGAATATATCTTCTACCTTATTAAAGAATAAAAGATGTTCATCAGTAATAAGACAGTCTTTTTAAAAAGGAGTTCTTAGTGAAGGAACTGATGTCTCTAAGGTTGAACTTGATGAAGTTCAATCAATAAAAAAACTGACACAAATAAGTAGAAATAAAAAATCAGATTTGATAAGATCAAACCCAGAGCTTATTATTGAGGTACCTTTAAGGAGATCTGATAAAGTACCGCATCAGCCAGACAAATACTATGATTTCTTGATCTGAGATGGTGATCCTGTTGAACTCGATAAGAACGATGAGGATCCGATCACTTACATAGATGTCATGCAAAGGCCTGATTTTGATAAATGGCTTGAGGATATGAAATCCAAGATGGAGTCTATGAAGATCAATAGTATATGGATACTTGTTGATCCACCCGAAAAGATTAAACCCATAGGGTGTAAATGGATATTTAAAAAAAAAAGAGGCACAAATGGGAAGGTAGAGATCTATAAAGTCCATTTGGTTGCCAAGGGATATCATCAACGTTATGGTATTGACCATGACGAGATATTTTCTCCTATGACAATGGTCAAGTCCATCCAAATTATGTTTGCAATAGCAGCATACTTTGATTATGAGATCTAGTAAATATTTTTTTAACAAGGAGCTGGAAAAGAGGTGTATATGATACAACCTAAAGGGTTCATATCCACAGATGAATCAAAAGTGTGCAAGCTTCAAAGATCCATTTATGAATTGAAGCAGGTATCTTGGAGTTGGAACATACAATGTGATAAGGTGATCAAAACATATGGCTTTGATAGGAATGGAGAAGAACCATGCATTTATAAATAAGCTAATGATTCTGTAGTTATCTTTCGTGTACTATATGTGGATGGCATACTGTTACTGGAGAATGACATTCCTGCTTTACAAAGTGTAAAGCTTTGACTGTCTTCACAATTTTTCATGAAAGATTTAGGAGAAGCATCCTACATGTTAGATGTATGTCTTAGAAATCAATATGGTTGACACATTATAATAAAGCTAGGACATAATTTTATACTTTATACATTGATTTGATCAATAAAAGGGCAAGTTTATTTTTCATTCAAGTGTGATGTATCCTTAAATCATTGATGAAATTAACTTTTCAATACATATTCTCAAGGTTTGAGAATTAGAGACATGTATTTAATTTTTAAATACTCTCAGTCATAGTATCATCATGAGGATAGTGATTGATCCAGATAGACCGATGCATAAATCATTTTCTTTGAGATAGATGAGTCTTAGTGTACAGTGTAAAGACACTGGATGATGAGTGGGATAGTTGTTAGAGAATAACTAGTATTAAACATGACCATCGAGAGATCACATAGATTTTTGTTTGATCGTTATGATTGTCTCGATGCTATAGTTGTGTGAATGTCTTTTAACCTGAGATAGTACTACTACTCATAGTGAGACTACTGGAGTTTGACTGACACATAAATATAAGTCTCAATGAACCTTGTAGTGGATGTTGGTGATAGTTGATCCATTATAATAGTAGGGTATGCATCAAGATGGAATCTATCGATCTTGATAGAGAGGAGTAGTCATATAGATTTGAGAGGCTAAGATCGAGAGTCTGTGGCCACAGTAGTGTGATTGTTAAAAAAAGTTTTCATAAGAATCATAAATAGATTTGAGTTAATCAAATCTATCATATGACTGATGATGAGGTTTGATGATTTATCCATGATCTACCATCTAGTCGGGACTCACGATAGAGAGATTGAATCACATGTTAACTATACCTTGAGATTTTTTTTGATTCTATTAGATTGTCACTACATACTATTAGATATTACTGGTGGATTGTGAGAGCTCACTAGGATTATTCTGGATCAACAGTCCTTGATGAGTTAGAGTAAAATTATTCCAACCCATTGAAAAGAGTTTCAATGATACTTTGATAGAGATCATTCTGAAGGAACCAATCTAGGGTTTTAGGATTAGATCTTGAAAGTTTTTCAAGATCAGGCAGCGGAAGATTAAAATAAATCAAAATTTATCTTATAAAATTAGAAAATTTCTAGATCTAAGATCCTATTACATGATTATTATATGATATTAAATCAAAAATTAAAATATAAAGAGCAAGAACTACATGTTGATCATATCAATATATTTCTATACTACATCTAATGTATGTAAAATATAATAGATCAGATCTATTACCTTACAAGTTAGATATTCTAACTTTGCTGATCCAGATTTGAAGATGATGTTGTGAGCTGCACACACATCCAGCCTCTAAGATTCGTCCACACGAGCCCATGAATCACGATCAGAAGTCCTGGTCCAAAAAATCAGCACAGTATACTAGTACTGTGCTGATCCTTCTTCGATGGTCGATCAGATGCCTGCTTCTTCTTGATTTGGACTCTTTCAAAGATGAGAAATAGGAGAAGAAGTTTTAGATATGAGACATTCTCAGAAAACTCATAGATGGAGGAAGGGAAGAGGTGAACTCAGTAACCCTAGAAGAAGACCCTCTTCTTATTCTCTTTGCTCTCACCTAGACACCTAATTTTGTATCTATTATATCTCCATGCCCCAACACTCTTTTTCTCTGATTTTCATATGTCCTAAAGGTCTCTCAATGCTCTATAATTAATAAAAATTTTAAGAAGAAGTTCATCTTAAATCAAGAGATATAAAGAATCCTTGTCTAGGTCAAATACCTAGTCAAGGAAAATCCAAACAAGGCAAGAGAAGGGGTGCCCCCTCCTTCTTTTTCTGTCATGGACCACCAGCAAAGGGCACACAATATGTGTCATAAAATTCACAAAAATCTCAAAAAAAATCTGGATAAAATCAGTGCCATAAGAAAAGAGTTTTGGTTTCTTAAAATTCTATCTCATAGAATTTGAAATCCAAACTAATTCCTACTTTGACTTGGTCCACAACCACATTCCATATAAGAGAGAAAGAGTGGAAAGCTTTGGGCATACATGAAGGCCTGGGAGAGAAGGTTTTGTTATACAAAATAAGAGAGAGTGGTCATGGGGGGCTAAGGTGGCGCAAGGTGGAATCCTGTCTTACTAGGATTCAATCTATGACTTGTTCAATTTTGGTTTCTCAAACCAAATCAAACCAAAATTAAATCAATCTAATTAAAATAAGTTTTAACCAAATTAAGAATCTAATTTAATCAAATTAAATTATATTTAAATTTGATTTAATTTTTTAATCAAATTAAAAATTAGGTTGACCCAAGTCCTAATTGAACTAGGATTAGTTTTTCCTTGCACTTGGCTTATCCAATAAATCAATTGGACTTGATCCAATCAAGCCCAAATTAAATTTAATTAAATTAAATTTAATTAAACTTAATCTCAGCCAATTGGCTTAATCAAATTAAATCAATTACCAATCAAATTACTAATCGATCCTCCTACAACACTTGCACTAGGTTAAATGTCAATCGTATTGATCGTTTAACCCTAGAATGATTCTTAATCGTTGATCAACCATCTGATCGGATCATGAACTCTAATGTGTATGATCTCATAGGTTCAAATCTAAGTCAGTAGTACAAAAATAAATTTTTGTACCAATCAAAGTGACTATCTAGCAATGGTACCCGATGGTTGGATAGGTCGAATGTATCGAACAACATCCTTAGAATCCATACGGATATAGTTTTCATATAATTCATCCTCTTGACCAAAATGCTCATAGGATACCTCAGAGTTCAACTATCAACTCTGATCAGATTGTCCACATTGTATTTTAAAATATCAAATCCATCTAATGGATTACCCTGACCAAGGTTTTGCAAAATTGAAATACAGTGACTCATTCTTCTCCAACTCTTAAAGTGGTCAATCCCATCTTGATCACACTCTGACTTTGCAAATACTTGACTATGTCTAGAAGCCTTCCATCACTAAATTAGAAATTTAGTTAGTCCAGTACCAAAGCATAGTGAGTTGCTTGCAAGTCATTAAGGTGATCTCATGTCTAAGAGATACTTATACCTATATCCCATCAGAGACATTCTCGACAACGGAATGCTCTGGAGTTGGTCACATTCAATGATGATGTACCCTTATATCTCATCTGTATGCCATACCAGTGTCTCCACACTCTTTGATTAAGAGAACAACCAACCCATATGGCCTACAGCGACCTATGCTCGATAGAAGCTGTCGTCCTTATTAACAGCCTATCATTTAATCGTGAACAGTTTTAAGGACTAATCGATAAATCTTCTCTTTATCAAATCTAAATAGTCCTAAGGACTTCATCACAATAACAGAGTTTATTAGAAGATGAAAACTTATGATAAAAATACAAAAAATATATTTTATTTATTAATAAATCAATTACAATACAAGGTTGCTCAACCGTCAACAGATTGACGATTGACTTTTGGGAATATTTTTCAACACATTGTATATCTTACTACTAGATAGAGTTGAACCTATGGGGTCACACAAGAAAAAGATTAGATCTGAAATAAGTAATTGAGCTTATGAAGTGTCAATTGAGTTTAGAGAAATCCAATTAGATTCAAGGTAACCTTGCTAGCACATGGTTGGACACAATTTTTTCTTTATGTTTGATTTTTTTATTTGATAAGATAATTCAACTTATTTACTTACTAATAATCTAAATGAATTAGATTTATTAGACTCCAATAATTAAGTATCTAAGATTTTGGATCAAATGAATTAAGGGTGCAAGTCCTTAATTTATTTCCTTGATAGTTAAGTTGGGGTGCCACTTGATTGGATCAAGTTGGGCGTGTCCCACCTTTAGAGGGCTTATGGATCTATGATAGGGCATCTCTTGGATGCATTTTGGGATGTAATTTTGTGGGTATAAGGGCTCCAAGAGTTGGCACCTAATAAATTTTCTAAAGCAAGTTGAATAACTTAAGTTATAAGGATTTTTAATGCAAGTAGGACTTGTATTTGAGATTGAATAGGATTCAATCTTTATGTCTATTTAAAGGAGCCTCCCTAAGATCCCTAGGCATCATAACCAGCAGCCCCCATGCCCCTTAGGAGTACCCCACACTCTCTCTTCCTCTCTATCTTTTCCCTTGGTGCTTCAACGCCCCACCCGCTTTTAGTGTCCTTCATCATCACGCCCATAAGGGCTTTGGGCATCCCTTGTGTGCTAGCTTTTCTTCTTGGTAGCAGCATAAACCAAAGAGGAAAGATAAGAGAAGAAGAGAAGAAGAAGATTAAAGAAAGGATCAAAAAGTTGATCACAATCTAGACTTCGTTTAGATTCGCAGGCTGCATTTTCTTAGAGAAAAAAATTCAATCTTAAAAGGATTGTTCCAGACTGATCTTGAGTGATACCCATAGAAGTCGGATACTTACACAGCTAAGAGAAAATTTCTTCTCTTTCAGATCTATATTTGAAAAAAAAAATTATAAAACAGATATATGATTCGATCACATGTTAAATTTCAGCATATGTTTAATTTCAACATATGAAGTAGATCCTTGTGGTTTATGTTTTATGCATGTATGATATAAATTAAAATATTTTAACCTACTATTTTACTATGATATTTAAAAAATAAAATTTTAAAACATACATGCGTGCCCCGACACATGAATTCCAACAGTGGTATCAGAGCCATGGATTTTATATGCATGAAATTGACATACATATTTTGAAAGGAGTTTCAAAATTTATTTTTTTTTTAATACATGAGATGTATAGATGAATATTTTGAATCTAAAATTTAATTTTAAATTTAATTTTAGAGCATATAGTTGATATGTGAAAGTATGTATAAATCTGAATTTTGATCTAGAACGATTTCTAGTTCATATTCATTGATATGTAGATGCATGCATAAATCTAAAATTTTATTTAACCTGATTCATGATTAGTATATGAGATATATGATATCATGTGTTGATCTAAATTTTATTTAGATCTGAATTTTATTAGATCTGAATTATATGATATATGATATATTTATATATTAAATCTAAAAATTATTTTCATAATTTAAAACTTACTTTCATGCAAAAAATTTAGATCTAAAATTTGTATTTGTGCATGAGAATTTTGGTTATAAAAAAATCAAAAATTAGGTCATGTAATAAGATTACATCTAGAGTTTTTGATTTGAATCATATGGGTTTAATTCGATAAAGTAATTGATCAAATGAGTCAAATATTGATTAAGGTTAGATCAAGTAAGTTATATGATCATACAATTGTTGTTAATCAAATCGATTGAATCTCATATATAGAATCGATTAATCTAAGAACCTAATTTGGCTCGATGGTTTGAGCCTGATTCGCTTGAGTTAATCAATTTAGACCAATTGACCTATTGGTGTCTAAGACAAGTAATTGAGACGTAATTATTTAATTTGTTCCGTTAGCTGATCTAGCCAATTTATTAGTGTCTAAGAAAAGCAACGGGAGGATCCCCACCGATCTCGACTTACCTGATCAATTTGCAAGATTGAGTCCTGAATAAGATTGCGTGGTATTTTGGTTTAGCCCATGCCAATTAGATTAGTCAGATGATGATTGATTAGATGAGACCTAAACCTAAACCTCCCTACAAATATTAAGTCCATAGATCGTCCACTATTGTAGATGTGCGGGCATGCTACTAGTGTTGATTGTTCTTGGCTGGTTACAATGGTTCAGTTACATCGAAAATACACAACCACTTTATTAGCAAAGAATTGATCTAAGGTGAGGATGGGGTTGGACTCAATAACTATTAGGTGATGGATCCAATGACGGCCTTACACCTGCTTGTGAATGGAGGGTCGGGCTTAACTAAAGAGTATGGTCAATAACTGTTAGGTGAGCCCACATGACTTAGAGACCAAATCGCTGTAACATATTAGAGAAGTATCTGAACAAAGAATTGCCATGCATCAGTGTGCATGTTACCAATAACTGTTATGTGAGGTGCATGACATCGGTGGGACCGCAGCACCCACTAGGAATCATTTTGTCATGATAGAATTTTTATTTCCCACTCGGAGAGTGGAGGGATCCAAAAAATTAATGGGAGTCATTGTTTGCATCTTAAAATCTCTAGAAGCAAATATAATATTAAGTATAAAAGTCTAACTTGAATCTTTACTCTCGCAGCTAAACAATGTCAGCCTCAAACCCTCTAACTCGCATCCTTAAAACCAATCATTTGATCAGAATTAATTACAAAGACGGGCTCAAAAATCTTAAGATTGTCCTGATCTCAAAAAATTAGGTCACATACTCACCAAAAACTCATAGTGTTACCAAACCATCCTACTGCTAAGTAAAGAACTATTTTTGAAAAATGGACGGACGAAGATAGTTGGGTCAAGTGCTATGTGCTGGCATCTATATCAAATGAGTTACAAAGCCAGTATGAGCATATTTCCACTGTCAGGGCTATGATAACTCACCTATAAGAGTTGTATGGTGAGCAGAGCCATATTGTGTGCTTCGAAGTATCTAAGAGACTCTTCAATTTGAAGATGCACGAAGGGTAGTCAATCCATGAGCACTATATGACATAATCAAGGACATTGAGGAGCTGGGGAAGCTCGAGCTTGAAATACAAAAAGAATTGTAAATAGATTTGATCCTTCAATCCCTTACAGTTTATATAGTTAATTTATTATAAATTTTTATATGAACAAACTTGATTGTACTATATCTGAATTGGTCAACATGTTATCACTACAGAAGGAACCTTAAAGAGTTCAAAGGACACTGTTCTCCTATGGAGCAGACTTCTTCCAAGAGAAAGTTGTTGGAAAATATGTCTCAAAGTCAATCATCAGCTTGTTGACGATTGTGCTATTTGATGTAACTGTATATGAATTAATTAATAAAATATTTATTTTATAATTTTCATCATAAGGTTGTACATCTTCTACATCAAACTTTTGTGTTATGATGAAAGTTCTTAAGACTATTTTCAATCGATAAAAGAAGATTTATCATTTAGTCTTAAATGAGTTCACAACCAAATGATATGTTATTACTAAGATGATAGACATATCAAGTGTAGGTCGTTGTATGCCATATAGATTGGTTGGCCTCTTAACCAAGGAGTGTGGAGATGCTGGTATAGCATGCAGGTGAAATATAAGAGTATATTTCACTAAATATGATCAATTCAGAGTACTTTTTATCAAGAGTCACTCTGAAAGGATATGGATATAAATATCCCTCCGATCTGAGATCACCATAGTGACTTGCAAGCAACTCACTGTGCTTTGGTACCAGACTATCTGAATTTTTAATTTAAATTGAAAGATTTCTGGATACAGTCAAGTACTTGTGAAGTTGGTGCATGAGTCAAGATAGAATTGACCACTCCAAGAGATTGAAGAGAATGTTTTGTATGTCAATTTAGTAAGACCTTAGCCAGGGCAATCTTTGTGAGTCATATGATTTATCAGGTTGAGATACATAATGGATGTACTATAAGAGTTGATAGTTTAAACTCTAAGTTATCCTAGCATCAAAGATCAAAAGAATGAATTATACGATAACTATATCCAAATAAGTTCTTGAGTGCTGCTTGGTATACATTCGGTCTATCCGGATGTCGGGTACCATTACTAGATGGTTACTCTGATTGGTATAGAAATCAATTTCTGTACTATCGACTTAGGTTCTAACCTATGGGATCATACATATTAGAAGTTTCTCTCCAATCATATGGCTAATCTGAAGAGTCTCAGTGGATGGAGACTCTGGTGAAGAGTCCCACTGGATGGAGACTCTGCTGAAGAGTCCCACTGGATAAGACTCTAGAAAAGAGTCCCACTAGACTTGGACTCTATCATTATAGAGGATTAATTAGTGATTAGATCACTAATTAGCTCAATTTGATTGAGCATTAAAATTTGGATCAAGTATGATTGAATTGGATTCAATCAGGTCAGATTTGATTAGGTTATGAGATGACCTAATCAGAAGGAAAAAATAATCCTAATTTAATCGAATCTATGGCTCAATTAATTTATTGATTTGATCAAATTTAATTGAAGTTATAGGAGCCTAATTAGATTAGATTCATCATATTTTATTTGAGTATAATTAGATTGGGTTTGAAAGAAATTTAATTGGTTAAACCCTAGAGTCCCAAATGAATTGGACTCTATCCCTTGCACCATCTAAATTGTCTCACACCTTTTCTCACCACACAAAATTAATTTGTATATGAGAAAATTAGAAAATAACCCTTCTTTTGTTGCCCATTAAAAATAGAAATTAGTTGGTTTTGATTTGAATTTAAATTGATTTGAATTTTAACTTAAAACATTATCCATATCCTTCCACACATCAATAGTTTTTGAAGGTGCCCATTGTGTATGAGAAAAAGAAGTCTTTCCAATTGATTTTTGTGCTCAATTTTCTCTGATAAGTTTCTCTTTAAGTTAGATAAGGGTAGAAAATGTTGGAGTTGAATTAAAATTTAAAATGATTTGAATTGTAACAAATTTCAGCCCTTATCCTGTCTTATCTGGTTTGTGCGACAATCATAAAAAAGCCATATTTTTGTGTTCCAAACTAAGAAAGCTTTTCATTGTGAGATACTAGAGAGAAAATGGGGTGAAAATACTTCTTTGGGATATGAGCTTTGGATGGGTTTTATTCTTCCTTGGTGTGAACAAAAGAGGAGACCATTCTCCTCTCGGGTGAGAGACTAGAACTGTTCTAGATTTTTGGGTGAGAAAAAAATTAAAGAGAAGAGAGTCTTCATCTAATTTTTATCTATCATCTAGTATCCTCCTCTAATCTATCTTCAATATTAAAAAGATTTGAGATAATCGAAGAAGGAGATCAAATCAGATCTGTCATCAGAAGCCGACTGCACAAGCTAGCACTCCCGTAGAGGGCTGATCAATTTAAGGGGCTTCGTGTGGACCATCCGTAGAGGTCGGATGCTTGTGCAGCTATGAGCATCAGAGAGGACTTCTAGATCTATGTTCTTGATCATGGAGTTCGACTATCCATGCTCAGGTATTAGGTTCGAAATCCTAGAAGTGGTAGATTAGATCTATTACTAAATGCTATTTTTGATTCACATGCTTGTCATTTTAGATTTAGATTTTTATGCATATAAATTCATGTCATTGATCTATTTGTAAAGTTTTAAGATCAAATTTATACATATATTTATAGATTAAATAGTTTAATCTAATATTCTTCTGTTGAAAAATTTTGAAATGCATACATGAAACCCCTGCGCTTTCCAACAGTGATATCAGAGCCATGATTCGATATGACATGATATTATATTTATTTAGATCTATAATTTAACTAAGATTAGATCTCATATATAATATTTAATCTAAAATTAGTTATATATCTGATCGTTCAAACTGATATAAGGTTGTCCTGCTGTAAGGTTTATCCCTTACAGTGCAAAATTATCCTAGTTTGTGCTGATCTTTATAAACTTTGATTTTAATTTAAAGTATATAAAATTTATTTATGATAATTATTATTTAATTTTAATATAATTAAAATATAATAATCAAATCTAAAATAATTTAGATTTGATCTAAATTATTTAGATTAGATGATCTGAGTAGCGAAGTAATCGGATCGAATTTATCATCAGCCATCCGATCATAAAAGGTAATAGAGATTAGATCTCTCTTTTTTTCATTCAATTGGATCCTCTTATAGTATGTAAGGGTACCATTGTGACTATATCTCATGAAGATGAATGCAAAAAGAAAACTTTACTTTTCTCAAAATCCTAAGATTGTGTATATAATACATTATATGAAAAGTAGCTACATCTAATCTTTGCAAATAAAATCTAAAATCATGAACATATTTAAAATAATTTTAAAATATTTTATGATTAATTTTATTACTATTTATATAAAATTATTTTGATTTAAAATTAATATAATTATTGTAGTTCGCTTGTTGAGTCGACTCAGTATTATTTGGGTCGACTCAGGATCCTATTTCTCAACTCAATTTCTGTTGAGCTGACTCATTGTTACAGGCTAAAAGTTATGATTAATAATTTATTATCAATGAGTTAACTAAGTTTTGAAACTTAGTCGATCCATTATAATGAGTAGGCTCAATCCAGAGATGAATCGATTCAAGTTTTAGATCTAAATGATTGTGCATAAAATTAATTATAAAAATATTTTATAAAATTTAAAATTATTTTCAAATATCAAACTCCTACCCATAGTCTCAAAGTTAATTGAGAATTAAGTTGAACCTATTAGATCTAGAATTATGAATTAAAAATCTAATGTCATTCGCATAAAATATGGGTGATGGATTTATGAGTTAGTTTGATCAGATCTTCCTAATTGGGTTAGATCTAAGGTTAGAATCAAAGATCAAATAGACTAAGAAGGAAAATTAGACTAAATCAAGATTTTTTTAGAGTCAATATAATAGTTGTAGTTGGTTGAGTCCATGTCTTTGATTAGACCCAAATAACTTTGATCTTGAGCTCAACAGTCAAACCCAAATCCATAAGTAGATCCAATTGAAACCAATTAACCAGTTGGTGTCTAAAATAAGTTTGGCAGTTTTGACCTATGGTCATTAATTGAGAGCTACTCGCATAAATTAAGTCTATGATAAGTTAATGGCATATCCCTCTCACCGATCTCGCTTACCTGGCCAACATGGTGAATCAAGTTTTGATCAGATTGCTTATTGATTAGGGTTGACCCATGCTTACTAGAAAATCAGTTCGATTGATTTAGGTGCCCCTAGTTTGACTTGTCTTTATCCTTGACATGACTTGGTGAAGTCAGTGGGAGGATTGAGATTAGTTGATCTATATATTTAATTTTGATAAATTATATTAACCAAATTTTTTAAATTATTAGGTTCATAAAATAAACTAGTTATGGTAATAACTAGATCATAGCCTCCCATTAAGGTGAATGATAATGGATCCATTATTTTGATTGACATTGTAAGCACCATCCGTCTGATGTTTTTCTAAATGATAAAATTATTATTCATCATATGATGACTCTATTATACTATCTGATGAATGATTGGGTTGGTCGAGCCATACTCAGATCTGATTATTCATTAGTTAGAATTATTGAGTAGATTCATGTTAATGGTTGGACCTAACCAAAATTTTTAGTGGAGGCCCATCACCTACTAAAATAAAATATGAAAAAAATTAATTATAAAAATTATTTAGAGAAATAATTGATTGAGGATCTATCCATAGATGCATATGGGTTGGTCGAGCCATACTCAAGCCTGTATGCAGTATATGTGGATTCTAGTACCTACTAAAAATTAAGGTAATTTTTGAATTAAAGTAGAGGCTACCAATTTGTATAAAATAGTAGGAGAACTTTTAGACTAAAGTCTATATCTTTAGGCTGATTAATTCATATACTAATTAAGTTTGTATTTTTCTTTCTTTTTAGAAATGGCTAGTAATTTATCGCTCCACTCACTATTTGACAGTGATGAGCTTATTGGACCCAACTTCGATAGCCAGTATCGAAAGTTGAATAATGGTCTTGAGCCCAATCTAGCTAAAAAGTTTAAGACTAAATCGAGTCAAACAACTATGACCTAAATAAGCTAAAGAGAAATGAACAATTATTGCTGATCAAGATGCTTATATGATAACACCTTATAATTTCTCCATATGTGACACTACTACCTGGATATTGGATACCGAAAGTTAGTTCACATATGCAATTCATTGCAAGAACTTTAAGTTAGTAAAAAATTTAAAAATGATGAGAGATTCCTAAATATGGGAGATAAAAGTCAAATTTCAATCCGGGCTTTAGGAGTCGTCGAGCTTATTTTCAAGTCTAATAGTATCATTTTAAGTGATTATCACTATTGTCCATCTTTTTTGATGAATATAATCTCTGTTGGTCTTTTGGTCAAATATGGTTATAATTTATCAATAAAAAATGATTATTGTGATATCATCATGAATGATGTTACAATAATGCGAGGACAATTAAGAAATGACATATATGTATTGTCACAGTCTATGATATAATGTACACTCCAAATAAATATCCAAAATTAGATAATATCATAGATGCTTACCTTTGGCATTGCAGGCTCTGTCATATTAACAAAAATAGGATAAACAGGTTAGCATAAGAGGGTATTCTCAATATCAATGATTGTGAATCATTGCCGACCTGTGAGTTTTATCTTCTTAGAAAGAGACTAAGTCACATTTTACTAAAAAAGGTGAATGAGCTAGTGAAGTTCTAGGTCTAATACATAGTGATGTTTGTGGGCCTATGAACATTAGTGCCAGAGGAGGGTATAGCTATTTCATTACATTCACAGATGACCTATCTAGGTATGGATATGTCTACTTGATGAAACACAAGTCGAATCATTTGAAATGTTAAACGATTTCATAATGAAGTAGAGAAATAAACTAAAAAATATATTAAGACTCTTCGATCTGATCGACGGGTGAATACCTTTCCAGTAAATTTCTTACATATCTTGGAGAGAATGAAATTCTCTCACAATGACTCCTCCAGGGATACCACAGCATAATGGTGTCTCAGAAAGAAAAAATCGAACCTTGTTGGACATGGTTCAGTCCATGATGGAGTTTGCAAGTCTGTCGATCTCCTTTTGGGATATGCACTTGAGATAGCTTGTTTTATGCTCAATAATATTTTGAGCAAGTCAGTTAGTAAAATACCATATAAGATATAGTTAGGACGTAGGCCGAACCTCACTTACCTCAAGGTCTGGGGGTGTCCGACTTATGTCAAATGATTACAAACTGACAATCTTGGATCTAGGTCCGATAAGTGTAATTTTGTAGGGTACCTCAAGGAAATGAGAAGATACCACATTTACCTCCCTACTGAACAAAAGATATTTGTCAGCAGTAAGACATATTTTTTGGAAAAAGAATTTCTTAGTGAAGGAACAAGTGCCTCTAAAGTCGAGCTTGACGAAGTTTGATAGGTAGAAGAACTGACAATAGTAACTGAATCTGAACCAAATTTGATAAGATCAAATTGGAGCCCGATATATAAACATCCTTAAGGCAATTCGGTAGAGTACCATATCAGCCAGACAGATATCTAGGTTTCTTAGTCTGAGATGGAGATCCTGTTGAGCTCGATGAGAACAATGAGGATCCAGTCATCTATATGGATGCAATGCAGAGGTCCAACTCTGAAAAATAATTTGAAGCTATGAAATTCAAAATGGAGTCCATGAAGATCAACAATATATGGATATTGATTATTCACCTGAAGGAGCAAAATCCATAGGGTGTAAGTGGATCTTCAAAAGGAAAAGGGATGCAGATGGAAAGGTTGAGACCTGTAAAGCCTATCTGGTTGCCAAGGGATATCATCAACATTATGATATTGACTATGACAGACATTCTCTCCTGTGGCAATGCTCAAGTTCATTCGGATCATGCTTGCGATAGCAGCATACCTGAACTATGAAGTCTGGCAAATGGATGTGAAGACAGCTTTTCTAAATGGAGAGCTAAATGAAGAGGTGTATATGATGCAACCTGAAGGGTTCACATCTACAGATGAGTCTAAGGTATGCAAGCTTCAAAGATTCATTTATGGATTGAAGCAAGCATCTCAGAGCTGGAACATATGTTTTGATAAGGTGATCATAACGTATGGCTTCATTAAGAATGGAGAGAATCCTGTATACATAAGTGGGCTAATGGTTCAGTAATTGTATTTCTTATTTTGTATGTGGACGATATTCTCTTAATCGAAAATGATGTCCCTATATTACAGAAATAAAAGTATCGCTGTCATCACAATTCTCTATGAAGGATCTGAGAGAAGCAGCCTACATATTAGGGATGAAGATTTTTAGAGATAGATCTAAGAGGCTGCCGAACTTCCCAATCAACGTACATAGATACCATGCTAAAATGGTTTAGTATGAAAAATTTTAAAAAAGGCTATCTTCCGATAGGTCATAGAATTTCTCTCTCAAAGAAGGATTGTCTAACAACCCTCAAGAGAGAGTGTGTGAGTAGAATTTATATGCCTTGATAGTGGGTTCTATAATGTATGTCATGACATGAACAAGACCGATATGGCATACTCACTAGGAGTAGTGAGCAGATACCAATCAGATCTAGATGAGAACCATTAGAAGGTTGTAAAAACATCCTTAAGTATTTGAGAAACACTAAGGATCAGTAGCTCGTTTATGGAGAATCTAATTTGAAACTCATGAGATACACTGATTACAGTTTTCAGTCAGATCGTATCGATAACAAAAGCATGTCGAGATACATCATTATCCTAAATGGTGGAGCTGTGTGCTAAAAAAGTTCCAAGCAATACACTGTAACCGATTCTGTTTGCGAGGTGGAGTACATCGTAGCATCCGATGCTGCAAAGGAACTGTATAGCTAAGAAAGTTCATCACCGAGCTTAGAGTGGCACCCTCTATCATGATCCAGTTTTGCTTTATTGCGATAGTACTGGAGCCATAACTCAGGCAAAAGAGTCGAAGGCACATCAGTGGACAAAGCATATTCTCGTCGCCACCACCTTGTTTGAGAGATCATGGATCAAGGTGATGTTGACCTTCAGAAGATCGACAGAAAAGATAACCTGACCGATCCATTAACTAAAGCCCTTATGATAAAAAAGTTCGAAGATCACAATATGAAGATGGGTATACAATACTGTATCGATTGGCTTTAGTACAAGTGAGAGTTGTTGGAAAATATGTCCCAAAGCCAATCATCAGTCTGTTGACGATTGTGCTATTTGATTAATTGTATATGAATTAATGAATAAAATATTTATTTAGTAATTTTCATCATAAGCTTGTGCATCTTGTACATCGAACTTCTGTTTATGATAAAAGTCCTTAAGACTATTTTAAATTGATAAAGAAAGATTTATCGTTTAGTCCTTAAATGAGTTTATGACCAAATGATATGCTATTACTAAGACGATAGACATATCAAGTGTAGATCATTATGTGCCATACAGGTTGGTTGGCCTCTTAACTAAGGAGCATGGATATGCTGGAATGGCATGCAGGTGAAATATAAGAGTATATTTTACTGAATGTGACCAACTCCGGAGCACTTGCTGTCAAGAGTCACTTGAAAGGATATGGTATAAATATCTCTTCGACCTGAGATTACCATGGTGACTTGCAAGCAACTCACTATGCTTTGGTGTCAGACTATCTGAATTTTTAATTTAGGATCGAAAAGTTTCTGGGCACAGTCAAGTACTTGTGAAGTCGGTGCGTAAGTCAAGATGGAATTGATCACTCCAAGAGATTGGAGAGAATGCTTTGTGTTTCAATTTAGTAAGACCTTGGTCAGGGCAATCTTTGTGAGAAGTCACAGGATTTATCAGGTTGAGACACATAATAGATGTACTATTAAGAGTTGACAGTTTAAACTCTAAGTCATCCTAGAATCAAAGGTCAAAGAGATGAATTATACGGTAACTATATCCAAATAGATTCTTGAGTATTGTTTTGCATACATTCGGCCTATCCGGACGTTAGGTACCATTACTAGATGGTTACTTTGATTGGTATAGGAATCAGTTCATATGCTATCGGTTTAGATTTGAACCTATGGGGTCACACACAATAGAAGTTCTTCTCCGATCACATGGCTAATCTGAAGAGTCTCAGTGGATGGAGACTCTGGTGAAGAGTCCACTGGATGGAGACTCTAGAGAAGAGTCCCACTAGACTTAGACTCTATCATTAATAGAGGATTAATTAGTGATTAGATCACTAATAAGCTTAATTTGATTGAGCATTAAAGTCTGGATCAAGTATGATTGAATTGGATTCAATCAGGTCAGGTCTGATTAGGTTATGAGATGACCTAATCAGTAAGGGAGAAATGATCCTGGTTTGATCGAATCTATGACTCAATTAATTTATTAATTTGATCAAATTTAATTGAGATTATAGGAGCCTAATTAGATTAGATTTATCATATTTTATTTGGTTCTAATTGGATTAGATTTGAAAGAAATTCAATTGGTTAAACCCTAGAGTCCCAAATGAATTGGACTCTATCCCTTGCGCCACTTAAATTGTCTCATGCCTTTTCTCACCACATAAAATTAGTTTGTATGTGAGAAAATCAAAAAATAATCTTTCTTTTGTCACCTATTAAGAATAAGAATTAGTTGATTTTGATTTGAATTCAAATTGGTTTGAATTTCAACTTAAAACCTTATCCATATCCTTCCACCATCGGTAGTTTTTGAAGGTGCCCATTGTGTACGAGGAAAAGATATCTTTCTAATTGATTTTTGTATACAATTTTCTTTGATAAGTCTCTCTTTAAGTTAGATAATGGTGAAAAAAGTTAGAGTTAAATTGAAATTCAAAATAGTTTGAATTGTAATAAACTCCAGTCCTTATCCTGTCTTATCTGGTTTGTGCGACAATCATTAAAAGGTCACATTTTTGTGTGCCAAACTAAGAAAGCTTCTCACTTTGATATACCAAAGAAAAAATGGGGTGAAAATCTTTCTTTGGGATGTGAGCTTTGGGTGGGTTTCATTCTTCCTTGGTGTGAACAAAAGAGGAGACCATTCTCCTCTCGGGTGAGAGACCTAGAACTGTTCTAGGTTTTTGGATAAGAGAAAAACCAAAGAGAAGAGAGTCTTCATCTGATTTTTCTCCATCATCTAGTATTCTTCTCTGATTCATTTTTGATATCAGAAAGATTTGAGATGATCGAAGAAGGAGATCAAGTCAGATCTACCATCAGAAGCCGACTGCGCGAGCTAGCACTCCAACAAAGGGTTGATCGATCCGAGGGACTTCGTGTGGACCATCCGTAGAGGTCAACATTTGTATGGCTATGAGTGACCAGAGAGAACTTCTAGATCTACATTCTCGATCATGGAGTTTGACTACCCATACTTAGGTATTGAGTTCAAAACCCTAGAAGTGCTAGATTAGATCTATTACTAAATGTTATTTTTGGTTCACATGCTTGTCATTTTAGATTTAGATTTTTATGCATATAATTTATATCATCGATCTATTTGTAAGAGTTTTAAGATCAGATCTTATGTATATATTTATAGATTAAATAGTTTAATCTAATATTCTTTCACTGAAAAATTTTTGAAATACATGTATGAAATCCCTGTGCTTCCCTACAAAAGTCTACTAGGAAGAAAAAGACTAAATCCACTATGAAGCAGAAAAAAAAAAAAGCAAACCAAAGAAGGACGTTCTTAAGAAGGCCAAAGTAAAGAAAAAATATTTTCACTGTGATGCTGAAGGCCACTAGAAGAGGAACTGTCCACTTTACTTGGAAAGCCTAAAGACCAAAAAGGGTGATAAACCTTCGAAAGATATACTCGTAATTGAATTAACCTTTTGATTTCTTCTACTTCTAATTGGATATTAGACTTTGATTCGAGTGCTTATATATATATATCTCAATGCAGGATCTAATAGAAAGTAGGAGGTTGAGGAAAGGTGACATGATCCTTGGATCGATAATGAGCAAAAATTACTACAGAAACTGTTAGCACTTATCCTCTTCGATTACCATCGAGTTTTAGATTAGATTTAAAAGATTATTATTTTATTCCTATAGGTAGTCAAAATTTAATTTTCATATCTGTGCTAGCATAGAAAAATTTTGAAATTATTTTAATAAAGATTTTTATTCTATTTATTTAAAAATAAATCAATTACACGAGATCTTTTAATTGACAGTCTATATCACTTGCATATTGATGCGAATATGAATCTAAATGAGCAAATAGTGAGTACCATAGGTCAAAAGAGATTCAGAATGAAATTAATCAGAAGTACTTATGGTATCATAGACTAGGTCATATTAAGAGGATAGGATAAATAAATTGAAAAAAGATGGGATCTTTGGCTCTCTTAACTCAGAGTAGTATCCAGCATGTAAATCTTGCTTTCGAGAAAAAATGGCCAAGTTATCCTTTGTAGGACATGGGAAAAGGGCCACTGAGTTACTTGCTCTGGTACACACCAATATGTGTAGACCATTTGATATGCAGGTCAGAGATGATTACAGCTACTTTATTACCTTTATCGATGATCTATCTAGGTATGGGTATATGTATCTGATGAAACATAATTCTGAAGTCTTTGAAAAGTTCAAAGAATTCAGACATGAAGCAGAAAAAAAATAGGCAAACCCACTAAGGTTCTTCGATCTGATCGAGGAGGTGAATACCTTAGTTAAAAATTTTGGGAGTCTTTCAATGACTTCTCCCGAAACACCTCAGCTCAATGGGGTATCCGAAAGGAAGAATAGGACCTTATTAGATATGGTCAGATCTATGATGAGATTCATTGATCTACCCTTATATCTTTGAGGATATGCCTTATTAACTGTCATTCACCTGTTGAATAGGGTTCCATCAAAGTCCATTCCTACTACACCGTATGAGATATAGTATGGTAAGAAATCAGGTCTTGATAATCTTAAGACTTGAGGATGTCTGACCTATGTCAAGAGACAGATGGTTGATAAACTAGAGGACAGATCTGTAATAGCTCATTTTATAGGGTATCCAAAAGAATCAATGAGATACTACTTCTACTTTCTATAAGATCATAATGTGATTGTGAGTCAGAATATCATATTTTTAAAAAAATAGTTTATCCAAGATGATAGCAGTGGGAGGTTAGTTGAGCTTGAAGAGAAGGTCTCTGAAGAGTAAAGAGCTAGAGATCCTCCGAAACTCATTATTCATGAGCCAGTAGTTGATGTTCCTTAACCATCTCATAGATTTAGCAGGGTCCTCCGATCTTCTGAAAGGTACATGGATATGCTTACGGAGAAAGTAAAAAAATATTTCTTATAGAAGATAGGGGTCATGGTGATGATCTTAATACCTTTGATAAGACAATATCTGACATCAATTTTGAGAAATGGTTAAATGCAATGAAGTCAGAAATTGACTCGATGCACTTGAACTAAGTATGGATCTTAGTGGATTCACTAAGAGTATCGTATCCATTGGGTGTAAATGGATCTACAAAAAAAAATAGATACCGATGGTAAGGTAGAGACCTATAAAGCTAGGCTTGTGGTAAAAGATTATAGTCAGCACAAGAGCATTGACTATCAAAAAATTTTCTCGTCCGTTGCCATGCTGAAATCCATCCGCACTTTGCTTGCTGTTGCAGCTTATTATGATTATGAAATCTGGCAAATGAATGTGAAAATTATTTTTTTGAATAGATATCTTGAGGAAGATATCTATATGGAGCAACCTTTGGGTTTCACATCTGATGATGGTGATTACAGAGTCTGTGAGCTGTAAAGGTCTATATATGATTAAAGCAAGCTTTTTGGAGTTGGAATCATCATTTTAATGATGTGATCAAATCATTTGATTTCATCAAAAATAAAAAAAATTATGTGTATACAAAAAGATCAATGGGAGACAATAATATTTTTCATATTGTACATGGATGATATTCTCCTCATTAGAAATGATATTTTCATATTGATCATGGTCAAAAGATGGTTGTCCAAGAAATTCTTCATGAAAGACCTAGGGAAGCATCATATATTCTTGAAATAAAGGTCTATAGAGATAGATCTAAAAAGATACTAAGCCTGTCACAAAAGTTGTACATAGAAAAGATACTGAAGAGGTTCAGTATGGAAAATTCTAAAAGAGAATTTTTACCTCTTAGGTATGGTATTAATCTTTCCAAGATGATGTGTCCACCATATTTGAAAAAGTTCAGCACATGAGTAAGATTTTTTATGCCTCAACCATAGGGAGCCTCATGTATGCCATACTGTGTACTCGACCTGATATTGCCCTTATTGTGAGTGTCACGAGCAGGTATCAATCGAATCCAAATGAGAAGTACTAGATAGCTGTGAAAAATATCCTTAAGTACTTAAGAAGGACTAAAATTTATTTTTAATCTTTGAAGGAGGTTCTGAGTTACAAGTCGAGGGTATACTAATTCAGACTTTATGTCTGATCCTGATGATAGAAAGTCTATGTCAGGATATGTGTTCATTTGCAATGGTGGTGCAGTTAGCTGGAAGAGTTCCAAGCAATCCATCATAGCAGATTCGATCATAGAATTGAGTATGCTGTAGATATGTAGGATGAATTTTGATTCTAATATTAGTTGTAGAACTCGATATTATGCTATTAGATGCCATGACACAGTATTGCAAAGATAATGTACTATAGCCCTTGCTAAGAAGCCAAGATCTCACCAAAAGTTCAGCACATAAAGCAGCAGTATACACGACTACCTTGAAAAGAAACATATTGAGGTGCAAAGAATAGACTCTATGGACAACGTGATAAAATCGCTGACAAAACAATTGAGCCAACCAAAAATGGAAGTCCACCTTGAGAAGATGGGACTTAGATTAGTGGCCAATTGGCTTTAGTCCAAGTGAGAGATTGTTAGATGTATGTCCTAGAAACCAATATGGCTGACATATTATAATAAAGCTAGGACATAATTTTATACTTTATATATTTATTTGATAATATCAAGTTTATTTTTATTCAAGTGTGATGTATCCTTGAATCATCCATGAAATTAATTTTTCGATACATATTCTCAAGGTGTTGAGAATTAGAGACATGTATTTAATTCTTAAATTTTTCGATCATAGTATCATCATGAGGATGGTGATTGATCTAGATAAACTGATACACAGATCACTTCTTTTAGGATAGATGAGTCTCTAGTCTATAATGTAAAGACACTGGACGACGAGTGCGGGTAGTTGTTAGAGAACAACTAGTACTAAGCATGACCATATAAAAGATCATTTGAATTTTTATTCGATCATCAATGATTATCTCGATGCTGTAATTATGTAAATGATCTTTTCACCTGAGATGGTACTACTACTCATATTGAAACTGTTTGAGTTTAAGTGACACATAAACATGAGTCTCAATGAGCCTTGTAGTGGATGTTGGTGATAGTTGGTCCACTGTAGAAGTAGGATGCACATCAAGATGGGATCTATCGATCTTGAGAAAGAAGAGTAGTCCTATGAGATTTAAAAGGCTAAGTCCAAGAGTCTATGACCACAGCAGTTGATTATTGAAAATAAATTTTTATAAGAATCAGAAATAGACTTGAGCTAATCGAATCTATCATATGACTAATAATGAGGTTTGATGATTTATCCATGACCTGCCATCTAGTCGGAACTCATGATAGAGAGACTGAATCACATATTAACTATATCTTGAGGTTCTTTTTATTCTACTAGGTTGCCACTACATACTGCTAAGTGTCACTGGTGGATTGTGAGAGCTCATTAGGGTTGTTCTGGATCAACAATCCTTGATGAGTTAGAGTGAAATTATTCCGACCTATTTAAAAGAGTTTCAATGATACTTTGATAGAGATCATTGTATATCTCACTACCAGATAGAATTGAACCTATAGAGTCATACAACAAAGAGATTAGATCTGGAATAAGTAATTGAGCTTATGAAATAATAATTGAGTTTAGAGAAATCCGATTGTATTCAAGGTAACCTTGCTAGCATATGGTTGGACCTAAATTTTTTTTTTATGTTTGATTTTTTTATTTGATAAGATAATTCAAACTTAATTACCTACTAATAACCTAAATAAATTAGATTCATTGGATTCTAATTATTGGGTGTCTAAGATTTTGGATCAAATGAATTAAAGGTGTAAGTCCTTAATTTATTTCCTTGATAGTTAAGTTGGGGTGCCATTTGATTGGATCAAGTTGGGTGTGTCCAACCTTTAGAGGGCTTGTGGATCCATGATAGGGCATCCCATGGATATATTTTGGGGTGTGATTTAGTAGGTGCAAGGGCTCCAAGAGTTGGTGCCTAATAGATTTCCTAAAGCAAGTTGAATAACTTAAGTTATAAGGATTCCTAATGCAAGTAGGACTTGTATTTGAGATTGGATAGCATTCAATCTTTATATCTATTTAAAGGGGCCTCCTCTAAGATCCCTAGGCATCACAACCAGCAGCCCCCACACTCCTTAGGAGTGCCCCACACCCTCTCTTCCTCTCTCCCTCTCTTCTCTCTTGGTGCTTCAACGCCCCACCCCCTTGGGCATCCTTCATCATCACGCCCATAAGGCTTTGGGCATCCCTTGTATGCTGGCTTTTCTTTCTGATAGTAGTATAAACCAAGGAGAGAAAGGCAAGAGAAGAAGAAGATTAAGGAAAGGATCAAAGATTTGATCGTGATACAGGCTTCGTTCAGATTCGCAGACTGAATTTTGTTAGAAAAAAAAAATTCAATCTTAAGAGGATTATTCCAGACTGATTCTGAGTGGATACCCATAGAGGTCAGATACTTGTGTGGTTAAGAAAAAATCTTTCTCTTTCAGATCCAGATTTGAAGAAAAAATTATAAAACAAGCATGTGATTCGATCACATATTAAATTTCAGCATATGTTCAATTTCAGCATATGAAGTAGATACTTGTGTTTTATGTTTTATACATGCATGATATAGATTAAAAATATTTTAATCTACTATTTTGCTGTGATATTTAGAAAATAAAATTTTGAAACATACATGCATACCCCGACACACAAATTTTAACACTACATCCTAGGGATGAAGATCTATAGAGATAGATCTAAGAGGCTGTTTGGATTGTCCCAATCCACGTACATAGATACCGTACTGAAATGATTTAGTATGAAAAATTTTAAGAAAGATTATCTTTCGATAAGCTATAAAATTACTTTCTCTAAGAAGGATTGTCTGACAACTCTACAAAAGAGAGAGCATATGAGTAGAATCCCATATGCTTCAGCAGTGGGATCTATCATGTACGCTATGATATGTATGAGACTGAATGTGGCATACTCACTAAGAGTAGTGAGTAGGTACCAGTCTGATCTAGGTAAAAATTATTGGAAGATTGTAAAGATAATCTTTTAGTATTTAAGAAATATTAAGGATCAATGGCTTATCTATGGAGACACTGATTTGAAACTTGTGGGATATACTAATTCTAGCTTTCAGTCAGATCATGATGACAGTAAGAGCATGTCGGATTATGTGTTTATCTTAAATGGGGAGTGATCTATTGGATAAGTTTTAAGTAGCACACCGTAGTTGACTAAACATGCAAGGCAGAATATATCACAGCATCCGATGCAGCGAAAGAAGTGATTTGATTGTGAAAGTTCATTAGCAAGTTTGGAGTGGCACCCTCCCTTGATGGTCTTGTTTGCTATACTATGACAACACTGGAGCCATAGCTCAAGCAAAAGAATCGAAGTCCCATCAACTCATCAAGCATATTCTATGCTGCTATCACCTGGTCTGAAAGATCATGGATCGAGGTGATGTCGAGCTTTAGAATATCGACAGAAAGAAAAACTTGGCCAACCTGTTTACTAAAGCTCTCAAAATCAAAGAGTTCGATGAATACAAATAGAAGATGGATATTAGATACTATACCGATTGACTTTAGTCTAAGTGAGAATTGTTAGGAAATATATCCTAAAGCTAATTGTTTGGATGATTATGCTCTTTAAAATTGTATATAAATTATAAAATAATAAAAATTATTTGATATTTTTTATCACAAGGTGTACATCTTTCTTATTAAACTTTTGTGTTGTAATGAAGTCCTTAGAACTCTATGATGATCTATAAAGGAGGATTTAACAAATAGTTCTTAAACATATTCATGACCAAATGATACATCATTAAAGAATGATGATGATTATCAAGCATAGTTTATTGTGTGCCATATATGTTGGTTGTCCTCGTAATCAAAGAATATGGAGACACTGATATGGCATATAGGTGAGATGTAGGAGTACATAATCATAGAACAAGTGACTCAACTATAAAATACTCTGCTGTCAAAAGTAGCTCGTAAAGCATGTGGACATAAGTATCTCTCAGATTTGAGATCACTATAGTAACTTGCAAGCAACTTACTGTGCTTTAATTTCAGACTATCTGTATTTTTAATACAGTGATGAAAGGCTATTGGATACAGTCAAGTACTTACAAAGTCTGTGTGTGGATCAAGATAGGATTGACCCCTCCGAATTATCAAAGTTAATGCATCACTATATTTTAATTTAGTAAAATCTGGATCCGGATAATCCATGTGATGGATATGAAAAGTTGAAATACAATGTAGATGCCTAGGTCATCCTCGAACATTAGAGGTCAAAGGGATGAATTATGTGGTAACTATATGCATAGGTTCTTGAATATTACCTTGCATATATTCGATCTATCTCGACATCGAGAATCATTGCTAGATGGTAACTTTAATTAGTATAGAAAATAGTTTTGATACTGCCGGCTTAATGTTCAAACCTATGGAGTCATACACAAAGTCAAACAATATAGGAAAGAATGGATCTAAATCTATGAGTTCAATTTAGAAGTACTTGACTTGATTGAATGAATAGATTAGCTTAGTTAAGAATTAAGTTAGAGGTGATACGGGGTTAAACAGTTGACTATATCTTGCTAGTGCTAAACATGAGGTTCAGATTTAATTCCAAGGATGACATGATCTGATCAATGATCCAAAAAATTTATAAAAAATTGAAATCAAGAGTTAATTAATTTTATATTTGATCTAATTTAATTAAGCCTCAATTGAGTTATAAATCCAAGTTAGACTTGGATCAGAATCTTAATTGGATTAGGATTGATAGGCTCTTCGAATCTAATTCGAATCGGATCTAAATTGAGTCAAATTTGAGCCTATTTGATTTACAACAAAAGAATCTCAATTATCAGGGACTCTCTCTTATGGTGGCCAACCAAAGGAAGGGATAGAGCACTAAAAATATCCACCCCTCTCTTGGGTGCATGCATGAAGAGTCATGACATGCAAAAGGGTGGGTGCTCTCCTTTCTTTCTTACATCTCCTAGTTGGATAAGGATTTCTAACTAATGTAAGGTGCCACATCTTTTTAAGGAGGGGATCACAACTAATTGATAAAAAAGAAATATTTATGCGACAAAAAGCCCAGGACACCATGAGTTGTGAGAGTGGGTGGCGACAACAAGAAGGGAACCATCCCTTCTTCCTGGGCATGCATAATTTTTGTGCGCCCCTTTCTCCTTGGCATCCACTTCTAGGCATGAAGAGTCACATCCGAGATTGGATCTCTTCCCTTCATTGTTGCCCTTCTGAAGGATTGGTGTAAAAGGATTCATCCCTCTTTCTTACGGAGCTTGACATGCATGCGAAGTAAAGGGTCTGTACGTTCAAACTTCACGAAGCTTTGGATTTAAGAAACCCTCAATATTTGATCCTATTCTACTGCAATCAAGATAAATATAAATGTTATATTACCACTAGAATAAAAAATTTTCAAATCACACCCTAACGATCTGATCAGATCAGATATTTTTTTTTCCTTCAAGAACATGCTAAACTAGGTGTCCAATGGCCATCAAACTCTACTGCCCCATCTGATACTACCAGTACATCATCTCCACTATCTTCAGATGATAGACAACCACTACCATTAGTCAATCCAACCTTGTCCTTCCCCTTTTTATTCTTCAAAAGTGGATAATTTCTCCTTAGATGATCAGGCTGATGATACTTGGAGTATTTCACAGCCTTCAAATTCTCTCGAGATTTTGATCTGCTCTTTGATTTATCTTGAGTCCTCTCCTTAGATTTTTTTTACCTCTCATTTACAGCAAACACCTTTGAGTTAGGGCTACTTTTACATAGCTTCTCTCACTGCTCATTTGACCTGAGAACTCCAACTACTTTCTCAAAATTTTGGATCTCTTTCCCATACACCAAAGTAGTGATGAGACCATCATAAGAAACTGGCAACGAACACAACAACTGGAGAGCTCTATCCTCCTCATCAATCTTTATATCAAGGCTCATAACATCCAAGCAAATTTGATTGAATTTCTATATGTGAGCAATCAGATCTCTTCCTTCGAGCATCCTCAAACTATACAATTGCTTCTTCAACCATAACTTGTTTGTCATGTTCTTGCCCATGTATGTACTCTCAAGCTTCTTCCAGAGTCCTTTCGATGTGGTCTCTGTGCTAATCTCAAGCAAAATCTCATTCACAAGGCACATTCTAATTGTGCTAAAAGCTATGTCCTCCAATTCCTTCCAATCTTTAACAAAAATCTTTTCAGGTCTATCCCTAATGAAGACCTTATAAATTCTATTATGAATTAATAGATCCTTCATCCTTTGTTGTCAAAGAATAAAATTTTTCTTGACATCAAACTTCCTAAAGTCTGCCTTAAGGCTACTCGATGCCATTCCACATAGATTTCAATTCCAACACAAGGAATACTTACAAATCTATGCAATTCTATAAAATAGGATAGATTACTCAAGATCAAGACAGATCCTTATCCAAATCAGGCATGCAAGACCTTTCCTCCATCAGATCTAGCTCTAGAGCTCTGATACCAATTATTGCCAGGATCAGATCTTTCCTTGCTAATAATAGATCGTGAAAACAGTAGCAAAGATGGGAGAAAATCCTTGATGGCAATCAAATCAAAACTAGAAGAACCTTAGGCATGAGGAAGAGGAGAGGGGAAACATGAGAGAGGGAGAGAGAGAGCAATAAGAAAAAGACTTCTATTCTGATTCTATTTCTTCAAAATCATATATAAAATTGTATATATATATATTGTCAATTTGACCCTAACCAAAAACTCTCCCAGCTAATCCAATTTGATATAATTTTCAAGCCCATGTATATCCATTAGACTAAAGCCCTAGTCTAATCCTTAGATTAGCTCCTTAAGACCTTCCAAACAAAGGTCTTAAGTCATTAGAATTAAACTCAATTCTAGCTCAAACCAGAATCCCAAAAGTCTTCTGTACATGCCATCAAGCCGGCTCTGTCAAGATCCAAGTCCGCTCCAGCATGCCTTCCCACAGTGTGCCAGAAAATGCTGCTTTTTATTCTCTTATTAGAGCTGGCTCTCTCAGGGTTCATGCCGGCTCAATCTAAATTCGAGCCAGCTCGATAGCTGTATCATCCATTAGTACAGAAATATAACTCTTTGTCTACTGTTCGAGCCGACTCTCTTAAAGCTCGAGTCAGTTCGACTACTGACTGATGCTCCTGATGCTTCTTTCGTACCTTGTCCTTTTCTCATTAGTTTTTAAGACTTGGAAGCACCACACCTGAGCTCACAGCTTTGCCATATGGAATATTTCTGACCGTGATTTTTCCAGATTTTGGAATTAATTTCAAAGGAGAGCCTATCAAAAAGCTTCAGTAATATGACACCTATAACTTGAAGTTAATAAAGAAGATGAAATTTAAGAATGTTGATGGATAGTGGGTCAAGATAGATGAGGAAGGGGAAAAAAGAAATGTGCCAGAGCCTATGCCACAGCATCCTGAGCCTACTGCATCTTCGTCTACTGATCGACTTGCTGGGGATCAGATTGAGGAGGTTGTGCAGTGTGTTTCTGACCGTGTCTTCAATCGTGTCTCTAAGTGTCTTTCTTCATTGATGGAGAATACAGTGAGATAGACTTTTGCCAAGCAGTATGCTTCTGTGCCTATGGATCCAACTTCCTCCACCCCTCTTGAGCCTAGTATAGATTAGGTTGCATATAGGATGCATATAGTTACATGACATTTTGAGCATTTTTGTTGTCAATGTTTTGGTTATGTAATGATCAAATTTCTTTTTGGACTGAATGTATAATTTTTGGACTCAATGTATCTTTCTTTATGAATGAATGAAGCTTACCTTTGCTTTAGATAAGAAATGCTTCCTTTATGTGTGTTGTATAATGTTTGATTGTTTACCTTTTTGATAATGACAAAAAGGGAGAGAAGAATAAGTATCAATTAAAATGAAAGCATATCAAACTGAAACTAAGAATTGAGTATCAGCATTGAGTATCAAATTGAGTATCGAGTATCAAATTGAAATTATAATTGATAAAACATAGTAATCCAGCATTGAGTATCAAATTGAGTATCGAATATCAAATTGAAATTACAATTGATAAAACATATTAATTTGAAACTTATGGCACATAGTAAGGGGAGCATCGCAAATTTTGACAAAATTAAAATTGAATTGAGCATAATTCTCATAATCAGGGGGAGCATGTGTAAATTGTTAAAATTTGATTGAATATATTGTGTATGCAATTATAGAAAGTGAAATTGACAAAATTTGAATGCATTTATGCAACAATTGAAAATGAATCAATTTTAAATTTAAAGAAAAAGTTATACTCAAAGAGTTTTGTTATCGTCAAAAAGAGAGAGATTATTAACCTTGAATTGATTTTAATAATAACAAAAGTATTTGAGTATAAATTGTTAAGTTTCTAACATTGTTTATGAGGATGTGCAGTTTTAAGTTTTAAGATGCTCACAATTTTCAAGTGATTTCCAACATTCAAATGAAGAATCACCACCCAAGATCCTAGTGATGAAACTCTAGATTAGACACACACTTCACAAAATTTTAAAAAGGAATAAATCAAGTTTAGAAGGCAAGTCTAATTTAGAAATCAAATTAGAGAAGAAAGATTGAAAAATAATATTTGGTACGCTTGGCACGCAAACTAAGTCGACCCAGTCAAAAATTGAGCCGACTCAGTTTGAATGGATACAGAAAATATATGAAGCACAAAAAGTTAAAATTCAGAACCCAGGGGACTTAGCCGACTCAATTTTCAACTAAGCCGACCCAATAAGCAACTTAGTCAACTGAGCCAGAAAGATAGCCGACCAAGTTTGAGAATACATCAAAAGACAGAAAGCCTATTTTTCAGCTTACTGCATCTGAGCTGATCCAGCAAAGAATTGAGCCGATCCAGTGAAGGACTGAGCTAACTTAAAGAAAAACTGAGCTGACCCAGTATCTATAATGACTAATTTTTGAAAAATATAGCTTTTTATTTCATGCACCCTACAACGGCTATTTTCGTATATCTAATGGATAAAATATTTTTTAGAGGATCTCTAGATGATTTTAAGTGGTGAAAAAATATCAGTATTATATAAGAAAACCTTTAGAGTATTGAAGAGTATCTTTTTGAACCCTAATGAAGAGCTTTGAATTATTTTTCAGTAAATGGGATTAGATACCCCAATAGTCCTAGCCGTAAATGATGGATACTAGACGCTGTGCGTATCGACCCATGCAATGTTGTAGCTAACATGTTAAGTATCCCACCTGAAGAGTACATTCGCAAGAATGAAACTCAAAGAAATTGATGAGGGCCCGCATAAGAGGTGGAGCATGTGGTTTAATTCGATGCAAAGCGAAGAACCTTACTGGGACTTGACATGCCGCGAAAACTCTTGAAAGAGAGGGGTGCCTTCAAGAATGCAGATATAGGGGTGCATGGCTGTCGTCAGCTTGTGCCAGTTTATAAGCTAAATAGTGAAAGAAAGGAGTGGTTTACTGATTTTCTTATGTCCTTCCACTATCCTCAAGCTGAGAAAAGTCAGGGAATCAGCATTGAAGATCTTCACCCACATCTCTCAAGCATTCAAGGAGAAGAAGTCAAGCAACCAACAAGCAATTTAGATTTTCTTCTCTTGTGGTTATTGTGTTTAATTTTTAAACTTTTATTCTTGTATTAATTGTGCTTACTTTCAAATTTTTTGAGATGAGAAACTTGAGTTAGTCCAAGCCTTGAGTTGGATATTGTATTGATTTGATTAGTGAGCTAAAGTTAAAACCAATCAGGGTTGATTATTAGCTCGAGAAAATAATTATTATAAGATTCTGATTGGTGAGCTTATGTTGAAACCAATTGGATTGGATTGTAAATCCAAGAAAAATAATCTGACAGTAATCAAGCTTAGTGATTATAGTTGAATTTCTAAGTGATTTACTTAGGAAGTGGATGTAGGTACTGAGTTTGACATCGAACCACTATATAATCATTGTGTTTATGATTGTGTGCCTTTACTCTACTATTCTTATTCACTATACATTTTATATCTTATTTCATTAAGCACTTAAGTAGTACAATCTGCATAAATATCATTTAAATTTTTTTTAATACCCAATTCACCCCCCCTTTTGGATAGCCATCCTTGGGCAACAACCATTACTTGGGTTCTCAATTTCTACAGCCCCATGCAAGAAGACTTGTTTAAGTAAAAAGGGGCCGGTCCATTTAGATCACAATTTTCTAGAAAATATGTATAGCCTAGAGTTATATAAGAGGACTTTTTGACCAGATGTAAAAGATTTTCTGAATATTGCTTGGTCGTGAAATATCTTGGTTTGCTTCTATCAAGGATCTTTCAAAGGGGCGTGGAAATATGAAACCAGCACAAAATCAACCAAGAAAGGATGTTCTAGTAAGAGATGGCAGCCACAAAGATGGAGGCGCCAATCTAGGTGCTAGAGATTGGGACGCTAGGTTTGGGCATCCACCTTCAACCACAAAGGTGGCTAGGATGTTTCCAAGAGAGAGGGAGGCATGGAGAACAAGAAAGAGAGAGGAGAGAGATAGGGAAAAAGGCTCTTTTCATTTCCATATATCATTTGACCTCATTACATATATGCAAACCTATACAAATAGATCAAACTCTAGCCCAAAAACTTCCATGGCTAACTCAATGTGATTGCACTCAATCCAAGCCTATGTACACCCATAACTTGACATGCTTTCACTCTCTTGGATCCAAACCTTGTTAGGAATTGTGTCCTAAAATCAATCATGTGATGATTGAGTTCATCCTTATATATGAATTATTGATTATTGAATAATAGTTATTCTGATATTTTTCATCACAAAGTGACATCTTTCTTGAACTCTTATACTGTGATGAAGTCTCTAGAACTATGCTAGTGTATGATAAAGAGAAGATTTATCATATAGTTCTTAAACAAGTTTACGACCAAATAATACGTCATTATGGGATGATGATGTTTATTAAGTGAATATCGTTGTGTGCCATATGGATTGGTTGTCCTCTTAATCAAAGAGTGTGGTGATACTGGTATGGCATACAGGTGAGATGTAAAATATATCATCACTGAATAAGTGACTCACCTGCTGAGCATTCTGCTGTCAAGAGCTGCTCGTAAAATACATGGGTATGAATATCCTTCAGACCTAAGATCATCATAGTGACTTACAAGCAACTCACTATACTTTGGTACCGAACTATCTGGATTTTTAATGTAATGACGGAAGGCTATTGGGCACAGTCAAGTACTTATGAAGTCTGTGTGTGGATCAAGATGGGATTGACTCCTCCAGATTATTAGAGTTGATATATCACTGTATTTCAATTTAGTAAAGCCTTGTCCAAGGTAATCCATGAGATAGTTGAAAAGTTAAAATACAATGTAGATGAAGCAATCTCGGTTGACAGTTAATCTGAGACCATCCTAGAGCATCCAGGGTCAAAAGAATGAATTATGTGGTAACCATGAGTATGGGTTCTAAAATATTTTTTTATGATAATTCGACCTATCTGGACATCAAAAATTATTGCTAGATGGCATCTCGATTAGTGCAGAAATTGGTTCCTGTGCTACTAGCTTAGTGTTTGAACCTATTAAGTTACGCACACAAATCAGACAAAGTAGGAAGGAATTGACCTATATTTATATGTTCAATCTGAAAGTACTTGACTTGATTAAACATATAAGCTAACTTGATTGAGAATTAAGTTATGGGTCAAACGAGATTCAAGAGTTGACTATGTCTAGCTAGCACTACATATGAGGTTCAGGTTCAATCCTAGAGATGGATAATTTCTATCTACAATCCATAAAACATATGAAAGATTAGATTTAAGTATTAATTAATTTTAGATTAGATCTAAATTAATTAGACTTAAGTAGGTCTAAAATTTAAGTTAGACTTGGTATAAAAATTCTAAAGAGTTTAGGATTAACAGTCTTTCAAAATTATTTTGAATCAACTTCGAATCAGACTCGAATCAGACCTATTTTGGATGAGATATGAGTATTCCTACTTACACTGGAAATACCCACTCATGAAGCATGATCAAAAATTTATTTGGTGCTTATTTGGGCATCCCAAGTGGGTGTGAGAGTGGGTGCAAAGTGGATATCATAAGTGATGGCAATTATATCTTATATAGGAGTCCTTCTTTCATGAGTATTCAAATCAGATTTGAATAAAGAGTCCTCCTCTCATTGGATCATGAGAATCATCTATAAATAGAGAGGGTCTCTACCTATAGATAAAAGAAGATAATAGAATAGCAAACAAATCAAATTGAGAAAAGAGAAAAAGAGAGAGACAGACGTGTGAAGAGAGAGATCCTTCATCTTCTACATCTCTCCTTTGTTGTCACCTCCTCTCCTTGAGCATGGATCCTTCTTGGGCATTCCACTTGCTGGTGTGAGGTTTCACACTATCATATCTCATTCCTCAATTGATTGAGTTGTGAAGCCAATTGAATTAGAGTTCATCTTATTTTCCTGCGACGTCTGACGTGCATGCGAAGTAGAGGGTCTGCATATTCAGGCCTCCACGAATGTTTATATCAGATAACTTAAAATTTGATCTCTTGTTTCACTATGATTTAGGTAAGGATTTGATCCTTAAATAAGTAGAATATTAAAAAAAATTCTTAGATGCAACCTGGATATTCTGGAGGAAAACTGTTTCCTTCCCTTCAGCTGATATCAGAGTAGATCTGAAATATATACATATAAAATAAATTTTTTTATGATTATTTATATAATATATAATTGAAATTTTTTTGTGTGATATTAAATCTTATTTAGATCTATTTATATAAAATTTTTGATCTAATTTTGATTGGATTAAAGGTGCCTAATCAATAGTTGATTGAGGTTGTTATAAATCTGTTATAACAAAATTCTGCTATTGCTAAATTTTTGATGAAAAATAATATGAATTAAAATTTTATTTTAAATCTATTTTAATAAAATTTTAATTTTATTATTTTTTTATAAAATAAAAATTATTTTAGATTTAAATTGGATCTATTTTGATGGATATTTAGATCTGAATCCTATCATAATTCAATACTGCACAAAAATAGATTTTATCAGAAATTAATTTCTTATGCATTCATATTTGCATCTAATTATTCTTTTATTTGATATCAAATCTAAAATTGATATTTTATAATCAGTATAAGATAAGTTCTAGATTTGATATGATGTATATGATACGTCAAATCTAAATCTAATTGGATTAGATAAAGAACATAATGGATAAGATCAAGGATATGTTCATGACATAAAATAGTTTTGTCGATAATTGCATGTTGATGTAATTATATATAAAATTAAATTTTAGATCTTAGTAGCCTAGTACTCGGATTGATGAGATCACCAGACTGTCCGATCATAAGAGATTGAAGAGATTAATCTCTTTTTTACCTATTCGATGGGTTCTCTTATGACGTGTGAGGGTATCGTTGTGATCCAGTTTCATGAAGAAGAAAAGTGAATAAATTTTTATGTATTATTTTGATCATAAATATATTTAGATTAGATCTAAAATAATTTATGATTCATTATAATAAGATAAAATTCAGATATAAAATTATTTTAGATTTGAATTATATGTTACATATGATGTAATTGGTATTGATCTAAAAGTTGTCATGATACATGAGATGTATGAATAAAATTTAGATCATACCTATGTATGTTTAATTGTTAAACATATTATAAAAATTTATTTTCATGTATTGAAATATATGGTATGCTTCACTTGAAACCCTTGTAGAATAGTTCTACAAACTGAAACACACGTTTCACACACTTAATTTTAAATTAAGTTTGAATGATTTAGAATTGAGAATTGAAGATCATTAAGACACCACATAATATGATGAGCAAAGGGTTAGCATGAATCAGGTCTTTTTAATAGGTTAGACCTAGGGTTAGGAACACATATAGATCAAGTAGAGAAATTGATTAAATCTAATCAAGTATTAAATTAGATTAGGTCAGTATTTTTCTAAATCAATCTTAATAGTTAAAGTTTGATCAAGTCCATGTGTTTGATCCTAATAAATGGATCATGATCATGGCTCCGTGGTTAAGACCGAATCTTCTGATGTGCCAAATCGAAACTAATCAACCAGTTGGTCTCTAAGGTAAGTTTGGCAGATTCAATCAAGTGATTTTTAATTGGGAGCTATTCACCTAGATGCATCTATGATGAGTTAAGGGTAGATCCCTCCCGCTAATCTCACTTATCTGGCCAATATGGTAGATTATGTTTTGATTAGGTCACTAGTCGATTGGTACAGACCCATGCCATTAAGGTAAATCAGTGTGACTGATTTATTATCTTTAGACCAGCTTGTGTTTAATCTTTACATGACTTGGTGAAGTCAATGAAAGAATTTGCAGCTTGCAGGTCGACTTCTTCTCTTATTCTCAGGTCAATGAAATTAAATTCTCTAAATTATTAGTCCATAAAGTGATAAAGTTATGAGATAACTTAGTCATTGCCTCCCATTAAGATGTTAATAATGAGTCCAATATTCCAAATAGGCATTGGAGGTGCCACACGTCTAGTATCTATTATATATTGAAATTATCATTCATCATATGATCATCATGATGTACTTTCAGATCAATGCTCAGATTGGTGAGCCACACTCAGATCTGGAAATACGTTTGTTGGATGCACTTGATGTGTCATGTTAATGGTTGAACCTAACCAGAATTTTCAGTGGAGGTGCCACATGCTTGCTGAAGAGATGTCTTGGGCAAAACCCAATACTAAAAGTTGTTTGGAGAAATAATTGGTTATGAACCTACCCATGGATGCACTAGGGTTAGCCGAGCTACACTCGGATCCGAATGTAGTCCGTGTGGATTCTAGTACCCGCTAAAAAATTAATATAATTTCTCAAGTTGGAGGTAGAGGCTACCAATTCACAAAAAATAGTGAGAGACTTTTAGACTAAAATCCATATCTTCAGATTAAATAATAATAATAATAATTCATATATCAATAGGTTAAATTTTTTTCTTTCAGTTATGGCCAACACACTATCCTCTATTCGTTGTTGAATAGTGACAAGCTCACTGGATCCAACTTCGATAGCTGGTATCGAAAGTTGAAGGTCATGTTGGAGCATGAGAGAATTTTATATAACTTACAGATCCGACATCTGAAGAACCTACAGTCAATGTTCCTCGTGCTGCGAGAGACACTTACATGAAGTGGCTCAATGATCGCACGACTGTGCGTTGCGTATGAGGGTAGCTATGAACGATGAACTTAGTCATAAGTTCGAGGATGCGCAGCCTGAAGAGATGATTCAAATATTGAATGAGTCCTTCGGCACCCCCTGAGGATGCGGAGAGACATAAAATCTTCTGCACAGTGTTCAATGTCCGTATGTAAGAGGGAGCTTCAGTCATTGATCATGTATTATACATGATTGAGCAGATTGAATGCCTTAGCAAACTTGGCTTTCTATTGTATGAACAGTTAGGCAAGGATGCTATCCTCAATTCACTACCAAAATCCTATCTATCCTTTCTCAATCATTATAGAATGATGAAGCTTGCAGTAAACTATCATGATTTGCTAGGATTACTGCAAACTTTTAAGAAGGATCACCAGCTCCAAAGGGAGCCAGTGAATTTAGTAGAGGTTCATCTGCAGGGCATCGATCTTCTAGAGAGAAAATAAGAAAAAAGTAAAAAATCCTGTACTGTCGATCTCAAGCAGAGCAAACCATCAAAAGTTGACAAAAGCCAATAGAGTGCTTCTTCTGTAAGAAGCTGGGTCATTAAAAAAAGAATTGTCCTGCTTATATAGCCACCCTTGACCCAAACAGGCCTAAGAATAAGAGAAAGAGGCAAGTGGTTGCTTTGCAAGGTATTTATATGATAACACTTTGTAATTTCTTGTTTGTGATACTACTACCTAGGTATTGGATACCGAAAGTCTTATTAATATATGCAATTCATTACAGGGACTGCAGGTAAGTAGAAAATTTTGAGAGGATGAGTGGTTTCTTAACGTTGGAGATGGAAGCCTTGTTCCAGTTCTGGTATTGGAAACTTTACAGTTTGTCTTCGAGTCAATAGTATCATGTTAGATGATTGTCATTATTATCCCTCTTTTATGATGAATGTCATCTCTGTAGGCCTTTTGGACAAACTTGGTTATAAGTTTATAATAAAAGATAATTTTTATGATATCATTATGAATGATACTATAATTATGCATGGATAATTAAAACATAACATATATATAATATCACAGTCCATTAGTGTAATGTACATACCTAGTAAACGCTCCAAAATAGATAATGTCAGCGAATCCTACCTTTGGCATTGTAGGCTTGGTCATGTAAACAAGAATAGAATTGACAGATTGATCAAGAAATATGTCTTGAGATAGATGATTGTGAATCATTGCCTATCTGTGAATCTTGTCTACTTGGTAAGATGACTAAGTCACCTTTTGAAAAAAAGATGAAAGAGCCAGTGATGTCCTAGGTCTAATACATACTGATGTATGTGGGCCTATGAACATAAGTGCCAGAGGAGGATACTACTAGTTTATTACGTTTACAGATGACCTATCGAGGTATGGGTATATCTATCTTATGAAGCATAAGTCATAATCATTTAAATGTTCAAACGATTTCATGCTGAAGTAGAGAAACTAACTGCAAAGAGTATTAAGATCTTTGATCAGATCGAGAGGTGAATACCTCACCAGTGATTTCTGACATATCTGGAAGAGAATGAGATTCTCTCATAATGGACCCCTCCTGGAATACCACAACATAATGGTGTGTCCGAGAGGAGGAATCGAACCTTGTTAGACATGATCCGATTCATGATGGGCTTTTCCAGTTTGCAATATCTTTTTGGAGATATGCTCTAGAGACTGCCTACTATATTTTGAATAAGGTGCCCAGCAAGTCTGTCGATAAAATTTCATATGAGATATGGACTGGACGTAAGCTGGTGCTCTCACACCTTAGAGTCTGGGGGTGTTTAGCTTATATCAAGCATTTAAAGATAGATAAGCTTGGACCGAAGTCCAATAGATACTTATTCGTAGGGTACCCAAAAGAAACTAAAGGATACTACTTTTATCTCGCTGTAGAACAAAAGACGTTTGTCAGCAGTCGGACAGTCTTTTTGGAAAAGAAATTTCTTGTGAAGGAGCTAATGCCTGTAAAATTAAACTTGATGAAGTTCATAAGGTGGAAAGACTAACACATACAGAATTAGATTCGATTGATGAATCGAATTCGGAGCCAGTAGAGGCACATTAAGGAGATCTGGTAGAGTACCGCATCAGCCGGACAGATACTATAATTTTCTGATCCAGACGATGATCCTATTGAACTTGATGAGAATGATGAGGATCCGATCATCTATATGGAGGCTATGCAAAGGCCTGACTCTCAAAAATGGTTTAACACCATGAATTCTGAGATGGAGTCCATGGAGATTAATAGTGTCTGGACACTAGTTGATCCGCCCGAAGGATAAAACCCATAGGGTGTAAATAAATTTTCAAGAGATAAAGAAGAGCAGACAGGAAGGTAGAGACCTATAAAGCCTGTCTAGTTGCTAAGGGTTACCGTCAGCATTATGGTATTGACTATGATGAGACATTCTCTCTTATGGCAATGCTCAAGTCTATCCGGATTATGCTTGTTGTCACTACACACTTAGATTATGAGATCTGACAGATGGATGTCAAAATCGCTTTTCTTAATGGAGAGCTGGAAGAAGAGGTGTATATGATACAACCTAAAGGGTTCACATCCATAGATAAGTCGAAAGTGTGTAAGCTGAAAAGGTCAATTTATGGACTTAAGCAGGCATCGAAGAGTTGGAATATGTGTTTTGATAAAATAATCAAAACATATGGCTTCGTTAGGAATGGAGAAGAGTCTTGCATCTACAAATGGACTTTCGATTCTGTGATCATTTTTTTTGTGCTGTATGTGGATGACATACTGTTACTAAAAAATGACATCCCAACTTTGCAGTGTGAAGCTATGTTTATCATCACAGTTCTCTATGAAGGACTTAGAAGAAGCATCCTACATCCTAGAGATGAAGATCTTAGATAGAAGGTTGCTTGGATTATCTCAATCCACATACATTGACACCTTGTTGAAGCAGTTCAATATAGATAATTCTAAGAAAGGCTATCTTCTGATAGACCATAGAATTATTCTTTCCAAGAAGGATTATCCGACAACTCCTGAGGAGAGAGAGCGTATAAGTAGAATACCATATGCTTCGACAGTGGATCTATCATGTACGCTATGATATGTACAAGGTCGGATGTAGCCTATTCACTAGGGGTAATGAGTAGGTACCAGTCAGATCGGATGAGAAGCATTGAAAGATTGCAAAAGTAATTCTTAAGTATTTGAGAAATACTAAAGACTAATGACTTATCTATGGAGACTCTGATCTGAAACTTGTGGGATATACTGATTTCAGTTTTCAGTCAGATTGTGATGACAACAGAAACATATCGGGCTACGTATTTACCTTGAATGGAGGAGTTGTTTGCTGAAAAATTTTAAGCAACATACTGTGGCCGATTCTGTATGCGAAGCAGAATATATTGCTGCATCGGATGCTGCAAAGGAGACGGTGTGGTTGCAAAAGTTCATTATCGAGCTGGGAGTTGTACCTTTCATTGATGGTCCTATCCTGCTATATTGTGATAGCTCCAGTGCCATAGCTCAGGCGAAAGAATCTAAGTCACACCATCGCACTAAACATGTTCTGCGCCGCTATCACCTAGTGCGAGAGATCATGAACCGAGGTGACGTCGAGCTTTAAAAAATCGATGGAAAGGAGAACCTAGCTGACCCCTTCACTAAAGCTCTTGGGATCAAAGAGTTTGATAACTTCAAATGAAAGATGGGTATAAGATACTACCCTGATTAGCTTTAGTCCAAGTGGGAGTTGTTGGAAATTGTGTCTTAAAATCAATCGTGTGATGATTGAGTTCATCCTTGTATATGAATTATTGATTATTGAATAATAATTATTCTGATATTTTTCATCACAAAGTGACATCTTTCTTGAACTCTTGTACTGTGATGAAGTCCTAGAACTATGCTAGTGTACGATAAAAAGAGAATTTATTATATAGTTCTTAAACAAGTTCGCAACCAAATGATACGTCATTACGGGATGATGACATTTATCGAGTGAAGGTCGTTGTGTGCCATATGGATTGGTTGTCCTCTTAACCAAGGAGTGTGGTGACACTGGTATGGCATACAGATGAGATATAAGGGTACATCATCACGGAACAAGTAACTCACCTGCTGAGCATTCTGCTGTAAAAGCTGCTCGCAAAATATATGGGTATAAATATCCTTCAAACCTGAGATCACCATAGTGACTTGCAAGCAACTCATTGTGCTTTGGTGCTGAATTATCTAAATTTTTAATACAGTGACGGAAGGCTATTGGGTACAGTCAAGTACTTGTAAAGTCTGTGTGTGGATCAAATGAGATTGACCCTTCGGATTATTGGAGTTGATGTATCGTTGTATTTTAATTTAGTAAAGCTTGGCTAAGGTAATCCATGAGATAGATTTGAAAGGTTGAAATATAATGTGGATGAAGCAATCTCGATTGACATTAACCTGAGACCATCTAGAGCATCCAGGGTCAAAAGGATGAATTATGCGATAACGAGTATGGGTTCTAAATATTTTTTTGCAATAATTCAACCTATCTAGATGTCGGAAACCATTGCTAGATGGTATATTGATTAGTATAGGAATTGTTCCTATGCTACCGACTTAGTATTTGAACCTATGGAGTCATGCACACAAGTCAGACAAAGTAGGAAGAAATTGACCTATGTTTATATGTTCAATCTAAAAATACTTGAATTGATTGAACATATAAGCTAACTTAATTGAGAATTAAGTTATGGGTCAAACGGGATTGAAGAGATGACTATGTCTAGTTAGCACTACACATGAGATTCAGGTTCAATCCTGGGGATGAACAATTTCTATCTATGATTCATGAAATATATGAAAGATTAGATTTAAGTACTAATTAATTTTAAATTAGATCTGAATTAATTAGACTTAAATAGATCCAAAATCTAAGTTAGATTTGGTACAAAAGTCCTAAAGAGTTTAGATTGACAGTCTTTCGAAATTATTTCGAACCACTTCAAATCAGACTCGAATTAGATCTGTTTTGGATGAGATTTGAGTATTCCTACTTGCACTGGAATACCACTCATGAAGCATAACCAAAAATTAGTTTGGTGCTTATTTGGAGTGTCCCAAGTGGGTGTGGGAATGGGTGCAAAGTAGATGTCATAAGTGATGGCAATTATATCTCATGTAGGAGTCCTTCTTTCATAAGTATTCAAATCATATTTGAATAAAGAGTCCTCCTCTCATTGGGTCATGAGAATCATCTATAAATAGAGAGGATCTCTACCTATGGATAAAAGAAGAGAATAGAATAGCAAACAAATCAAATTGAGAGAAGAGAAAAAGAGAGAGAGACAGGCATGTGAAGAGAGAGGTCCTTCATCTTCTACATCTCTCCCTTTGTTGCCACCTCCTCTCCTTAGGTGTGGATCCTTCTTGGTATTCCACCTGCTAGTGTGAGGTATCACACCATCACATCTCATCTCTCGATTGATTGAGTTGTGAAGCCAATTGGATTGGAGTACATCCTGCTTTCCTGCAGCATCTAACGTGCATGCGAAGTAGAGGGTCTGCATATCCAGGCCTCCACGAAGATTTATATCAGATAATTTGGGATTTGATCTCTGATTCCACTATGATTTAGGTAAGGATTTGATCCTTAAATAATAGAATATTAAAAAAATTCTTAGATATAACCTAGGCATTCTGGAGGGAAACTGTTTTCTTCCTTCAAACCTAACCCAAACATAGATTAGCCCACTCAAGATCAAAATCTTTGAGCCTCAAAATCATAAGGGCGAACCTTCACCCTAAGACCAAACCGATCCTAGTCCTAGGACCCAAATCGGTTCTAGACTTATGGAGCCAACAGCATGGCCCTCACCTGCCTCCTAAGACTTGGAAGCACCAAACCTAAGTCTACAATCTTTACCTTCATACCCCAAAGCCTTGGCAAACTTTACACAATCCATCTGCACCAACCTATTGTCATCGTGCATCCTAACAGTATCTTATGCAAACCCCATCGCTAATGCCAAATCCTTCAGCCTTGGAGCTCCCTTTGAGGCCTTTGAGATATCCACCTCTCCTTGGGTTGAAGATTCTTCCTTGCATCTGAGCACCCACTACGTCCTATAGGTTTCTTTCTACTAGACAACTGTACCAATTGCCGCTTCAGATTCTCTTGGAGGGACTGCAGCTCTTCTGGCATGCCTTGGACCCACTTATCTTCTCCTTGATTTTCCTCAACCTCCTTATAGATTTTAGGGTCCCCTCTTACTACAACCAATGCATATGACATAGTCTCCTCAAAGCTATCCTTTCTGACTTCCACACATTTTGTGTCGACTTGTGCAGTGCGACACCGCCACTAATGCTGAAATTTTTTCCTTTCCTTGCACCCCTCGGCCCTGAACTTGTGCAAACCTTCCTCCAAATATGGAGGCACATCTGGATGGCACTCCACATGGATATTGATCCTCCTGGTGCACCTACAAAAGGCAAAACTAAAAATGAGGTTAGCTGCCCAATGCTGTCCTGTTGGGCCTCCTGCTGCTCCACTGCTATTATTGTCGTTTCGGATCCTCCACATACCGTGGATCCTTTCCAAACTACCAAGAGAAAATTTTTCTCCTCTAAATCAGCAATGGCACTCAGGAATCTATCCCTTTCTTTTCTCTCTTGCACTTCTTCCAAAGTGGATAATCCTGCTTAAAGTACCCTGCTTCATTACACTTGAAGCACTTTCCTTATTGCTTTTTCAGGACTTGTTCCGCCCCCTATGCTCGCTCTTATCCTTTTCTTTATTGGGCCTCTCCTCTATGATGAGGTCCTCCTAAGAAACATCCTCCTTTGTCAACCATTTCTACTGCTCATTGGACCTAAAACTGAGACTATCTCTTCATAATTTAGCATCTCTTTACCATACAGTAGGGTCATCACCAACAGATCAAAGCTACTGGACAGCGAGCATAGCAAGAGCAAGCTCATGTCCACCTCTTCCATCTTCACCCAAGGTTTAAAAAATTCATGTTCATCTGATTGAATCACTGAATATGACTCACAATGTCTCTTCCTTCATACATTTGAAGAATGTATAATTACTTCTTCAGCATCAATTTGTTGCACATGTTCTTCTCCATATGCATGATATGCAACCTTGACCACAACCCCTTGGGTGACCTTTCCTCTAACATGCCATACAAAATTGAATCCGTCAAACAGTCCCTAATTATTGAACATACCCTCTTTTTCAAAAAACTCCACTGTCTATCTGTCATATCTTCGGCCTTTTCTCCAAGATCCGATCCAACCCGAGTTGGACCAACAAATCCTCCACCCTAACCTTCTACATCAAAAAGATTCTCTTTCTATCAAACTTCTCAAACCCTATCTTCAAACCACTACTCATGGTTGGCATCAACCACAATCACAACAAAAGTAGATCAGATTTGAGAAGGTATACCTTGGAAGAGGGTATGTAGATTTTTCTTTCCTTAGAGAACTTCCTTCCTTCTTCCTCCCCACACAACCAGATGTTAGGGGGCTCCTTTCTTGACTCCTGCCAGATGTAGAGGTCCTCACCAAGATCTAAAATACCTAGAACTAACAGAAAAAGATCCAAGAAAGGTGCAAATGGGGATTCCTAGTGCGACTAGGACTTCTCTTGTTGACTGCTTTGTGCTCTACCTTGCGCTCCATAGGCTTCTCTTTCTTTTTCATGCCCAACCTGGCTTCTCCGTGACTTCTACCATGTGTAGAGGTCCTCACCAAACCTTTAAAATCTAAAAACACCAAGAAGATTCATCCAAAGAAGGAGGAGATAAGGATTCCTACTAGGACTAGGACTCCTTGTTGATTGTTGGCTTGTGCTGCACCTAGTCCTTCAAGAACTCCTCCTTTCCTCTTTCATATCCAACCAAGCTCTGATACCAATTGTTGGACCTTAGCCCCTAACTAACTTCCTAGAAGATAATTGTCTAAAGGAAGGCAGAATTTATTAGTCTTTATTAACCATACAGAACCACGCAACCCTAAGTGGATCGCATCAAGCTATATCACCCTCATGCGGTAGGCTAGATAGTCAATCCCATTTAATCTCTACCAACTCACAAGATTTATTTTCACATCATCAACCACCCTCTGACTATCATCAGCCATCCTCTGACTGACAATCCCTCTTTGGGTCCCACCAATATGTGCTGGCACATGGCCAACGGCTCCTTGTATATCTTGGCATTCTCGTAAGCTTTATTCTTGATTTCTTCAAGTTCATTCATCTATAGTTTTTTATGACTTCTAGCTACATCTAGGTCCATGTTTAACTTTTTGATTGCCCATATCACTTGTGTTGGAGTTCAACCAACAAGTGATATGCCTTACCAAATACAAGTCTATAGGGAGACATTCCTAGGTTGGTTTTGAAAATAATGCGATATGCCCATAGTGCATCCACTAGCTTTAATGATCAGTCCTTTCTATTGGTGCTCACAGTCTTCTCTAGGATTTGTTTGGTTTGATGATTGAAAACTTTGACTTGCCCATTAGTCTGAGGGTGATAGGGTGTTGCCAGCCTATGGGTGATGTTGTACTTTTTTGTCAAGGATGCGAAGGATCGATTGCAAAAGTACATTTTCAATCACTTATAATAGCTTTGGGGATACCAAAATGGGAGAGGATCTTTTCTTTCATAAATTTGACAATAATTTTGCTGTCATTTGATCTACATGGCATGGCCTCTATCCATTTGGATATATAATCAACAGCCGCTAAGATATATTTATTTTCAAAAGATTTTGTAAATGGTTTCATAAAATTGATTCCCCACACTTCAAAAATCTCAACAACTAGGATCGAATTTAATGGCATCATGTCTTCTTTGGTGATTCGACTCACTTGCTGACACCTAGCACAACTCTTGCAGTATTCATGGGCATCCTTAAATAGGTTGGGCCAATAGAATCCATATTAAAAAACTTTTGTGGTAATCTTTTTGGATCCAAAGTGACCGTCACAGGCTTGGTCATGACAATAGGATAGGATGCTTCTGACCTCATGGTCTGGGACATACCTTCTGATGATTTGGTTAGGATATTGTTTAAATAGATATGGACCATCCCAAATGAAATACTTTACTTAGGAGAAGAATTTATTTTTATCCTGACTAGTCTCATGATAGGATGTTTTACTAGTTGCTAAATAATTGACAATATCGATATATCACGATTCTATGATCACAGATAAGAGTTGTTTGTGAGAAAAGACTCCTTAATTGATAGTTTGTTAGAGGGTGCATCTATTAATCAGGATAAATGATCATCTGCTATATTTTTGGTTCCTTTTTTGTCCCTGATTTTTAAGTTAAATTTCTATAAAAGTAAAATCCATCAGATTAGGCATGCCTTAAGCATCTTTCTTTGATAAGAGATGTCTAATGGCTGAGTGATCAATATACACAATGATGTGTGACCTAACCAAATAAGATCTAAACCTTTTTAGGATAAAGACGATAGCCAAAAATTCTTTCTCAATTGTTGAGTAGTTAAGCTATGCATCATTGAGGGTCCTACTAGCATAGTAGATGACTCATGATAGCTTATTAATTCTCTATCCTAGAATGGCTCCAATGGCGTGGTCAGATGCATCACAAATGAGTTTAAAGGATTGAGTCTAGTCAGGCAGGTGAATGATGGGTACTGAAGTGAGTTTCTTTTTTAGATATTCAAAGAACTCGAGACTCTCAAAAGTGAAATCAAATTTGACTTCTTTGGCAAAAAGATTAGTCAATGGTTGAGCTACCTTGTTAAAATTCTTGATGAATCTCCTATAAAAGCTAGCATGTCCTAAAGATGAACTGATTTCTTTGACTGATTTAGGTGGAAGAAGATTTGCAATTAGGTCTACTTTGGCTTTATCCACTTCAATGTCCTTCTTTGAGATAACATGGTCAAGTACTATATCTTTTTTGATCATGAATTAGTATTTTTTCTAATTAAGCACTAAGTACTTTTCCTTCTATCTTTCTAAGACTAGTCTTAAATGATGTAGGCACTCGAAGAATATGGAGCCAAAGATGAAAAAATCATTCATAAATATTTCTAAAAATCATTCGATCATGTTAGAAAAGATACTAACCATGCACCTTTGAAAAGTAGATGGAGTGTTACATAAGCCAAAGGGCATGTGTCTATGACAAAAGTTTCAAATAGATAGGTAAACATGGTCTTCTCTTAATCCTTTAGTGCTATAGGAATTTGGTTGTAGTCGGAGTATCCATCAAGAAAATAATAGAATTCATGTCTGGCTAATCTCTCCAACATCTGGTCAATAAATAGTAAAAAAAATGATCCTTTCTTGTGACCATATTTAATTTTCTATAATCAATACAGACTCTCTATCCAGTTCAGACTCTGATCGTCACTAGCTTATTTGCTTCATTTTGGATCACTATTACCCCTGACTTTTTAGGCACTACTTGAATTGGGCTAACCCATGAACTATCTGAAATGGGATAGATAATTTCATTGTCTAGTAACTTGAAAATCTCTTTCTTTACTACCTTCTTCATAGCGGGTTAAGCCTCTTTTGGGGGTCTCTAGTTGGCTAGGCTTCCTCTCCTAAATGAATTCAATGTTAGATGATTGAAGGGCTGATCCCCTTGATGTCACCATGGTTCAACCTATGACTTCCTGATTCTCTCTGAGAATAGTTAAAAATTTCTCCTCTTGGATTTGATCTAGGTTTGATGTGATGATTATGGGTAGGATTTCTGATGGACCTAGATACATATATTTGACGTGCTCGGGAGTATTTTAAGCTCTAGTTTTGGTACTTTCTCAATTGATGGCTTGGATATTGGTTCATCCATTTTTGCAAGTGGTTCAACTGGTGGTTCTCATTATGAATGAATTCTCTAATCACTGGATATGAAACTTTCATAACCAGTTTCAGACTAATCAGAGATCATAGTCAAAATCTTCATCCTCCAGGTCAATGGGCTCATACATCTATCCTGGATTTGATTTACATCGATGAATTGGTCCATTTTATTTTTGAGATTGAAAATATTAAGATCAATGGACATATTTTCAAATAAAAGCTTCATGAGTCCATTGCGACAGTTGATTAGGGCATTGGTGGTTGCTAAAAATAATCTTCCTAAGATGACTGGAATGCGATCTTTTCAGTTAGACACCGGTTCAGTCTCTAGGATCATAAAATTCATAAAAAAAATAAAATCATTGACCTTGATTAGCATATCTTTCACAACTCCCTTGGAGACCCTCACTGATCGGTCTACCAATTGCAACATGATTTCTATAGGTTTTAATTCTCCTATCTCTAATTGTTCATAGATCGAATAAGGTAAGATGTTCACACTAGCCCCTAAATCTAATAAGGTCTTATCGATGATGGTTTTTCTGATGACATAAAAAGTTATAGGAGATCTTGGATCTTTGTACTTTACAGTATATGGCTCGAAAGATATGAGCTCACACTGACCGTCAAGAAGCTTTTTTAGAAATATCGGTGGTCTTCTTCTTTGTGCATAGATCTTTGAGGAACTTGACATATGTAAAAACTTGTTGGATCATATCTAGCAGAGATCCATATGTGTTGGGTGTTTGTTAGACCTTAGTCTATTAGGAAAAGGAGCTACAGAACTGGTAGTTGATATCTCAACTTGCTTGAACCTTGAGGTAGGTTCTGTGAGTGGCTTGCATGGCTCGTTAACTACTATTGATTCGGACTCCTCAGACTTGGTCTGATCGGTCAATTACTCATGAGATGGTTCAGATAGTGGATCTTCTTGATCTTCAGATATATCCACATAATTATTTACTTGTCTCCCAGACCTTAAGGTGTGAATTATATTTACATGGTTGATCGACCTTCAGGTTGGGATTGTTGACCAGTTTGGGCTTTTGGGTTAGATTCTGATTGGCTTGGTAATTTCTTTTTTCTCTTTTGCTGATGGTGATAGCCAACTGTCCTAATTGTATTTTCAATCGAGCTATCGCTTGGGTATTAGCAATTAGATTCTAACCCATGCTTTGCATGAAATTATCTATGGTTTTTATGAAATCATTGAAGGTAATTGTACCATCAGAAGTTGATTTCATCAAAACCTCTGACCTTTGTTCTAGTGTATTAATCCTTCGATCATTGTCGAAGCCTGATAGATTATTCAATGATTGAGTGGGACTGAGGTTGGGCTGATTGAGGATAGGTCTACTTGAGTTTGACTCTTATGACCAAAAAAAGTTGGGGTGGTTCCTCCACCCTAGATTGTACATTGGTGTATAGGGATCATTTATGGGTCTGTGAAAAGTAGCATTGATCTGTGCTACTTTCATCTCCGGTTAGGTCCATCAAGTGAAGAAAAATCAACAGCCCAAAGAATACTTTTTTAAAAATTTTAGAATAAAAGATAATAGATTAAATATTTTAATCTTCTACACATACTTTAGATCATATCTAAACTACCTCTTAAGGATCTATGATATGAAATTTTTGCATACAAAAATCTGACATAAAGAAACAACTGTATTGATCACATCGATACCCTAGTTCAGATCTAACCATTAGATCTAATCGATTGAGTTCAGAAGTTATTATCTTTACATGGGTCGATGATGTTGAGCAGCTGCACAGATCATCCGACTTCTACAGGTTGTCCACTCAAAGCCCTGATGGGATCATTTTTTTCGAAAGTGCTAGCTCACAGTGAAGGCTCTGAATGGCTGATTCAAGCTCCTTCCTTCAAATTACCTAGACTCTTTTAGATCAGAAGATGAAGCTTTTTGAGAAGGTGGTGATGTGGGAGATTAGAACAAGACACTCTTGTATTTTTTTCTCACACAAAACCTAGAGCGAAATCCTAAAACCCACCCTACACCTCACGTCCAAAGAGGAAGGACTCTTCCTCTATTTCTCATGCACAGAAGCCCACCCCCTCTCTATTTCATGCCCCCTCTCTCTCAGAAGGATTTTTTCACGATAAAAACCAACTCTTTTGTCACACAAAAATGAGAGGAATTTGAGGTTGGCATGGAGTAGAGATTGGATAAGTGGTTCAAATTAGTTCGAATTCAAACCATTTTGAATTCAAACTAAAACCACTTTGTTCTTATATAAGTGGGACAGCATCAAAAGAGCTAAGGTATGAGACATTTCTCACACCATTCTCTTCTCAAATCATCGCACAAAATTCAGCCTTCCAAAGGTGTGGGCAACAAGATAAAGATAAGGTAGGTTCAAGGTGGTTTCAAGTCAAATTCAAACTCTTTCGAATTCGAATGAAGAACCAACCTTGTTTCATCCAAATGGAACTAGAGAAAGGGTGACAAAGTACTTTTGGGCATGGAGAAAATTCATGCAAGAACCAATTTCGTGCATGGAGAAAAGGTGGTCGATGTTTAGGGAAGAGTCCAACTTGATTTGGACTCTAAGTTCAAATCTAAATTCAAACCATTTGAACTTAGATTCTAAACTAACCAAATTTAATCCAAAGGGGATCAAAAAGTGGGTGACATTCATATCTGGGTGTGGGAAAAAATTCACATTAGAACACCTCTTCATGGAGAAAAGAAGGGCACAATGATGAGGTGGCGCATGGGCTTGGTTTGAACTTGAATCTTATCCAATTAGGTTAGATCCAATTAGACTATTAAACCTAATCTAATTAGATAATAAATAGCTATGATTAAATTTTAATCAAATTAAAATTACTCGAGCTCAAGTTTTGATCAAATCAAGAATCAACATCCTTAGCAACTAGGTCATCTTATAACCTAATCGAGTCAAATCAAATTGAATCTAATTCAATTAGATTTGATCCAAATCTTAATACTCATCAAATTGAGTAATTAGCAATCTAATTGCTAATTAATTTTTTTATAATTTATCAATAATTAGTGAATTAATTTATTATAATTTTTGTATAAAATTAATCATCAATCAAATTGATGATTATACCTGTTGGTGCAGAATTCCCCGAAGCCAGAGAAGCTGGAGTTGAGATGACCGTGGCCGTCGGGACCTATAAGAAAAGTCTAAACCGGAGTTGGGGTGCTCCGGCAAGATCCTCTGATGCTCAAGTCAGTATTCTGCTTCAACAGAAATGGAGTGCTCGAGTGAAAATTTTAGCAGAGTTTCGAGATAGAGTTTTGAGCTTAGAGAAGAATGTATCTGGGAGTCCCTTTTTATAGATGGAGAGCGTAATTGATTGACAGTGACGTCTGTAACTATCTGGTAGTGGGTCGTTCAGAGCCACACAGAGTTTGTTATAGAGAGTGGAGTGGTGTTCGTTGTCATGACTTGCCAGAGAGTGGTGGAGCCACACAGAATCCGTTGCAGAGAGTGGAGTAGAGTAGTGGCCATTGTCGTGACTTACCAGAGAGTTGGATCTGTCGGCTGAAGCTCGACTGGGATGTCTGATGGAGCGAAATGGCTCTCTATCTCATCGATCTAGGAGAAGCTCGGATGTTTTCGAGGTTGTGATGGGTCCACTATTGTTGGGTGCCTAGAGCACTGATGCTGCAGACGAAAACATCTGCTGTAGAAGCTCAGACGGGGACTTTCTATTGGGAAAGTCTGATTTAATGAAGAATCTGGCAGAGGTCGGCCGACGGTGGACTTCGGATGGCATTGGGAGGTTCGTCCGCTGGAGGAGTCTGGGGATTCTGTGGAAGTCTGGATGGCTTGTTGAAGCCCGATTGAACTATTGAAGGTTGATGGCTGGGGAGGTTTGGCAGACACCGAAGGCGGTCGATCGTTGTAGAAATCAGCTCTAGAGCCCATCTGTTGTAGAAGCTCGTCCGAAATCCATCCGCTATGGAAGTTCAGACGGAGTTCGTTCTTGCAGAAGGCTGAAAGGAGGCCGCTTGTTGTAGAAGCTCGATCGAAGATTAGTTATCGTAGAAGCTCGGAGTAGTGACCTGACTGGTGGAGCCTATCCCGTTGTAGAAGCTCGTCTGGGATCCAAAGTAGATATTCGAAGTAGACTGCCTGTAGTAGGAGTTCGGAGTAGACTGCTTGCTGTAGAAGTTGGCTCTCGCAGGAGCTCGGGTGGAATCTGGAAGGCGATCGACCGTCGTAGAAACTTGGATGGAGTCTAGTTACTGTAGAAATCTCGTTGTCAGAGAAGCTCGGATATTGACGAAGTTTGGAAGAAGTTCGGAGTAGGGTCGTCAGTGGCCAGAAGAAGTCTGGAAGGGATTCAGAGAATAGTTGATCACTGTAGAAGATCGGCTGATAGTGAAGCCTAGAGAGCCTTTGGAGCGGCCTGGTAGATGAATGGAGAAGCTCATTGTCGGAGAAGTCTGGATGGTCGAGGGAGTTCAAAAATACGTCACACAAGGTCGGAAGCCGGTAAAGCCCTGGAAGGGTCGGCCTTTTGCAAACTTCGGCTGGGGGTATTTTATACCCAACACCAATCCTCCTACTTCCGAGTTCGGGTTTGAATGAAAGAAGTACAAAAAAATTTCACAGCCGAAGTTGCCTCCCTTGATTTTCGTGCTCGATGGTTTCCAGATATTTTGGCGTTTGGCGCGCTGGTGCTGGAGTCTTTTCAAATCAAGACGATCCAAAAAGATTTTTCAAATTTTGCTGGAGCATGGCTTTAGGTATGGTACAATAATGATTTTGTCAGCTGTCAGCCATTTTCAGCAACCTGTTATGGTGAGTGGGACACGTGGCGAGTGTAGGTCGGCCAGAGGAGATCCGCAATCATTACTGCGCTGGGCCCTGTTGCCTATTTAAACCTGCTCCCCCCTTTCAGAATTTTACTTTGCCTCCTGTTGGTGCCCTTCTGCTTCTTCCCCGAGAGCTCCATCCCTTTCGGCCTTAGGCGTTCTTTGAGTCGATCCCCTTCTCTATATCTCTGCACTTCTCGGACCAGTCTAGGTTAGTTCCAGAACTCCCCTCTTCCTTTTTCTTTTGTGTTCTTCTTTCATTTTTCTTCTGTGACATTTCATCTGTTCAGTTTTCCATGAACTTCCCGTTTCTTATTTTTCCTAATTTTTTCAGACATTTTAGGTTTTTGTTCGATTCCAAATATCCTCTAGCACTTCCTCCTCCAGCAGTTCTAGGAGTTCGTCCGCCCCAGCTCTCCAAATCTTAGCTCTATAGAAGAACTTCATTTGGTCTTTGTACCAGACACTATCCCAGTTCTCTGACCTCGGAGGAACTCTCACTGATTAGGATTCAGTATGGGGTTCCTTCGGAGTACGAGCTGGAGCTTCCCGGATCGATCGATCGGGCTAGCACTCCTCCCGGCTGCTTCTGTCTATACCAAGAAGCTTTTCGCACTGGGCTTCGACTTCTGCTTCCCCCTTTTGTTATTGCTCTCTTCCGCTTCTTAAACATTTCTTTAGTTTCCATCGCACGGAACTCCTTTAGGTTTCTAATAGGATTTCTTTCTCTTTGTAGCTTAGCTCAAGTTCGGCCGACTCTTTCCTTGTTTAGAAACTTCTATACTTTCAAGCGTCACCCCTCGGTAAAAGACTGGTGGTACTTCTCCCTCCAGTTCAGTAGAAAGGGGTTGTTGAAAGGCACCCCCTCTTCTATCCACAACTGAAAGGAGAGGTACTTCTACGTCCGGTGCCCGACCTTGAAACTGGGATTACCCCCTGGGGCTCTTTGAGGGATTCCATCCATCAGGCTTCTAGCCTGAAAGGGACAACCTCAAAGCCTACAATAAGCTCGAGGCCTATCCAGCCCCCCTCCTCTCTGACCTTCTGAAGGAACAACTCTTGTTCAACGTCGGCCTGAGTCCTCTTAACCCTGCCGGTATCATTATATATATATATATATATATTATTTATTTTTTACTGCTTCTCCTTTCTCTTATTCTATCTCTGAGCCGTTTGATCTTCTTTTATTGCAGACATGGATCAAGCGTGGCTCGAAGGTTAGCCCAGGATCTCAAGACCCATAAGAGAAAAGGTGCCTCGACTTTGGGGTCGGCGAAGAGAGCCAGGACAGAAGAGACAAGCTTGGTCATGCCTGCTAGGTGGCCGTTGCCATCGATGCCCCTTCCGACGTCGAACTCGAAGTCCCCGAGCCTCCTCAAGAGCCCCCCGATCGAGGATCCCGCTCAGAGGCTCGTCCCAAGGGGGCACCCGGGGTCGAAGGGAGGAGGAGAAAGAAGACCCTGGCCCGCAAGAGCCACAGCTGCAAGGCTGCCATCGAGGGGGCCAGCGGCTCCGAGGAAGATCTGGGGGAAAATCCCTTCAACAATAGGGATTTAATAAAGAGGCTGATCGAAGGGTGCATTCTGCCTGAGGTCATCCAGAGGATCGTCCTTGCTGATCCTGAGCAGCGGGTCTGGACTCTCTGGGATCCTTTCTTGAGGTAGGTCAATTTACTTTTTCTTTTCTTGCTTCTTTACTTAGTTTACTCCTTAGCTTTTATACTGACTCCCCGACCACTCTTGCAGATGGGACACCACTCATCGCCAACGTCGAGGCGATGAAAATCACCAAGAGGGAGGCAGCCCGGGCGGAGGAAGGTTGCCTGGCCGAGGCCGCCCGCCTCGAGGAGAAGATCGCCGAGGTCACAAGTCTCCAGGAGGCACTGCAGAAGGAGGGACAAACCTCGTCCGATCTGAGGGCTGCCTTGGAGGAGGAAAGGAAGAAGGCAGAGGTGAGGTCTCCGAACTGAAGGCGCAGATTTCAAGCTGAAGGCGCAGATCCCATCCTAGTCTCAGAGGCAGGGGCCCGAGCAGTGGAAGAGTTCAAGAGCTCCTCCGAGATGGAGGATCTGCAGGTCCAGTTCGGCCAGGATGCCTTCATCAAGGGCTTCGAGCTCTGCCAAGGGGAAAGTTTTCTGAACTGGATCTCGACTTCTTGGATGAGGCATCTGACGATGAAGCCGGACCTTCCGAAGCCGCTGTCGATCCTTCTCCAGTCGGGACCTCCTCGACTATCATGACTGCTGCGACCGACCTTTCGGGGCGCCGAGCTCCTCTACTTCTGTCCCAGAGGTTCAAACCTCTAATTTTGTATTTTTCCTTTGTGATGACTTTTCTTTGTTCTCTTGTATTTAAAAACTATTTGATCAATAAAATCGGATTCTTCTTTACAGAGAGTTCCTTTTTTTTTCTGCATTCTTTTCCTTCTCTTTTATCTTTTTGCACTAATTTGAGTTGTGGCGCTCTTGTCTCCCAACGATAGTGCCCTGCCGAAGCTCTTCCCCTGCCATAGGAGATTCCTCCGAAGTCGATATTTCAAGACCTCAGAAGGAAAGTTCGTTAGTTGACGAAAAAATCAAGAAGCTGGAAGATAAACTTCACCGACTGAGGGAGAGCCATTCAGAGGTCACTACGGAGGCTACTCGCTTTCGGACCTCCACAAGAAGAGTTTCATGGAATACACCCGGAGGAAGGCCGACTTCACGGGAAGCTTAGGAACTCGAAAATACGCCAGTGATCGATCTTGGACTCAGGCTTCCAAGATCAGCTCTTTGAAGTTGAGCTGGCAGCTGCACGAGAAAAGATCGACCAGTTGGAAGGGAGCTCATCCTGGCTCGCAACTTGGCCGAACGCGATCGAGACTGGTCGATCAAATTCTCTGACCTTCAGAAGCAGCTGCAGGATGCTGAGGAAACTACAACGCCTATCAGATCGGCTAGTGTGGACAGGTAGAGGACTACCGAAGGAAGCTCGAGACGGTGACCGACGAAGTTGCCCACCTTCGGAGGCAGTTGTCTGAGAGAGTCCAGCCTACCTCTGCACAAGGCTCCGACGAGCTCCGCTCCTTGAGGGGGACCATGACAGAACTATCTGTGGCCCTTGGATGGGAGGAGGTCGAACTACAGTGGCTAGGATTCAGCTGGTCCACGAGCAGCAGGCAGTCAAAGATGCCGAGGCGGAGTCCGAGGTCCTGAGGAAGAGACTTCAGGAGTCGGAGGGCGAAGGTCAGCGATTCCACCAGATGTACCGGAGATACTGCTAAGAAAGATGAAACTAGAAGAAGAAGTCAAAAATTTAAAGCAATCCCTAATAAGGACTGGAATCGAGAGCTTGAAGTCAGAAGAAGCTGAGCTTCCTTAGAGCCTCCTTTTTTTTATCTTTCATCCTTCCATGTATTCTTTTTCTTTTCTTGTCATTTTTCTTTTTTGCCCTTCAAGGCTTTGTAATATACACTTCACTAATGAAATGAAAAGAAAATTTTCTATTACCTTGTCCATTCTTGTATTAAGTTATCATTTATCGAACTTCTTTCATCTATTCCTCCTCGGTCTGTGTTGAGTTTCCTCTTAGCGACTGAGGATTTTTGATAGGAATATCCTTCCTCGTTGAGATGAGGTCCCTTGTGTCTTTGACACAGTTTATTTTTCACTTATCGCAGGTGTAGTTCGTTGCCTTCCTTTTTATCTACCTTTTTTTTTTATTTGGACGAGGGTTTTTCCTTTAGGTGAGGATTTTCCTCTACTCTTAGCGGGGTTGTGGGGATGTAGAGGAGCCACTGAGGAGGCTTTCCTCCTCATCCATCTTGATCGACCAAGTCTTGGTTTGTGTTAGGGCGAGGTTCTCCTCCTGTCTCCGACGTAGCCAATTTCAGCTCATGCTAGGATGAGGTCTTCCTCCTGTTCCTAACAAGCTGTGGGGGCACATAAGGGCCATTGCGAGGGCCTCTCCCCCATCTGATCTTTAAATAATCGGGCCTTCGACTTTGCTCATGTTAAGATGAGGTTCTCCTCCTGTTCTAACAAGGCGGTGGGGGCACATAAGGGCCATTGCGAGGGTCTCTCCCCCATCCGATCTTTAAATAACGGACCTTCGACTTTGCTCATGTTAGACGAGATTCTCCTTCTGTTCCTAACAAGGCGGTGGGGCACATAAGGGCCGTTGTGAGGGCCTCTCCTCCATCCGATCTTTAAATAATCGAGCCTTCGACTTTGCTCATGTTAGGACGAGGTTCTCCTCCTGTTTGTAATAAGGCGGTGGGGGCACATAAGGCCGTTACGAGGGCCTCTCCCCCCATCCGATCTTTAAATAATCGATCTTTTGACTTTACTCATGTTAGGACGAGGTTCTCCTCCTATTCCTAACAAGGCTGTGGGGGCACATAAGGGCCGTTGCGAGGGCCTCTCTCCCATCCATCTTTAAATAATCGGACCTTCGACTTTGCTCATGTTAGGACGAGGTTCTCCTCCTGTTCCTAACAAGGCGATGGGGGCACATAAGGGCCGTTGCGAGGGCTCTCCCCCATCCGATCTTTAAATAACCAAGCCTTCGACTTTGCTCATGTTAGAAAGGTTCTCCTCCTGTTCCTAACAAGGCTGTGAGAGCACATAAGGGCCTTTGCAAGGGCCTCTCCCCCATCCGGTCTTTAAATAATCGGGCCTTCGGCCTTGCTCGTGTTAGGACGAGTTTTCCTCCTGTTCCTAACACGCTTAATTTCGATTGTATGGGGGAGTTACTTCCTGTCGTTATAAACTCATGCTAAAAGAAAAAATATGTAAATATGAAATTTTATTTAAGGCAAAGTATTAGTAATACATTCGCAGATTTTTTGAATTTATGATCGTGGAAGGTCTGCTCCTCTGAGCTCTTTTAGATAGTATATTTCGTCCGGACTACCTTCTTGACTTCATACGGGCCTTCCCAATTCGGGATAAGTTTTTCTTGATTCTGAGGTTGTGAGACAGCGGCTCGCTGAAGTACCAGGTCCCCCGCTCTGAAGGCTTTGCTTTTGATCCGAATTGTAGTAGCGGGCTACTTTCTTCTTGTAAGCCCCATCCGAACTTGAGCTGTCTCTCACTTTTCTTCTAACAAGTCAGGTTGGCCTTGAGATCTGTGGGTTGTGTGCTCGTGGAATGCCACGACTCGCACCGACGGAAGCTTGAGTTCAATCAGGATCATGGCTTCTGTCCCGAAGGCTAAGGCAAAGGGGGTCTCCCCTGTGGGCAATCTCTGATAGTTCGATATGCCCATAACACATGATAAAGATCGTCTGCCCAATTTCCTTTGCTTTTCAAGTCTCTTCTTGATTCTTTGCAACAGAGTCCTATTAGTCACCTCGGCCTCACCATTTGCCTGTGGATGGACTACCGAAGTGAAGTTATGGGAGATATTTAGGTCCTCACAAAATTCAGCAAACTTTGCTCCAGCAAATTGCCGCCCATTATCAGTAATGAGGGTTCTGGATAAGCCGAACCTACAGACAATTGACTTCCAAATGAAGTCCTGTACTTTAGCTTCTGTGATTTTTGCCAAAGGTTCAGCTTCGACCCACTTGGTGAAATAGTCTATTGCCACCAGGAGGAACTTTCGCTGCCCGGATGCCAAGGAAAAAGATCCAAGGATATCCATCCCTCATTGCGCAAACGGCCATGGGGCACTCAATGGTGTAAGTTCAGAGGCACGTTGCCTTTGGATATTTGCATATCTCTGACACCGATCACACCTTCTGACATATTCGACGGAGTCGTGGTACATGGTAGGCCAGAATAGCCTTGTCGAAGCAGTTTGTGGGATAAAGATCTGGCCCCCAGGTGACTTCATAGACTCCCTCGTGTACCTCCCTCAAGGCGAAGTGGCTTCAGAAGGCCGGGACATTTCAGGAGGGGCAAAGAGTATGACTTCTTGTATAGCTTGCCTTCGTAAAGGATATATCAGGAGATCTGGTTCTTAAGCTTCCGAGCTTCTTTTGCATCAGGAGGAAGAATCCCGTCCTTGAGGTATGCAACCAGTGGGTCGATCCAGCTGGGTTCATGGCTGATCTCATTACAAGCTTGATTCTTTCCATACTTGGGTGCTTCAGAACTTTGAAGAAGACTTCTTTAGCAGTTCAGCCGGAGCCAGTGTAGCCAACTTGGAGAGAAGGTCGGCCTAGTATTTTCTGCTCTTGGGATCTGCCTGATGTCGAAGCTGCCGAAGGTAGGGATGATCTCTTTACCTTTTCGAGATACATGGCCATACTGTCCTCCCGAGCTTCATAATTTTTGCTAACCTGTCCCACTACTAATTGAGAGTCACTATAGGCTTGAAGCTGATCTACATCTAATTCTTTGGCGATCCTCAGTCCTGCAATCAGAGTTCATATTCTGCTCCATTATTTGTCATAGAAAATTCGAAGCACAGTGCATACTCTGTGATAATTCCATCTGGATTGATAAGATCAGGCCCGCGCCTGCGCCTGACATGTTGGAGGAACCGTCCATGTAGAGGGCCCAAAAACCATCAGGGAGATCTGTTCTTTCTTCAGGGATTCGGCCGGAGCCCTGGGTTGTCGGCTTCATCTCGTCCAAGTTCGGCCACTTTCGGGATAATGCATTCCACCATGAAGTCTGCTAATATCTGGATTTTTATCGTCGGTCGAGGTTGATAGTCGATGTCGAACTCCGTGAGCTCGACTGTCCATTTGCTATCCTTCCAGAGGCATTCGCTCAATGCAGAACCACCTTGATCGGCTAGTCTGTGAGCAGTATTATGGTGTGTCCTTAAAAGTAAGGTCGGAGCCTTCGAGCTGCAATCAACAAGGCGTAAGTTAGTTTCTCTAACTTAGTATACCTGGTTTCGGCATCCCTCAATACTCGCTTATGTAGTAGATCGGTCGTTGAATTTTGCTTCTTCCTTAATCAGAATTGCTGCGAGAGCCACAGGGGAGACTGCCAGGTACAGGAACAACTCCTCTCCAGGTTTGGGCTTTGCCAATAGTGGAGATGAGCCGAGGTAGTTTTTAGTTCTTCGAATGCTTGCTGATATCCAGTGGTCCAACAGAAGTTCTTCGACTGTGTGAGAGTCTGAAAGAAAGGTAGCACCGCTCGACTGATCTTGAGATGAAGTGATTTAGAGCCGCTACTCTCCCAGTAAGGCGCTGAACTTCCTTTATTGACTTCGAGGCGGTCATTTCCTGGATGGCACGGATCTTTTTCGGATTTGCTTCGATCCCGCACCCCGATACCATAAAGCCCAAAATTTTCCTGAGGTTACTCCAAAAGTGCACTTGGCTGGGTTTAGCTTCATCTTGTATTTTTGGAGGGCGTTGAAGGTCTCCTCAAGGTCGGCGATGTGGTTCATCGAGGATTTGCTTTTTACGAGCATATCGTCCACATAGACCTCTATGTTGCAGCCGATCTACTCTTTGAAGATCTTGTTTACCAGCCATTGATAGGTCGCCCCTATATTTTTTAGGCCAAAAAGCATGACCTTGTAACAATAAAGGCCACGGTTAGTAATAAAAGAGTTTTTTCTTCATCCTCTGACGCCATCCTGATTTGATTGTAGTCGGAGAACGTATCCATGAAAGTGAGAAGCTCGTGGCCCGTGGTTGCATCCACTAATTGGTCGATTCTGGACAGAGAGTAACTGTCCTTCGGCAGGCTTTATTCAGCTTTTTGAAGTCTATACACATCCTCCATTTACCGTTTGCCTTCTTAACCAGGACCACATTGGAAACCCAGCTCGGATAGTTGACCTCTCTGATGAACCTGGCTTTCAGGAGTTTATCAACTTCCTCAGCTATTGTCATTTGTCTTTCTGGTGCATGACTTCGATCTTTTTCCTTCGTCGACCGGTGTTTGGGATCAACAGCCAGACGGTGTTCCATAACTTCAGCATCGATCTCTGGCATGTCCATCGAAGCCCAAGCAAAAACATCCGCATTCTTTTGTAGAAAATTGATAAGCTGTGTCCGCACCTCTTTCTCCAAGTTGGAGCCGATCTTCACCACGTGCTCTTCATTCCCATCATTCAAAGGAATTGAGACAAGATCTTCTATTGGCTCACCCTGTTCTTCAGTCAGGTCATCATGGGTGTCCAATCCATCAATCGGACAGGGGTCAGGCTGATCATTTCTTTGTAGGGCTATGTTATAACAATGTCTTGCCAGGGCTTGATCTCCTCTGACTTCCCCGACCCCCTGGCTAGTAGGAAATTTCAATTTCAAATGGTAGGTCGATACTATAGCTCGGAGGGCATTGAGACCAGGTTGGCCGAGTATTGCGTTGTAGGCAGATGGCACCCTCACTACCATAAAATCCACTAGTACTCTAGATTGTTTCGGATACTGACCTACAACTACGGTCAAAGTTATTACTCCCTCCACTGGCACAGCATCGCCAGTAAACCCTACCAACGGGAGCTAATCGACCCTAACCGACCATCAGGGATGGATATTTTTGAAAATGCATCGTAAAACAAAATATCGATCAAGCTTCCACTATCAACAAGAATGCGGCGTACATCATAATCAGCAATATTTAAAGAAACTACAACCACATCATTATAGGGGAATTGGATCTCCCGGACGTCTTCTTCAGTAAAGGTTATAGATCTTTCAGTTCTCTGCCGCTTGAGTGGTTCGACCGCTCCCCTCCGAGGCCCTCCAAAGATGGTGTTGATGATCTCGATTGGAGGCGATCTCCAGGTGTTCTTCCCTCCTTGGCGGCTCGGTTGTGGCAGGGCCTCGGTCAATCCTCCTACCTTCAGGCGACATCGGATGAATCTGTCGAGCCGACCCCACCTGATGAGCTCCTCAATTTCATCTCGAAGCTGAATACACTCCTCCATGTCATGACCGTGGTCATGATGAAGAGGCAGAATTTATTTGGGTTGCGCTTCTCGAGGTGAGCGCATCCTTTTTCCTCAGTAGCTGCTCCCTGACCTCCATCAGCACCTGGCTTTTGGAGCATTGAGAGGGCATAGCTGTGGAATCTTTCTGGGAGAGATCCCATCGAACTCTACGATCGGACTCCTCTGCTTACGAGCTCAGGGAGGAGTCCGACACGCCTATGTCCGAGAGAGTTCGAGAACGTGGCCGAGCTTCACTTGGCCCTTTTTCAACTACGAGCTTGCTGGAGCCACCGCCTGCTGCTCCTTCGCGGTCTCCTCATCCTTCAACTTGAAAGCTTCCTTTGCTCGGGCATATCCTTCGGCCACCAGCAAATCGGCGAAGTCCCTGGGATACTTCTTTTTCAGGGAGAATAGAAGATCATTCTTTTGAAGACCACTCTTTAAGACGGCCATTGCAACCGATTGGTCCAAGTTTCGGACCTCCAGTGCGGCGGCGTTAAATCGATACATAGGTTTGATAGATTCTTCTCCTTCTGCTTGATTTGATAAGGGATCTGAACTCTTCGGGGACCCGACGCTAACAAAATGAGCACAAACTGATGGCTCATCTGATCAAAAGAGAAGATAGTACCGACTTCAGCACCAGTACCAGTTCCTTGCTACTCCTTCAAGGTAGATGGGAAGGCCCGACACAGGATGGCATCTGCGCGACCATGAAGCAGCATCATTATTCGAAGGCCTCAGGTGGTAACCAGATCCGAAGTCCCGTCGTAGCTTTGAATTGGGAGAGCTTGAAGTTGGCGGGATCAGTTCCTGCATGATCATTTGAGAGAAAGAGGGTCAGTATAGATTCCTCACCATAAGCAGGAGGAGCTGATGGAGCTCTTCGATCCCTGGTCATCTCCTGGAGCCTTTGATCCAGGAGGTCCTCTCGACTGTGAGTCTCAAGGATCTCCTGCAGAAAAGAGGTAGGGATCCTCCAGGGGTGGAATCGTGATCAGACTGAGGGCTCTCCACCTCGGCTTCCCTTTTGGGAAGACAGGGTGACTGGCCAAGTGGCCCACCCTATTGTGGATTTTGGAACTCCGATGATGCTCTTCAGCCGCACTAACACCTGCAGCTGTTGTTGCTGCTGCTGCATGGCCTACACTGCTTCGGTGAGGCCCCTGACCTGCTGAACCAGCAGTCGAACTGCTCCATACGGCTGTCGTTACCGGAGGAGAAGAGGAACCTGAAAATTGAGATGAGGTCGGAGCTTGCGAGCTCGCTGAGATCTGGCCGTGGAGGTCATGGATCGCCTGGTAGATGTCTTTCGGGGAGTATCAGGTGGAGATCTAGAGGAGAAGGAGAAGAGGATGTCAGAGAAGATGACGGAGACAGTCCCATTGAGTGCTCCTTTAAGAACAGGGTACTGCGAAGACACAGCCCTTCCTCTAGCGCCAATTCTGTTGGTGCAGAATTCTGTCGAAGTCGGAGAAGCTGGAGCTGAGATGACCGCGGCCACCGTCGGGACCTGCAAGGGAAGTCTAAACGAGTTGGGGGTGCTCCGGCAAGATCTCCGACGCTCAAGTCAGTACTCTGCTTCAATGAAATGGAGTGCTCGAGTGAAATTTTAGCAGAGTTTCGAGATAGAGTTTAGAGCTTAGAGAAGAAGTATCTGGGAGTCCCTTTTTATAGATGGAGAGCAGTAACTGATTGACAGCGATGTCTGTAACTGCCTGGTAGTGGGTCGTTCAGAGCCATG
>NC_026003.2:91193726-91226554 GCF_000442705.2 Elaeis guineensis | reverse complement strand
CAGCTCATCGCCAACGTCAAGGCGATGAAAATCGTCAAGAGGGAGGTAGCCCGGGCGGAGGAAGGTCACCTGGCCGAGGCCGCCCGCCTCGAGGAGAAGATCGTCGAGGTCACAAGTCTCCAGGAGGCACTGCAGAAGGAGGGACAAACCTCATCCAATCTGAGGACTGCCTTGGAGGAGGAAAGGAAGAAGGCAGAGGCCGAGGTCTCCGAATTGAAGGTGCAGGTTTCTGAGCTGAAGGTGCAGATCCCGTCCCTAGTCTCGGAGGCAGGGGCCCGAGCAGTGGAGGAGTTCAAGAGCTCCTCCGAGATGGAGGATCTGCAGGTCCAGTTCGGCCAGGACGCCTTCATCAAGGGCTTCGAGCTCTGCAAGAGAAGGTTGCTGGAAAGTTTTCTGAACTGGATCTCGACTTCTTGGATGAGGCATCCGATGATGAAGCCGGACCTTCCGAAGCCACTGCCGATCCTTCTCCAGTCGGGACCTCCTCGACTGTCGCGACTGCTGCGACCGACCTTCCGGGGGCGCGAGCTCCTCTACTTCTGTCCCAGAGGTCCGAAACCTCTAATTTTGTATTTTTCCTTTGTGATGACTTTTCTTTGTTCTCTTGTATTTAAAAAACTATTTGATCAATAAAATCGGATTCTTCTTTACAGAGAGTTCCTTTTTCTTTTTCTGTATTCTTTTCCTTCTCTTTTATCTTTTTGCACTAATTTGAGTTGTGGCACTCTTGTCTCCCAACGATAGTGCCCTGCCGAAGCTCTTCCCCTGCCATAGGGGATTCCTCCGAAGTCGATATTTCGAGACCTCAGAAGGAAAGTTCGTCAGTTGACGAAGAAAATCAAGAAGCTGGAAGATAAACTTCACCGACTGAGGGAGAGCCATTCAGAGGTCACTACGGAGGCTACTCGCTTTCGGGACCTCCATAAGAAGAGTTTCATGGAATACACCCGGAGGAAGGCCGACTTCACGGTGAAGCTTGAGGAACTTCGAAAATATGCCAGCGATCGATCTTGGACTCAGGCTTCCAAGATCAGCTCTCTTGAAGTTGAGCTGGCAGCTGCAGGACAAAAGATCGACCAGTTGGAAGGGAGCTCATCCTGGCTCGCAACTTAGGCCGAACACGATCGAGATTGGTCGATCAAATTCTCCGACCTTCAGAAGCAGCTGCAGGATGCTGAGGTAAACTACAACGCCTATCGGATCGACTGGTGTGGATAGGTAGAGGACTACCGAAGGAAGCTCGAGACGGTGACCGACGAAGTTGCCCGCCTTCGGAGGTAGTTGTCTGAGAGAGTCCAGCCTGCCTCTGCACAAGGCTCCGACGAGCTCCGCTCCTTGAGGGGGACCATGGCAGAACTATCTATGGCCCTTGGATGGGAGGAGGTCAACTGCAGCGGCTGAGGATTCAGCTGGTCCACGAGCAGCAGGCAGTCAAAGATGCCGAGGCAGAGTCTGAGGTCCTGAGGAAGAGACTTCGGGAGTCGGAGGGCAAAGGTCGGCGGTTCCACCAGATGTACCAGGAGATGCTGCTAAGAAAGATGAAACTAGAAGAAGAAGTCAAAAATTTAAAGCAATCCTTAATAAGGACTGGAACCGAGAGCTTGAAGTCGGAAGAAGCTGAGCTTCCTTAGAGCCTCCTTTTTTTTTTATCTTTCATCCTTCCATGTATTCTTTTTCTTTTCTTGTCATTTTTCTTTTTTGGCCTTCAAGGATTTGTAATGTACACTTCACTAATGAAATGAAAAAGAAAATTTTCTATTACCTTGTCCATTCTTGTATTAAGTTATCGTTTACCGAACTTCTTTTGTCTATTCCTCCTCGGTCTGTGTTGAGTTTTCTCTTAGCGACTGAGGATTTTTTATAGGAATATCCTTCCTCATTGAGATGAGATCCCTTGTGTCTTTGACACAGTTTGTTTTTCACTTATCGCAGGTGTAGTTCGTTGCCTTCCTTTTTTATCTACCTTTTTTTTTTATTTGGACGAGGGTTTTTCCTTTAGGTGAGGATTTTTCCTCTACTCTTAGCGGGGTTGTAGAGGAGCCACTGAGGAGGCTTTCCTCCTCATCCAATCTTGATTGACCAAGTCTTGGTTTGTGTTAGGGCGAGGTTCTCCTCCTGTCTCCGATGTAGCCAATTTCAGCTCATGCTAGGATGAGGTCTTCCTCCTATTCCTAACAAGGCTGTGGGGGCACATAAGGGCCGTTGCGAGGGCCTCTCCCCCCATCTGATCTTTAAATAATCGGGCCTTCGACTTTGCTCATGTTAAGATGAGGTTCTCCTCCTATTCCTAACAAGACGGTGGGGGCACATAAGGGCCATTGCGAGGGTCTCTCCCCCCATCCGATCTTTAAATAACGGACCTTCGACTTTGCTCATGTTAGGACGAGATTCTCCTTCTGTTCCTAACAAGGCGGTGGGGCACATAAGGGCCGTTGTGAGGGCCTCTCCCTCCATCCGATCTTTAAATAATCGAGCCTTCGACATTGCTCATGTTAGGATGAGGTTCTCCTCCTGTTTGTAATAAGGCGGTGGGGGCACATAAGGGCCATTACGAGGGCCTCTCCCCCCATCCGATCTTTAAATAACCGGTCTTTTGACTTTACTCATGTTAGGACGAGGTTCTCCTCCTATTCCTAACAAGGCTGTGGGGGCACATAAGGGCCGTTGCGAGGGCCTCTCTCCCCATCCAGTCTTTAAATAATCGGACTTCGACTTTGCTCATGTTAGGACGAGGTTCTCCTCCTATTCCTAACAAGGCGATGGGGCACATAAGGGCCGTTGCGAGGGTCTCTCCCCCATCCGATCTTTAAATAACCAAGCCTTCGACTTTGCTCATGTTAAGACAAGGTTCTCCTCCTGTTCCTAACAAGGCTGTGAGAGCACATAAGGGCCTTTGCAAGGGCCTCTCCCTCCATCCGGTCTTTAAATAATCGGGCCTTCGGCCTTGCTCGTGTTAGGATGAGGTTTTCCTCCTGTTCCTAACACGCTTAATTTCGATTGTATGGGGGAGTTACTTCCTGTCGTTATAAACTCATGCTAAAAGAAAAAATATGTAAATATGAAATTTTTATTTAAGGCAAAGTTATTAGTAATACATTCGCAGATTTTTTGAATTTTATGGTCGTGGAAGGTCTGCTCCTCTGAGCTCTTTTAGATAGTATATTTCGGTCCGGACTACCTTCTTGACTTCATACGGGCCTTCCCAATTCGGGATAAGTTTTTCTTGATTCTGAGGTTGTGAGACAGCGGCTCGCTGAAGTACCAGGTCCCCCGCTCTGAAGGCTTTGCTTTTGATCCGGAATTGTAGTAGCGGGCTACTTTCTTCTTGTAAGCCGCCATCCGAACTTGAGCTGTCTCTCACTTTTCTTCTAACAAGTCGAGGTTGGCCTTGAGATCCTGTGGGTTGTGTTGCTCGTGGAATGCCACGACTCGCCCGACGGAAGCTTGAGTTCAATCAGGATCATGGCTTCTGTCCCGAAGGCTAAGGCAAAGGGGGTCTCCCCTGTGGGCAATCTCTGACTAGTTCGATATGCCCATAACACATGATAAAGATCGTCTGCCCAATTTCCTTTGCTTTTCAAGTCTCTTCTTGATTCTTTGCAACAGAGTCCTATTAGTCACCTCGGCCTCACCATTTGCCTGTGGATGGACTACCGAAGTGAAGTTATGGGAGATATTTAGGTCCTCACAAAATTCAGCAAACTTTGCTCCAGCAAATTGCCGCCCATTATCAGTAATGAGGGTTCTGGATAAGCCGAACCTATAGACAATTGACTTCCAAATGAAGTCCTGTACTTTAGCTTCTGTGATTTTTGCCAAAGGTTCAGCTTCGACCCACTTGGTGAAATAGTCTATTACCACCAGGAGGAACTTTCGCTGCCCGGATGCCAAGGAAAAAGATCCAAGGATATCCATCCCCCATTACGCAAACGGCCATGGGGCACTCAATGGTGTAAGTTCAGAGGTAGGTTGCCTTTGGATATTTGCATATCTCTGACACCGATCACACCTTCTGACATATTCGACGGAGTCGTGGTACATGGTAGGCCAGAATAGCCTTGTCGGAACAGTTTGTGGGATAAAGATCTGGCCCCCAGGTGACTTCCATAGACTCCCTCGTGTACCTCCCTCAAGGCAAGTCGGCTTCAGAAGGCCAGAGATATTTCAGGAGGGGCAAAGAGTATGACTTCTTGTATAGCTTGCCTTCGTAAAGGATATATCAGGAGATCTGGTTCTTAAGCTTCCGAGCTTCTTTTGCATCAGGAGGAAGAATCCCGTCCTTGAGGTATGCAACCAGTGGGTCGATCCAGCTGGGTTCATAGCTGATCTCCATCACAAGCTGTGATTCTTTCTATACTTGGGTGCTTCAGAACTTTGAAGAAGACTTCCTTAAGCAGTTCAGTCAGAGCCAGTGTAGCCAACTTGGAGAGAAGGTCAGCTCTGGTATTTTCTGCTCTTGGGATCTGCCTGATGTCGAAGCTGCCGAAGGTAGGGATGATCTCTTTTACCTTTTCGAGATACATGGCCATACTGTCCTCCCGAGCTTCATAATTTTGTTGACCTGTCCCACTACTAATTGAGAGTCACTATAGGCTTGAAGCTGATCTACATCTAATTCTTTGGCGATCCTCAGTCCTACAATCAGAGCTTCATATTCTGCTCCATTATTTGTCATAGAAAATTCGAAGCACAGTGCATACTCCGCGATAATTCCATCTGGATTGATAAGATCAGGCCCGCGCCTGCGCCTGACATGTTGGAGGAACCGTCCATGTAGAGGGCCCAAAAACCATCAGGGAGATCTGTTCTTTCTTCAGGGGAGTTCAGTCGGAGCCCTGGGTTGTCGGCTTCATCTCGTCCAAGTTCGGCCACTTTCAGGATAATGCATTCCACCATGAAGTCTGCTAATATCTAGGTTTTTATCATCGATCGAGGTTGATAGTCGATGTCAAACTTCGTGAGCTCGACTGCCCATTTCGCTATCCTTCCAAAGGCATCCGCTCGATGCAGAACCACCTTGATCAACTAGTCTGTGAGTAGTATTATGGTGTGTCCTTAAAAGTAAGGTCAGAGCCTTCGAGCTGCAATTAACAAGGCATAAGTTAGTTTCTCTAACTTAGTATACCTGGTTTCGGTGTCCCTCAATACTCATCTTATGTAGTAGATCGGTCGTTAAATTTTTACTTCTTCCTTAATCAGAATTGCTGCGAGAGCCATAGGGGAGACTGCCAGGTACAGAAACAACTCCTCTTCAGGTTTGGGCTTTGCCAATAGTGGAGATGAGCCGAGGTAGTTCTTTAGTTCTTCGAATGCTTGCTGATATCCAGTGGTCCAACAGAAGTTCTTCGACTGCTTGAGAGTCTGAAAGAAAGGTAAGCACCGCTCGACCGATCTTGAGACGAAGTGATTTAGAGCCGCTACTCTCCCAGTAAGGCGCTGAACTTCCTTTATTGACTTCGAGGCGGTCATTTTCTGGATGGCACAGATCTTTTTCGAATTTGCTTTGATCCCGCACCCCATACCATAAAGCCCAGAAATTTTCTGAGGTTACTCCAAAAGTGCACTTGGCTGGGTTTAGCTTCATCTTGTATTTTTGGAGGGCGTTGAAGGTCTCCTCAAGGTCGGCGATGTGGTTCATCGAGGATTTGCTTTTTACGAGCATATCGTCCACGTAGACCTCTATGTTGCAGCCGATCTACTCTTTGAAGATCTTGTTTACCAGCCATTGATAGGTCGCCCCTGCATTTTTTAGGCCAAAAAGCATGACCTTGTAACAATAAAGGCCACGGTTAGTAATAAAAGTAGTTTTTTCTTCATCCTCTGATGCCATCCTGATTTGATTGTAGTCAGAGAAGTATCCATGAAAGTGAGAAGCTCGTGGCCCGTGGTTGCATCCACTAATTGGTCGATTTGGACAGAGAGTAACTATCCTTCGGGCAGGCTTTATTCAGCTTTTTGAAGTCTATACACATCCTCCATTTATCGTTTGCCTTCTTAACCAGGACCACATTGGAAACCCAGCTCGGATAGTTGACCTCTCTGATGAACCTGGCTTTCAGAAGTTTATCAACTTTCTCAGCTATTGTCATTTGTCTTTCCGGTGCATGACTTCGATCTTTTTCCTTCGTCGGTCGGTGTTTGGGATCAACAGCCAGATGGTGTTCCATAACTTCAGCATCGATCCCTGGCATGTCCGTCGAAGCCCAAGCAAAAACATCTGCATTCTTTTGTAGAAAATTGAAAAGCTGTGTCCGCACCTCTTTCCCCAAGTTGGAGCCGATCTTCACCACGTGCTCTTCATTCCCATCATTCAAAGGAATTGAGACAAGATCTTCTACTGGCTCACCCCGTTCTTCAGTCAGGTCGTCGCGGGTGTCCAATCCATCAACCGGACAGGGGTCAGGCTGACCATTTCTTTGTAGGGCTATGTTATAACAATGTCTTGCCAGGGCTTGATCTCCTCTGACTTCTCCGACCCCCTGGCTAGTAGGAAATTTTAATTTCAAATGGTAGGTCGATACTATAGCTCGGAGGGCATTGAGACCAGGTCAGCCGAGTATTGCATTGTAGGCAGATGGCACCCTCACTACCATAAAATCCACTAGTACTCTAGATTGTTTTGGATACCGACCTACAACTACGGTCAAAGTTATTACTCCCTCCACTGGCATAGCATCGCCAGTAAACCCTACCAACGAGAGCTAATCGACCCTAACCGACCATCAGGGATGGATATTTTTGAAAATGCATCGTAAAATAAAATATCGATCGAGCTTCCACTATCAACAAGAATGCGGCGTACATCATAATCAGCAATATTTAAAGAAACTACAACCACATCACTATAGGGGAATTGGATCTCCCGGACGTCTTCTTCAGTAAAGGTTATAGATCTTTCAGTTCTCTGCCGCTTGAGTGGTTCGACCGCTCCCCTCCGAGGCCCTCCAAAGATGGTGTTGATGATCTCGATTGGAGGCCGATCTCCAGGCTGTTCTTCCCTCCTTGGCGGCTCCGGTTGTGGCAGGCCCTCGGTCGATCCTCCCTACCTTCAGGCCGACATCGGATGAATCTGTCGAGCCGACCCCACCTGATGAGCTCCTCAATTTCATCTCGAAGCTGAATACACTCCTCCATGTCATGACCGTGGTCATGATGATAGAGGCAGAATTTATTTGGGTTGCGCTTCTCGAGGTGTGAGCGCATCCTTTTTTGCCTCAGTAGCTGCTCCCTGACCTCCATCAGCACCTGGGCTTTTGGAGCATTGAGAGGGGCATAGCTGTGGAATCTTTCTGGGAGAGAATCCCATCGAACTCTACGATCCGGACTCCTCTGCTTACGAGCTCAGGGAGGAGTCCGAACACGCCTATGTCCGAGAGGAGTTCGAGAACGTGGCCGAGCTTCACTTGGCCCTTTTTCAACTACGAGCTTGCTGGAGCCACCCGCCTGCTGCTCCTTCGCGGTCTCCTCATCCTTCAACTTGAAAGCTTCCTTTGCTCGGGCATATCCTTCGGCCCAGCCAGCAAATCGGCGAAGTCCCTGGGATACTTCTTTTTCAGGGAGAATAGAAGATCATTCTTTTGAAGACCACTCTTTAAGACGGCCATTGCAACCGATTGGTCCAAGTTTCGGACCTCCAGTGCGGCGGCGTTAAATCGATTAACATAGGTTCGGATAGATTCTTTCTCCTTCTGCTTGATGTTGATAAGGGACTCTGAACCTCTTCGGGGACACCGACTGCTAACAAAATGAGCCACAAACTGATGGCTCATCTGATCAAAAGAGAAGATAGTACCCGACTTCAGCACCCAGTACCAGTTCCTTGCTACTCCTTTCAAGGTAGATGGGAAGGCCCGACACAGGATGGCATCTGGCGCACCATGAAGCAGCATCATTATTCGAAAGGCCTTCAGGTGGTCAACCAGATCCGAGGTCCCGTCGTAGCTTTTGAATTGGGAGAGCTTGAAGTTTGGCGGGATCAGTTCCTGCATGATCATTTGAGAGAAAAGAGGGTCAGTATAGATGTCCTCACCATAAGCAGGAGGAGCGTGATGGAGCTCTTCGATCCACTGGTTCATCTCCTGGAGCCTTTGATCCAGGAGGTCCTCTCGACTGTGAGTCTCAAGGATCTCCTGGCAGAAAAGAGGTAGGGATCCTCCAGGGGTGGAATCGTGATCAGACTGAGGGCTCTCCACCCTCGGCTTCCCCTTTTCGGGGAAGACAGGGTGACTGGCCCAAGTGGCCCACCCTATTGTTGGATTTTGGAACTCCGATGATGCTCTTTCCAGCCGCACTAACACCTGCAGCTGTTGTTGCTGCTGCTGCATGGCCTACACTGCTTCGGTGAGGCCCCTGACCTGCTGAACCAGCAGGTCGAACTGCTCCATACCGGCTGTCGTTACCGGAGGAGAAGGAGGAACCTGAAAAATTGGAGATGAGGTCGGAGCTTGCGGAGCTCGCTGAGATCTGGCCGTGGAGGTCATGGATCGCCTGGTAGATGTCTTTCGGGGAGGTATCAGGTGGAGATCTAGAAGGAGAAGGAGAAGAGGATGTCAGAGAAGATGACCGGAGACAGTCCCATTGAGTGCTCCTTTAAGAACAGTGGTACTGCGAAGACATAGGCCCTTCCTCTAGCGCCAATTCTGTTGGTGCAGAATTCTACCGAAGTCGAAGAAGCTGGAGTTGAGATGACCGCGGCCACCATCGGGACCTGCAAGGGAAGTCTAAACTGGAGTTGGGGGTGCTCCGGCAAGACCCTCCGACGCTCAAGTTAGTATTCTGCTTCAATAGAAATGGAGTGCTCGAGTAGAAATTTTAGCAGAGTTTCGAGACAGAGTTTTGAGCTTAGAGAAGAATGTATCTGGTAGTCCCTTTTTATAGATGGAGAGCATAACTGATTGACAGTGACGTCTGTAACTGCCTGGTAGTGGGCCATTCAGAGCCATGCAGAATCCATTATAGAGAGTGGAGTAGGGTAGTGGCTATTGTCGTGACTTGCCAAAGAGTTCGGATCTATCGGCTGAAGCTCGGTTGGGATATCTGATACAGCGGAATGGCTCTCTATCTCATCGATCTAGGAGAAGCTCAGATGTTTTCGAGGTTGTGATGGGTCCACTGTTGTTGGGTGCCTAGAGCACTGATGCTGCAGACGGGAACCATCTACTGTAGAAGCTTGGATGGAGACTTTCTGTTGGAGAAGTTTGGTTTCGTGAAGAATCTGGCAGAGGATCGACCGACGGTGGACTTTGGATGGCGTTGGGGAGGTTCGTCTGCTGGAGGAGTCTGGGGATCCTGTGGAAGTCTGGATGGCGTTGTTAAAGCCCAGTTGATGCTATTGAAGGTTGATGGCTAGGGAGGTTCGACAGACACCGGAGGCGATCGATCGTTGTAGAAATCCTGCTGCTGGAGCCCGTCTGTTGTAGAAGCTCATCCGAAATCCATCCACTATGGAAGTTCGGACGGAGTCCGATTCTTGTAGAAGGTTGAAAGGAGGCCGCTTGTTGTAGAAGCTCGGTCGAAGATCAGTTGTCGTGGAAGCTCAGAGTAGTGACCTAGCCGGTAGAGCCTGTCCCGTTGTAGAAGCTCATCTGGGATCCGAAGTAGATATTCAAAGTAGACCGCCTGCAGTAGGAGTTCGGAGTAGACTGCTTGCTATAGAAGTTCGGCTCTCGCAGGAGCTCGGGTGGAATCTGGAAGGCGATCGACCGTCGTAGAAACTTGGATGGAGTCTGGTTACTATAGAAATCTTGTTGTCGGAGAAGCTCGGATATTAATGAAGTCCGAAAGAAGTTCGGAGTAGGATCGTCAGTGGCCAGAAGAAGTCTGGAAGAAATTCGGAGAATAGTTGATCACTGTAGAAGATCGGTTGATAGTGAAGCCCAGAGAGCCTTTGGAGCGGCCCAGTAGATGAATGGAGAAGCTCATTGTCGAAGAAGTCCAGACGGTCGAGGGAGTTCAGAAAGACATCACACAAGGTCGGAAGCCGGTAAAGCCCTGGAAGGGTCGGTCTTTTGCAAACTTCGACTGGGGGTATTTTATACCCAACAATACCCTAGAATGATTATCAATCATCGATCAGCCATATGATCAGTCAGAGACTCTTTTTGACTATAACCCATAGATTCAAACCTAAACTGATAGTACAAAAATAATCTTTCTATACCAACCAAAGTGACCATCTAGTAATGATACCCGATGTTCGGATAGATCAAAAAATTACAAAGCAATATTCAAGAACCAATTGGCATATGGTTACCGTATAATTCATCCCTTTAATCCAAATACTCAAGATAATCTAGGGTTTAACTGTCAACCCTAATAAGGTCATCCACATTACATTTCAATTTTTCAAATCCATCATATGGATTATCCCGATCAAGATTTTATTGAATTGAAACACACTGATACATTAACTCCTACTTATTCAGAGGGATCAATTCCATCTTGACTCACACACTAACTTTACAAGTATTTGACTGTGCCTAAAAATCTTTCATCATAAAATTAAAAATTTAGATAGTTCAACACCAAAGCATAGTGAGTTGCTTGCAAGTCACCATGGTGATATCAAATCAGAAGGACACTTATACCCATATCCTTTATGAGCTACTCTTAATAGCAGAGTGCTCAGCAGTTGGTCACATTCAGTGAGATGTACACCTACATCTCACTTGCATGCTATATCAGTATCTTCACACTCTTTGGTTAAGAGGACAACCAACGTGCATTGCACACAACAACCTATACTTCATATAGCAATCATCCTAATAATAGTATATCATTTGGTCATGAACGAAGATTTAAGGTCTAAACGATATATCCTTCTATATCGATTCAAATAATCCTAAGGACTTCATCATAAAATAGGAGTTCAAATAAGATGTACACAAAGTGATAAAAAAATTAAATAATATTTATTATTTTTAATAATTCATATACGATTATAATAATTAGCTCAACCATCAACAAGTTGATGATTAGCTTTGAGACATAATTTCCAACATCAAGAAGGGACATTCTTTCATTATGTGGTCTGTGGCATTCATCCATTGCAAGTGGACGTTGAAACTTGGTTCACCTGGGTGTGTCTCTGGAGTTTTAAGGCTTCAATTCTTTAGACCAGGGTAGCAATTTTGGCCTCGATAGCTAGGGAAGGTTGAACTTGATATACTCCACCACTTAAAGGTGTGGATCATTCAGGCTCTCTAGTTACCTCTCATTGTAATCTCTTCTCCGTTAGGTCCTCTAGAAATTGTCAGACTTCTATTGGCTCTTTGTTTATGACTGACCCTAACACATTGATTCTAACATTATTTTGGAGTTTGGGTCTAGTCCCTCATAAATGATTTGGCATAATCTTCAAGTCTCAATTCCGTGGTGTGGACATTGGCTTAAAAGGTTTTTGAAGTGATCAAAGCATATCCAAAAGGATTCTCCCCCTAATTGATAGAATTGGTTGATTTCATTTCTAAATTTGGTAGTTTGGTGATGGAAAAAAAAAATTTCTCAAGAATACTTTAACAAAACCCTCCCATGTCACTATGGATTGGTTGGATAGACTGTATAACTACTTTTTAGCATTATTCTTGAGGACAAAATTGATTAGTCTAAATTTTACAGCATCCTCATTGAGCTGTTGGAGCTGCATCATGGCGCATGCTTCCTCAAATTCCCTTATAAAGATGTATACATCTTCGATTCTGATGAATGGACAGCATGTTTGTAATTTAGGGTTTTATTTCAAAATTTGTATTTATCTGGGGCAGTCTAATACAGGAGGGTTGGACTAATCCAACTGGATAACACAGGTCCTTCAAGACTTATGGTTGATCCATTTTGCTCATGGTGTCCTTACAATCTACTAGACTTGATATGGGGTTTAATTTGGTTCAACTAGTCATCCAGATGTTCATTTCCAAGAAGATAGATGAAGATTTTCAGCTATTTTTGTTCTTTTTTCAGAAGTCCTAGGTAACTAAAATTAAGAGTCCTAATTAGAGAGGGCTCTTAAAAACTAGAGAACTTAGGCTAGAAGGGTTCTTAGTTAACTGAAATGAAGAATCTGATTAGATTAGGACTCCTCAAATTATAGATTAACTAGGGTTAGAAGTCCTAATTGGGCTAGGATCTATGTTAATTTGAGTTAGCTTTTTTTTTTCAAACAAGTTTAGTAATCAAATTAGACTCTAACTTAGGGTTAGTCTAGACCTAGACACCTCCTAACTATGCCAAGGTCACCTTCGAACCCTCCAAGTCGGAAGTTAACCAACTATCTAGCTAAAAAAAAAAAATTTGTTTCTCTATATTAGTTAACTTCTTATGCTATGTTATCTTTTTCTTTCTTCTTTTTGTTTGAATATTTAAAGAAATTGCAATTAAAGGAAAACTTAAATTAGGTTAGAAGTCAACTTGAGAATAAAAGAAAAATAAACTAAAGCAATTCAGCAAATAAGCAAATAATTATTTTTTTTAGGTCAAGAGAATAAAAGGCAAGAACAATTAAAGCAGCTAACTAAGAAATAATAAAATTAAAGAAGGCAATAAATAGAAAAAAATTGTGTTTTCTTTCTGAAATAGCCATGCCAAGATTTCCAACAACGGCATCAAAATCAATGTGCTCTTGTTGCTAGAGTGATTAAAAATACTATTTTTATCAAGCTCCTAGTTTCATAGAGCAGGATGAGTCAAGTCGATCCATCGAGATCTTAGGTGGTCATGTTTGGAACGTAAAGCAATAAAAAATTCAAAATTTTATGTGCACTGAAATTGTTATTTAAAAAAAATTTAGAAACTAAGTAAATAAGAAAAATAAATTCTAAATTAATGGTAGAGGTGATCAAGCAAGGAAGTTTTGAGGATTACGACTCATTTTTTTGCGAAATAGATTTTAGTGCTCAAGATCATGCAAGGATGGCTTATTGTTAATGGCTTTTGAGTATAATCTATTTCTATCTAAGTATGGACCGTATCCTTCAAATTGCAATGCATCTCTTTATGAGCATAAATTATCCCAAGAGGCTTTATAAAGAAATAGTAAGAGATCAAACCCTAAGACAACCTATTTCTTTCTTGAACATGCACTATATCCTTCGGATCATAGCACATCTCCAAAGGAGATAGATTGTTTAGATTAATGATCTAATCATTCATATAAAATAAAAGCACAAGCATATATTGAAAAAAAATATTTTTTTATTCTTTGCATGAAAAAGAGTACATAAAAGATAGAGTATCGAAAAGCAAATCTAATTTACAAAAGAAGTTATCTCCTCTCTAAGACGGAGGAGTTTTAGCCGCTCATGGTCACAGGATCATCCTTGGCATTGATGGCATTTTCTTTGGCTTCAAGCTCCTTTGAAATTCAAACCCTTGATGGCCCCTTGGAGTTGTAGTGAGTGGTTGAAGGAGGGGAAAGAGATGGCAATACCAAGGTAGAAGATGGGAGGCATGTAGGAAAGGAAGAAGGAGAGGGATGGATTGATGATTTTGGATGATCTCTAGGTTGATGTGTTGGGATTTATTTATAAGTGCTAAAAGGTATGAAGTTTATTTGATTAGACAGTGTGGGACTAAGAATTAGAGATAGGAACAAGGGTGGCTAAGGTTTTTAAATGAATATGTGAGGCACCTAAATGAATGGAGGGTTGGGATTTAATCAAGAGATCAAGGGGCGTAAGGGAGAAGTTGGAGCGCAAGAAGGGGCACTAATTTGTTTTAATGTGAAGGAAGAGAGGCCATTGGGTTTTTAGCATGGGAGCTTTATGTGGCACCTTCAATGATAGCCTTTGATTAAGAGGAGGTTGCTTCTCATCCCTTGGATCTTAGTATCTCTAGGGTTTTTATGAGTTGGAATTATAAATCTTAACCATCGAATAGAGCATTGCTTCTAAGCCACTGGATTACTTTCTTATTTGATCAGCCCTTCAATTTGGTTGCTCTTAGCCTCTTGATTTTTGAATTTTGCTTTGAGATTGAACCAATTTGGATCTTGATTAGCTCAATCTCTCAATTTCTGCAAAAGTGGATAAGAAATATCAAATTTTCAATAATAATGATCAATTAATAACAATTGGGTGCTTCTAGTATCCTAATTCATGTGTTTATCAGCTTGTTGTAAAGTTGGTTGGTAGAAGTAGTTTGGGACCAGTTGCTAATTCTATTGTCACTTCTATCAAGGCTAAAAAGAGCAACCATAGAACCAGTTTAGTTTCATTAGACTAGATTGTTAGTAAGGCTTTGATTTGCACAATGGAAGAAGCATGATATTCAATTTTAATTAAAAATGTGAGATCTCATCTCAAAACAACCCAGATCTCTCATAGTTTTTAAGATTAAGATAAATGAAAGAAAGTAAGATCAAATCATCGCCTTTATGTGGATGGATCTACACCATAATTTGATAATCATGGATGTCATCATGATCTTTTTAAAGCCACACAAACATCCGATCTCTATAGATATCCATACCAGGCTTTAATCTGATCAATTATTTTTGATCTCACTAGATGCTAGCTCCCTTGCAAAAACCCTCTTTTGATGATAGATTTTTGTTCTCTTATTGCTAAAAATCCTTCTCAAGAATTTAAGCCTTTCTCATCTTGCAAAATCATGCTTCTTACCAAGAATGGATCTAGAACCTTTCCTCAGCCTTTCTTGATAGTGTCCACTCTTTGACATATCAAACCTTTGACATATCAATCTTTTGACTCAGACTTAAATCAAATCCTATCAAATTAAATCCAACCATCTGATCAATCATAACTTCTTATGTGTGTGATCCATAGATTCTATTCTATCTGGTACTGAGATATATTATGATCTATATCCTTAATATTATTGAAACTCTTTTTAGTGGGTCAAACCAACTCATCCTAATAAAAATTATCGACCATCGAGATAATTCGTATGAGTCCCATAATCTATCAGTGATGTCTAGTAGCATATAGTGACATTCTAGCCGAATAAAATAGAATAAACCTCTAGATGTAATTAAAGCATGATACAATCCTTCTATCATGAGTTCCGACTAGATGGAGGTTATAGAATTACTCATCATCTCCATCATATGTTACATATTTAATTTATTTGAATCAAGTTCTTAATATGAAAAAGATGGAAATCCTTTTTTACTATTCACACTGCTCTGACCAAGATCTTCTAAACTCAGTTTTATCAATCATATAGGATCAACTTTCTTATCTATCAAGGATAATAGGTTCTATATAAGTGCACACTCTATTTTTATAATGAATCTACTATAGCCAACATGCACCGTAAGATCCCATATGGTTAAGGTTCAAGTGCATGTACAATCAAACTACTGCAACTCCATTGTGAATAGCCGAGGCAAGGACTAGTCACACAACTACAATATTCAGTAAGTCACTGACGAGTGAGTAGACATCTAAATAATTTTTCATATTGATCATGCTTGGTACAATTGTTCACTAACAACCACTTACACTCCTGCTTAGTGTCTCTACATTATAGGCTCAAAACTCATTTATCCAAAAAGAAAAGCAACCTATGCACCAATCTAATCAGATCAATCACCATCCCTGTGATGATCCATTGATCAAAAGTATTTAAGAATCAATCACCAATGATATATGCCTCAAATTCTCAGCTCTTGAGAATATGTGTCCTCACCTTATTAATTTTTTGGATGATTTATAGACACATACAGAGCATGAATGAAATTAAAAACTTAATTTTATTAATAATAAAAAAATAAATACACTATTGTATCCTAGAATAAATATATATGTCAGCTTGACTTCTAAAGCGTACATCTAACAATCTCCTATTTGTACTAAAAATGATCAACTATATATCTAAGCTCTATTTTCTCAAGATGGGCTTTAGTCTTCTACTAACTAAGCAGCTTAGTTAGTGGATCTACCATATTATTCATAAAGTCTACTCTCTGCACCTTAATGTACTTCTTCTCAAGGTAGTCATATATATATGAAATTATCGTTCTATATTCTTAGATTTTGATGAGATCTGGACTCCTTAGCTAGGCCTATGGCACCATTATTATCACAGTAGAGTATTATAGCATTCGATAATATTACATCCAATTTTGCAATAAATTTTTTGAACCAGAAGGTTTCCTTGGCAGCCTTAGAAGTAGCGATATATTTAACTTCCATGGTAGAATGTGCAATGATCATTATTTGAAACTCTTCTAATTCAGAGAACCTCCATTACATAAGAACACATATCCTAACATAGATTTTCTATCATCAACATCAGACATGAAATCTGAATCTATGAACTTTTGTACCCACAACACTCCTCTTTCAAAGACTAAGAATATAGCTTGAGTCTTTCTCAAGTATTTAAGAATATTTTTTACAGTTATCCAGTGCTCCTTATTTGGATTCGATTGATATCTACTTGTGATACTTACAGCAAGGGCTATATCATATTGTATACATAGTATGGTATACATGAGGCTTCCTATAGCCAAAGTATAAAGGATTTTGATCATATGCTAAATCTCTTTAAATATGTTGGGGCACATCTTCTTAGAGAGTTGAATCTCATGCCTAAGGGGTAGAAGTCTTCTCTTGAAATTTTTCATGCTGAACTTCTTTAGCACATCTTTTATGTACATCTTCTGTGAGAGGCCTAGTATCCTTTTAGACCTATCTCTAAAGATCTTTATCCCCAAAATGCAGGATGCTTCCCCTAGATCTTTATGAAGAATTTTTTAGATAACCATATCTTAACCAAAGTCAGCATGAAAATATCATTTCTAATCAAGAGGATGTCATCCATGTATGATACAAAAAATATGACAGCATTTCTACTAACCTTCTTATGGGCACATGGCTTCTCTTTATTTTTATTAAAATCAAACAATTTGATCACATTATTGAAATTAGTATTCCAACTTCAAGATACTTGCTTTAGTCTATATATAGAACTTTGCAGCTTGCATACCTTATGATTTTCGTCACTAAAAATAAAATCCAAAGGCTGCTCCATATAGATATCTTTCTCAAAATAGCCACTTAGGAAGATAGTTTTCATATCCATCTGTCAAATTTCATAATCATGGTATGCTACAATTGCAAGTAGTATCCGAATAAACTTTAGTATAGCCATAGGAGAAAAAGTCTCCCCATAGTCAGTACCTTGGCATTGACTATAGCCTATCGCTATGACATTATAGGTCTCTACCTTTCCATCCAAACCTATCTTCCTTTTATAGATTTATTTACATGTAATAGATACTATACCTTTTGGTGGATCCACTAATGTCTAGATTTGGCTGAAGTGTATCAAGTCAATTTTTGACTTTATGGCTTCTTCTCAAAGTTGATGTCTGACATCACTTTGTTATAGATTTTGAGATTATCTCCATATTTTCTATCTCCCGTAAAGAATATTTCTTCTACTTTTTCTGCAAAATACCTAAATATCTTTCAGAAGGATGAAAAATTCTACTCAATCTATGAGGTGGAGGAGGAAGTGCATGTACTAGCTTAGCATGAATAGGTTATGTAGGTCCTTGATAAGCTCATATTTTTATTCTATTTTTTATCCTTATTTACTAAGTTTTGATTCATTTTTTATTGATGTTGCTGAAAATTGCACTCTGTTATAGGCATGTTTTGCATTCCAAGAAAGAAGTAAAAAGAAGAGAAATCCATACAAAAATTGAAACCAAAATCAAGCAAAAATCATCCAAAAATTAAAAGAAAATGACCTTCGGTGAATGATGGACCGATCGCTCGATCCACGAGCGGTCCACATCTACAGGGTGCGGTCTACACATGATTTATATGCCAACACACATCGGATCTATGTGCGGTCTACGGGAACAGTAGCTGGCAATGTTTATCACAGCACATGGGATGAATTTGGGTGGCTGGCTCCTATGCACTGATCAACGGCTGAAAATTGATCTGAACTCATGATCAGATAGGGGCAGCAGGTTTTGCGCGATCCAACAGTCAATTTTGATGCCGATCGAGAGAACTAAAGAAAGGAGGAATTCTGAGTACTGACCGATGGATCCAATTCAATCTAGCAAAAGATATGATGGTCCACATTCTTTCTAACTGAGATAAGGCTTGTTTTAAGCATGATTTGAGGTGCTCAATTCCAATTTGATGGTCAGAAATAGCTTGGACTGAGACACACACTTGGGACACTATTTTGAGTTGTTTCTGGACTCCTTATGCTACCAAGACTTGGGAACTTTTTCCATCTTTAAAAGGACACGATCTGAGATGGCCTAAGGATAATAATAGAGAACAGAGGCTAAAAATAGAGGAAAACAAGCCCATCCTCCCTTCTTTTCTTTCCTTCTCTCTTCATCTTCAAGTTCAACCTTTTTTTCATCAATTTTCTTCACACCAAGAGCAAAAAATTGAAGTAAAATTCAGCAACAAGCAGTATTCTATTTAGAGTTTATAATAATTTTTATTTTATTTATTATTTTTATTCTTTTCATCATGAACTAATTTTTTTGCTAAGGCTAAGGTGTAGCCACTCTTTTGATGTAATATTAGGTATGACTGGATTCTAGATTTAATATTTGTTCATAAGGAGTATGTAAATCTATTTTTAATGCTTTTAGATTACTGGCCATCTTCTAATTGATTTGATGGGCATAGATGATACGGACCAAGTGATTCTATGTTAATGCTTCTTGATTTGTATACCTTATGTTTGAATCGGATTAAAGTTCCTATGCATACGGTAATTTTAGTATGCTTTGGATGCAGTGTGTTTTAATTAGAGAGTTTCAGAGAAACTAACACACCATTGCTTATTTAAATTACATCTAGACCAAAAGATAGTTAATAAGTAGTGATAGTTTTGCTATGTCTAGGCCAAAGGGTAGTGCATATCTTAGGAAATTCCACCATCACATGAAATAAAAATTGATCTAATTTGCATGATTACTTGAATATTATACTGATTGAGTTGGTGAATCGATTGCCTTAGTATTTCTCTGATCTTGAGTTCAATCCTAAAATCACACCCTTTTTGTTCTCTTGCAATTTCTTAATTGTTTCTTTATTTTCTTTATTTTATTTTCTTTATTCTCTTTATAAATTAGTTTTCTAAATAAAGTTTAGGAAAGTACTTTTTGATACTTATTTTTCAATCCTCATGGGATGATATTTCACTCATATACTATATTATTTGATCGACTGATGCACTTGTCATAGCGGTAGATTTGCACGCATCAAATTTTTGACATTGTTACTGGGGATTGTGTCTAAAACAATATTAAAATTACGATCTTTACTTTATTTTAGAATTTTTTTTAAGTTTGATTTTTATTTTTATTTTATTTGTAGGTGTGTGTTCAGTGCATGACCCACACTAGACATAGTGACTTCGTGCCATTTGATCCAAAAATAGAGAGAATAATTTGAAGACTAAAAGTGCTCAAGGAGGAAACATGACAACTGAAGATCCTAACGACGTCAATCCGGGATTAGATAGGGTGGTCAAGGAATGGCAAGAGGCTATTCGAGCAACACATCATTCGTTAAATGATTATATCATACCATCGGTAGCCAACGCAGCTTCGAGCATTAGGAGACTGCCCGTGTGAGCAAAGAACTTCGAAATAAAGCCGACGATGATCCAAATGATTCAAGCAACTGTCCAATTTAGTAGATATATTCAAGATGATCCAAATACCCATATTTCAATTTTTTTTGAACTCTATGATACTTTTAAAATTAATGGGGTGTTGAATGATGCCATTAGATTGAGGCTATTTTTTTTTCTTTACGTGACAAAGCTAAAAATTAGCTTCATTCTCTTTTTGTAGGTTCTATCACCACATGAGATGCTCCAGCTCAGAGATTCTTTGCTAAGTACTTTCTACCTTATAAGACTGCAAAGATGTGTAATAATATCACTTCTTTTGTGCAAATGGAGATGGAGTCACTGTATAAGGCTTGGGAGCATTTTAAGGAGTTGCTAAGGAGATGTCCATGTCATCAATTATCTATTTGGCTTCAGGTATAAACTTTTTATAATGGTTTATCTCCTACTAATCATTCTATGATTGATGCAACTGTAGGAGGTACCATTAATCGAAAAATAGAAGAGGAGAATAGTTATCAATGGCAAATAGACTGGATGATGCCAAGAAAATCAGCAGCTGTGTATGGAGTGGACAGCATCCTAACTTTATTAGCTGAGATTGCAGCTCTTCGGGCTGAATTCAACAACATGAAGGGAGCAGCTATGCATGTGCAGAGCATTACTTGTGAACTATGTGGAGGAGGACATGATACAAGCAACTATCAAACAAATAATCTCTTTGCTAAAGCCTCAGATATAGCTAACTATCTTGGTACTTTTTTCAGGCCACAGTAAAACAATCCTTACCTGAACACCTACAATCAAGGGTGCAGGCAGCATCCAAACTTCTTGTAGAGCAACAAAAATGCAGCATAATAACCACCTCTGAGATTCCAAGTACCTAAGGAGAAGCCTAACATGATGGAGCTGATGATCAAATTCATGCAGAACCAAGTAGTCATGAGAAACTTGAAAACCAAGCTCACACCAAACCAAGAAGCCACCATTTGGAATTTAGAGACCAAGCTCAGGTAGGATCAAGCAGCAGCCATTCAAAACTTGGAGATGCAAGTAGGTCAAATGGCCAAGATGATCTCTAGGAGACCACAAGGATCTTTACCTAGCTAGGCAAATACAGAGACCAATCCAAGGGGGCAAATCAATGCTATCACGTTAAGAAGTGGTAAAGAACTGAAGGAGCAACATCAGAAGGAAGAGACCGAAGAGGAAACAACAAACAAGAAGCTGACCAACAGCAAAAATCAGCCAACTCAAGTCCGTCGATCTCTTAAATAGCCAGCAAATGGGTGGTCCCTAGGCATAAAATTTGTTGATCCAAATATGAAGCCCTATAAGCCACTACTACCATTTTCTGAGAGATGGATACAGCATCCAAATAAGCAGTTCTATAACTTTTTTAATATTTTAAAGAACTTACACATTAATATTCCTTTTATGGATGCTATCACTCAATTGCCTAGTTATGTTAAGTTTCTTAAGGAAACTCTAGCCAACAAAAAGAAGCTGAAGGAGCATGAGACAATAAATTTGAATGAAGAATGCTCAGCAATACTTTAAAATAAATTGCCACTAAAATTAAAGGATCCAGAGAGTTTCACTATCCCTTGCATTATTGGTGATTGTAGTTTTGATAAAGTTTTATGTGATCTAGGAGCAAGTATTAATCTCATGCCTTTTTCTATTTTTAGGAAGCCAGAATTAGGAGAACCGAAGCCCACCACTATCACTCTTCAGCTAGCCGACAGATCTGCCAAGAGGTATAGTGGAGGATGTCCTAGTAAAGATAAACAAGTTTATTTTTTCTATTGATTTCATTGTTCTTAATATGAAAGAAGATATTGAGGTAACCCTTATCTTAGGGAGATCTTTTTTAACTACTGGAGGAGCTTTAATTGATGTTCAATAAGGGAAATTGATTCTTAGAGTCCAAGATAAATAAGTTACCTTTAGTATTTTTAAAGCTATTAAATATCCTATTGATAATCAAATTTGTTTTTGAATTGATGATATTGATCAATTAGTTCATGAGTATTTTATAGAAAACAGGTTTGAGGACCCTATTCAAGCTTGGATTGTCCAATCAAAAGAGGGTTCAGCTGAAGATGGAAGGTAAGTGGAGTGCATACGATTGTTGGAGGCCAGATCACACATTCCATGAGCATATAGACCATATTTTGAAGAGTTAGAAAGATCATCTACTCCTCTCCCAAAGCCATCAATTGAAGAGCCACCTACTCTTGAACTTAAACCTCTTCCTTCTTATTTAAAATATATTTTCTTAGAAGGTTCTTCATACTTACCTCTTATTATTTCTTCTTTTTTGATAGGTTTGATGGAAGAAAAACTATTAAGAGTATTGAAGGAACACAATAGGGTATTTGCATGGACCATAGCAGACATTAAAGAAATTAGCCCCTTAGTTTGTATGCACAAAATTCTCATGGAGGACAACTATGAACCTATGATCCAACTCCAAAGGAGACTCCACCCAAAGATGCAAGAAGTGATCAAAAAGGAGGTAATCAAGCTACTAGATGCAGGTATTATCTGTCCTATCTTTGATAGTTCTTGGGTGAGTCCTATTCAAGTAGTTCCTAAGAAAGGTGGGATCACTGTAGTTCAGAATAATAATAATGAATTGATTTTCACTAGGACTGTGACTGGATGGAGAGTATGCATGGATTATAGAAAATTAAATGATGTAACTAGGAAAGATCACTACCCTCTCCTATTCATAGATCAGATGTTAGAGAGATTAGCTGGGCATGATTTTTATTATTTTCTAGATGGTTGCTCTGGTTATAATCAAATTGTCATAGCACCTGAGGATCAAGAAAAAATTACTTTTACGTGTCTTTATGGTACATTTGCCTTTAGGAGAATGCCATTTGGTTTATGTAATACACCAGCTACTTTTCAAAGATGCATGATAGCTATTTTTCATGATATGATTGAGGATTTTCTTAAAATCTTTATGGATGATTTTTTTATTTTTGGATCTACATTTGATAAATGCCTGCATAACTTGTCTCTTATTTTACAGAGATGTGAGGATACTAATCTTATCTTGAATTAAGAGAAGTGTCATTTAATGATGCAGAAAGGCATAGTGCTTGACCACAGTGTCCATAATAGGATTGAAGTGGATAAAGCTAAAATTGAGATGATTGAAAAGCTATCTCCATCAACTTCAATGAGAGCTGTTAGGAACCTCCTAGGGCATGCTGGATTCTATCATTGATTTATAAAGAACTTCTCTCTAATTTCTAGACCTTTATCTAATTTGTTATGTAAAGATGTTTCTTTTTATTTTTTTGATGAGTGTTTGCAGGTATACAACACCCTCAAGGAGACGCTGGTCACGGCACCTATTGTAGCGGCACCAAATTGATCCCTACCGTTTGAGTTGATGTGTGATGCTAGTGATACAGCTATAGGAGCGGTACTTGATCAGAGAAAAGATAAGATTTTTTAGACTATTTACTATACCAGTCGTACCTTGATAGAGGCTCAAAAGAAATATGCAACCATAGAGAAGGAGCTCCTAGCAGTAGTTTTTACTTTAGATAAATTTCACTCTTTATCTTATTTTATCTAAAGTTGTTGTATCCACTGACCATACAGCTCTGAAGTACCTCTTTATCAAGAAAGATACAAAATCTAGATTGATCAAATGGATTCTCTTTCTATAAGAGTATGATTTGAAGATCAAAGACCAGAAAGGTACTAAAAATACAGTGGCTGACCACCTCTCAAGATTGGAGAATGTCACGAAAGAGGAATTGTATACTTATCCTATCAAGGAGGAATTCCTAGATGAGTGCCTCTATATTGTTATAGATAGAAAAATTTTATGGTATACTGATATCATTAACTACCTAGTTGGTAAGGTTCTTCCACTTAATCTTTCTTTTCAACAAAAGAAGAGGTTTTTATCTATTGTCAAACATTATTTTGGGATGAACCTTTCTTGTACCAGTATTGCGCAGATTAGGTCATTCGGAGGTGTGTCCCGAAGGAAGAGATGGAGAAAATTCTACACCATTGTCATGACCGTGAGGTAGACGGATATTTTGGCCTAACTAGGACAACCTATAAGGTTCTTCAATCAGGTTTTTATTAGCCCTCTTTATTCAAAAATGCTCATTCTTATATTTCTTCATGTGATCGCTGTCAAAGAACTGAAAATCTCTCCAGGAGACATGAAATGCCTTTAAACAATATTCTTGTGTGTGAAATTTTTGATGCTTGGGATATTGACTTTATGAAAAAAAAAATTTAGTTTTTTTTTAAAATCAATATTGTTGGGAAATGTGTCCCAAAAAGTCAATCGTCAAGCTGTTGACGGTTGAGCAACCAAGTATTGTAATTGATTTGTTAATAAATAAAATATATTTGGCATTTTCATCATAAGCTTTCATCTTCTAATGAACTCCGTTGTTATGATGAAGTCCTTAGGACTATTTAGATTCGATAAAGAGAGGATTTATTGATTAGTCCTTAAAACTGTTCACGACCAAATGATAGGCTGTTAATAAGGACGACAGCTTCTATCGAGCATAGGTCGCTGTAGGCCATATGGGTTGGTTGTCCTCTTAACCAAGAAGTGTGGAGACACTGGTATGGCATACAGGTGAGATATAAGGGTACATCGTCATTGAACGTGACCAACTCCAGAGTATTCTACTGTCGAGAATATCTCTGATGGGATATAGGTATAAGTGTCCCTTAGACCTGAGATCGCCTCAGTGACTTGCAAGCAACTCACTGTGCTTTGGTACTGGACTAACTGAATTTCTAATTCAGGGACGGAAGGCTTCTGGGCATAGTCAAGTACTTACGAAATCAGAGTGTGATCGAGATGGGATTGACCACTCCAAGAGTTGGAGAAGAATGAGTCGCTGTATTTCAATTTAGCAAAACCTTGGCCAGGGTAATCCATCAGATGGATTTGATATTTTGAAATACAATGTGGACAACCTGATCAGAGTTGACAGTTAAACTCTGGGGTGTCCTATGATCATTTTGGTCAAGGGGATGAATTATATAAAAATTATATCCGCATGGGTTCTAAGGATGTTGTTCTACACATTCGACCTATCCGGTCGTCGGGTACCATTGCTAGACGGTCACTTCGATTGGTATAAAAATTTGTTCCTATGCTATCGGCTTAGGTTCGGACCTATGAGGTCACACACATTAGAGTTTATGATCCAATCGGATGGTTGATCAACGATTAAGAATCGTTCTAGGGTTAGATGATCAATACGATTGATATTTAACCCAGTGCAAGTGTTGCAGGAGGATCGATTAGCAATTTGATTGCTAATTGGCTTAATTTGATTAAGCCAATGGGATGAGATTAAGTCTAATTAAATATGATTTAATTAGATTTGGTTTGGGCTTGATTGGATCAAGTCTAATTGGTTTATTAGATAAGCCAAGTGCAAGGAAAAACTAGTCCTAGTTCAACTAGGACTTGGGTCAATCTAATTTCTAATTTGATTAGAAAATTAAATCAGATTTAAATATAATTTAATCTGATTAAATTAGGTTCTTAATTGGGTTAAGACTTATTTTAATTGGGTTGATCTAATTTTGATTTGATTTGGTTTGAGAAACCAAATTAAAACAAGTTATGAGACAGAATCCTAGTAAGACTAGGATTCCACCTTGCGCCACATAAACCTTCTCCACGCCCTCTCTCTTATTCAACACCAATCTCCACTTATTTTGTGCGACAAAAGCCCTCTCCCAGATCTCTCCCACGTTCACAAAAGGTTTCCTCTCTTCTTTCTTACATGGAAGGTGGTTTGGATCAAATCTAAAAGGAATAAGTTTGGATTTCGAATTCTATGAGATAGAGTTTTAGAAATCCAAAACTCTTTCAATTTTGCACCGAATTTATCCAAATTTTTTTAAAAATTTTCATGGCTTTTAGGGTATATATTGTGCACCCTTTTCTTGTAATCCATGCACAAAAATATGGAGGAGGTGCTCAAGAGTTGGGCGTCCCTTAACTTGCCATGTTTGGATAAGCCTTGACTAGGTGTTTGACCTAGACAAGGACTCTATCATATCTCTCTATATAAGATGATTTTTTTCATAAAAGTTTAGGGGGAGATAGATATTTGAGAGACCTTTCTTCCATCCAAAAATCAAAGAGAAATACCTTTGAGTCATGGAGATATAAAAGACACAAGTTTGGGTGTCTAAAGAAAAAAACGTGAAAAAGAAGAGGGTCTTCTTCTTGGGTTTTTGTTTTCATATCTTTCCTCCCTCCATCTTGAGTTTCCTGAGAGTGTCTCAGATCTGAAACTCCTCCTTCTACTTTTCATCTTTGGAAGAGTCCAAATCAAGAAGGAGGCACCTGATCAACCATCAAAGAAGGATCAGCGCAGTACTAGCATACTGTGCTGATTTCCTGAAGCAGGACTTCTGATCGAGATTCGTGGGCTCGTGTGGACAACTACTAGAAGCCGGACGCGTGTGCAGCTTGCAACATCATCCTCAAGCCCAGATCAGCAAGGTTAGAATGTCTAACTTGCAAGGTAATAGATCTGATCTATTGTTTAATACATACATTAGATGTAGTATAGAAACATGTTGATATGATCAACATGTAGTTCATGCTATATTTATATATTTTAATTTCTGATTTAATGCCATGTAATAATCATGTAATAGGATCTTAGATCTAAGAATTTTTTGATCTTAAAAAATAAATTTTGATTTATTTTAGTCTTCCACTGTATGATCTTGAAAAAGTTTCAAGATCTAACCCTCTTTTTCAAGATCTAACCCTGAAATCCTAGATTTGGTTCCTACAATTGGTATCAGAGCCTAGGTTCTTTATTACATGATTATTTATACATGCTTAAATTATTTTTTAGATTAGATCTAATTTATAATCTGATTATTAAATCTAAAATTAAAATTTTAGATCAATCACAAACTGCAAGGTTGTCCTGCTGTAAGGTTTACCCCTTACAGTGCAAAGGTTGTCCTAGTTTGTGTAGATCTATCTTTAATCATAAATTTATTAGATATGATCTAGATTAAATTTATGATTTATTAGATTTAAAAGATATTTAAATCTGAAATAAAATCTCTTTGTTAATAATTTTTGTGCAAAAAAATTATTTAAAGTTGAAATTATTTCAATTACATGAACCTGTTTAGATTAGATCTAAAGTAGTTTCATATTTATTTCACTTGCATCTTGATTATGAATCAAACATGCAATATGGTTGGTAGAATCATATTGTAAAATTATTTTACAAATATGAAAATTATTTTTTGAAAAGCCAAACCCAACCCTCAGCCCAAAACTTAATTAAGAATTAAGAAGTTGTTTGATTAGGTTCTAGGATTGTGAATTGAAGAACCTAAGACACAAATCATAACACATTGGGTTAATGGGTTAGTGGGAATTAGGTCCATTAATTGGGTTAGACCTATGGTTAGATTAAAGATGGACTTAATTAGAGAATTGACTAAATCTTATCAATTGTTATCTTAGATTAGGTCAAGGATTCTCTAGATCAATTACAATAGTTGTAGTTGGTCAAGTCCATGTCTTTAACGAGAACCAAATGGACTTGATTTTTGGCTAAGCGGTCTAGCACGAACTGTTAGGTTGATCTAATCGAAACTAATTAAACCAGTTGGTGTCTAAGGTAAACCAGACCGGTGGTTTTTAATTGGGAGCCCGCTTACCTGGCCATTTCTGATGGTGTCTAAGGCAAGCTTTGGCAGACCCTCCCACTGATCGAACTTATCTGGCCTCTTGGTGAAATTATGTTTTGATCGGATCACTTGACTATTCGAGCTGACCCATGTCAGCTAGGTAAATCAGTGTGACTGATTTAGGTGCTCCTAGACCAGCCCTTTTAATGGTCTCCCTTAAGCTGACTTGGTGAAGCCAGTGGGAGGATCATGATAAGCTGGTTCATCTGACTTCATCCTCTATATTATTTAAATCTTCTAAAATTATTAGGTCCTTAAAATGATAAAGTTATGGAGATAACTGAGTCATAGCCTCCCATTAAGGTGTTTGATAATGAGTCCATGAACTCAATAATCATTACAGACCCAAAGGCCTGGTGCTTGTTGACTAATGGAATTATCACTCATCATATGACGACTTGGAAGTATCTCTCTAATGGTGGTTAGGTGAGCCAACCAAAGTTGGACTTAATCATTCGTTGGTTAGATACACCAAGTATGATCATGTTAATGGTTGGACCTAACTGGATCCTTACAGTGGAGGCCAAAGCCTACTGATTAGGTTTCTGGGGCAAAATTAAAATTACTAAAAATTGTTTAGAGAAACAATTGGTTATGAACCTACCCTTAGATGTACATGGGTTGGCCAACCAAAGTTGGGCTTGTGTGCAGTCTAAGTGGATTCTAGTACCCGCTAAGGAATTAGGGTAATTCCTCGAATTGAAGGTAGAGGCTACTAATTCGAATAAAATAGTGGGAGAAACCTTTTGATTAAAGTCCAAATCTTTAGGTTTAATAAATCAATTACTAATTAGGTTATGATTCTCCTTTGTGCAAATATGGCCACTTCCCTATCGCTCCGATCATTGTTGGACAATGAAAAGTTGGTGGGACCCAACTTCGGTAGCTGGTACCGAAAGTTGAAGATAGTCCTGGAGCATGAACGGATCCTATATGTGATAATGGATCCTGCACCTGAGGAGCCAGCTGTCAATGCACGTGGAACAGTCAGAGACACTTAGCAGAAGTGGCTCAGTGACCGAACCACGGTGCGCTGTATCATGCTGGCTACTATGAGCGACGAGTTCAGTCACAGATTCGAGATGGCTCAGCCAAAGGACATGCTTCAAGTGTTGGAGGATGCCTTTGGCACACCCGATGACGTGGAGAGGCACAAGACTAGTTGTGCCATCTTCAACGCCAAAATGCGGGATGGTACCTCTGTCACTGATCATGTATTGTACATGATCGAGCTGATGGAACGATTGAGCAAGCTCGGCTTTCCCTTGCATGAGCAGCTTGGGAAAGATGCAATATTGAACTCGCTGCCCAAGTCTTATCTCCCATTATAGAATGACAAAGCCTGAAGTAAACTACCACGGGTTACTGGGGTTGCTTCAGAATTTTTTGAAGGATCACCAACTCCTCAAGGAGTCGGTGAACTTAGTGGGAGGTTCATCTTCTAGTTCTTGACCTTTTAAGAAAAGGAAGAAGAATAAGAAGAAGAAAGTGAAGAAGGTGCAAGTTCAGGCTGGGACATCAGTGCAGAGCCAGACCAAAAGGATCAAGCCCGATAAGAGTCTATTCAACTGGCAAGCACCCTAGATTAGACAGTGTGTCAGATATCTACTTATGGCACTGTAAGCTAGGTCATATAAACAAGAACAGAATAAACAGGTTGACTCAAGAGGAAATCCTCGAAGTTAGTGATTGTGAATCACTTCCAACCTGTGAGTCCTGTCTTCTTGGTAAAATGACCAAGTCACCTTTTACTGAAAAAGGTGAGAGAGCTACTGAGCTCTTGGGCCTAGTACATACTGATATATGCGGACCCATGAGCACCAGTGCTAGAGGTGGATATTTCTACTTCATAACTTTCACGGATGACCTATCCCGATATGGATATGTCTATCTGATGAAACATAAGTCGGATTCATTTGAAATGTTCAAACGATTTTGAAGTGAAGTAGAAAAATAAACTGGAAAGAGTATTAAAACTTTTCGATCTGATCGAGGAGGAGAATACCTTTCTAGTGAATTTCTCACATATCTAGGAGAGAATGAGATTCTCTCCCAATGGACTCCTCCAGGAACACCACAGCATAATGGTGTGTCTGAAAGGAGGAATCGGACTCTGTTAGACATGGTCCGATCCATGATGGATTTTGCTAGCTTGCCGATATCCTTCTGGAGATATACACTCGAATCGGCCTGTTATCTATTAAATAGGGTTCCAAGTAAGTCTGTAATTAAGACTCTATATGAGATATGGACGGGACGTAAGCCAGCACTTTCACACCTTAGGGTCTGGGGGTGCCCGGCCTATGTCAAACGATTAGTCACAGACAAACTTGGACCTAGGTCTGACAAATGCTCATTCATAGGGTACCCCAAAGAGACAAAAAGATATTTTTTCTACCATACTGATGAACAAAAGGTGTTCGTCAGCCTTAAGGCAATCTTTTTAGAAAAGGAGTTCCTTGGTGAAGGAACCGTTGCCTCTAAGGTTGAACTTGATGAAGTTCAACAGGTAGAAGGACCGACACCAATAGCTGAACCTGAGTCGGATATGATTAGATCAGATCTGGAGCCCAATATACCTGTACCATTAAGGTGATCCGGTAGAGTACCGCGTCAGCCGGACAGATACTACGGTTTCTTGATCCGGGACGGTGATCCCATTGAACTTGATGAGAATAATGAGGATCCGATCACCTATATGGATGCTATGCAGAGACCTGATTCTGAAAAATAGCTTGAAGCCATGAAATCCGAAATGGAGTCCATGAAGGTCAACGATGTATGGACATTGGTTGACCCACCTGAAGGGGTTAAACCCATTGGGTGAAAATGGGTCTTCAAAAGGAAGAGGGGCGCAGATGGAAAGGTGGAGACCTATAAAGCCCGTCTGGTTGCCAAAGGGTATCGTCAACGTTATGGTATTGACTATGACGAGATGTTTTCCCCTGTGGCAATGCTCAAATCTATTCGGATAATGCTTGCAATAGCTGTCCATCTGGATTATGAGATCTGGCAGATGGATGTAAAGACAGCTTTCCTGAATGGAGAGCTGACTGAAGAGGTGTATATGATACAACCTGAAGGGTTTACATCCACAGATGAGTCCAAGGTGTGCAAGCTTCAGAGATTCATTTATGGATTGAAGCAAGCTTCTCGGAGTTGGAACATGCCTTTTGATAAGGTGATCAAAACGTATGGCTTCATTAAGAATGGAGAAGAGCCCTGCATCTATAAATGGGCAAATAGTCCAGTTGTGGTATTCCTTGTCTTGTACGTGGATGACATTCTCTTAATCGAAAATGACATCCCCGCACTATAGGGAATAAAAGTTTGGTTGTCATCACAGTTCTCCATGAAGGACTTGGGTGAAGCATCCTACATCCTAGGGATGAAGATCTATAGGGATAGATCTAAAAGGATGCTTGGGTTATCCCAGTCCATGTACATAGACACTGTGCTGAAGAGGTTCAGCATTGAAAATTCCAAGAAGGGCTATCTACCGATAGGCCATGGAATTTCTCTCTCTAAGATGGATTGTTCGACAACTCCTGAAGAGAGAGATCGTATGAGTAGAGTCCCATATGCTTCAGCCGTAGGATCTATCATGTACGCCATGACATGTCAAGACCAGATGTGGCATACTCACTAGGAGTAGTGAGTAGATACCAATCTGATCCTGGAGAAGATCACTGGAAAGTGGTTAAAGCCATCCTTAAGTATTTGAGAAATACTAAGGACCAATGGTTGGTTTATGACGAGTCAGATCTGAAACTTGTGGGGTTCACAGACTCCAGCTTCCAATCTGACCATGATGACAGTAGGAGCGTGTCGGGTTATATCTTTACTCTGAATGGTGGAGCCATCTGCTGGAAGAGTTCCAAGCAGCATACTGTGGCAGACTCTGTTTGTGAAGCGGAGTATATCGCAGCATCAGATGCCGCGAAGGAGGCTGTGTGGCTGAGAAAATTCATCAACGAGCTCGGAGTAGCACCCTCCCTCGATGGTCCGGTCCTGCTCTATTGCGACAGCACTGGTGCCATAGCTCAGGCGAAGGAACCCAAAGCACATCAGCGGATGAAGCACATCTTGCGCCGCTTCCACCTGGTCCGAGAGATCGTGGATCGAGGTGACGTCGACCTTCAGAAGATCGACGGAAAGGAGAACCTAGCCGACCCCTTCACTAAAGCCTTGGCAATAAAAGAGTTCGACAACCACAAGTCGAAGATGGGTATTAGATACTGTGCCGAGTGGCTTTAGGATAAGTGAGAGTTGTTGGGAAATGTATCCCAAAAAGCCAATCGTCAAGCTGTTGACGGTTGAGCAACCAAGTATTGTAATTGATTTGTTAATAAATAAAATATATTTGGCATTTTCATCATAAGCTTTCATCTTCTAATGAACTCCGTTGTTATGATGAAGTCCTTAGGACTATTTAGATTCGATAAAGAGAGGATTTATCGATTAGTCCTTAAAACTGTTCACGACCAAATGATAGGCTGTTAATAAGGACGACAGCTTCTATCGAGCATAGGTCGCTGTAGGCCATATGGGTTGGTTGTCCTCTTAACCAAGGAGTGTGGAGACACTGGTATGGCATACAGATAAGATGTAAGGGTACATCGTCATTGAACATGACCAACTCCAGAGTATTCTACTGTCGAGAATATCTCTGATGGGATATAGGTATAAGTGTCCCTTAGACCTGAGATCGCCTCAGTGACTTGCAAGCAACTCACTGTGCTTTGGTACTGGACTAACTGAATTTCTAATTCAGGGACGGAAGGCTTCTGGACACAGTCAAGTACTTGCAAAATCAGAGTGTGATCGAGATGGGATTGACCACTCCAAGAGTTGGAGAAGAATGAGTCACTGTATTTCAATTTAGCAAAACCTTGGCCAGGGTAATCCATCAGATGGATTTGATATTTTAAAATATAATGTGGACAACCTGATCAGAGTTGACAGTTAAACTCTGGGGTGTCCTATGATCATTTTGGTCAAGGGGATGAATTATATGAAAACTATATCCGCATGGGTTCTAAGGATGTTGTTCTACACATTCGACCTATCCGGTCGTCGGGTACCATTGCTAGACGGTCACTTCATTGGTATAGGAATTTGTTCCTATGCTATCGGCTTAGGTTCGGACCTATGAGGTCACACACATTAGAGTTCATGATCCGATCGGATGGTTGATCAACGATTAAGAATCGTTCTAGGGTTAGATGATCAATACGATTGATATTTAACCCAGTGCAAGTGTTGCAGGAGGATCGATTTAGCAATTTGATTGCTAATTGGCTTAATTTGATTAAGCCAATGGGATGAGATTAAGTCTAATTAAATATGATTTAATTAGATTTGGTTTGGGCTTGATTGGATCAAGTCCAATTGGTTTATTAGATAAGCCAAGTGCAAGGAAAAACTAGTCCTAGTTCAACTAGGACTTGGGTCAATCTAATTTCTAATTTGATTAGAAAATTAAATCAGATTTA
>NC_026003.2:91175326-91193626 GCF_000442705.2 Elaeis guineensis | reverse complement strand
CTCTCTTTGGGTTTATCTCTAAAGAGGCAGACATATGATGTAATGAATTTTCACTTAAAATTTCAAACAGTTGCCATGCCTCATCCTCACTTTTCAGCAAGAATGTCCCACCGCATGATGCATCGACCATTTGTCGATGTCTTTCAGATAGCCCATCATAAAAATATTGGATTAACTGTCACTTGGGTACAGCATGGTGCAGATATTTTTTAATAAGGTCTTTTAATCTCTCCCTTGTTTCATGAAATATTTCTCCATCTAATTGGGAACAACTAGTTATGGCTTTCCTTATTTGATTAGTTTTTTCTATGAGAAAATATTTCTTGAGAAACTCTCCTTGCAGCTGGTCCCAGGTTGATATAGTCATGGAATCCAAAGTATGTAGCCAGTATTTGGCAAGTGAGAAAGGGAATAATTTTACCCTAAGAGCATCATCGGAGAAGTTGTGAATTTTGACAGTTGAGCATATCTCAAGAAATTCTTCAAGATGTTTATAAGGGTCCTCATTACTAAGTCCATAAAATGAAGGTAACATTTGGATTATACTGGACTTAATTTCATATTGAGTGGCCTCCATAGGGGGCACTTGAATACAAGGAGAGTAGGTATATGTGGAAGGAGTAAAGTACTCCTTCAATTGCCTGGGTGGATCATTCTCCTGATTTCGGTCCATATTTTTACGTCTGTTGGCTCTAAAGGTTCTTTCTATTTCTGGATCAAAAGGTTGAATTTCTGGTCGTAACGATCTACGGCCAAGCATACACCTTACAATTATACTTTAGAGCAAACACAAAAAATTTTAATTTTTATAATATATATATATATATATATATTTTTATAATAAAGTGAGAAAAGAATGAAAAAATTAAAGAGAAGAACTAAGAATCTTAAATCTATGAAAAGAAAAAAATTAGTTAATGTTTAGATGTTGATTGCAATCAACTTAAACAAGCATAGACTCTCTATCCTAAGGTTAACTTAGATCTAGACAGCTCCTAACTTCCAAGACGCCTTTGAGCACTCCAAGCTCAAGACTGACTAACTGACTCGTCAGGTAAGCGTAAGATGTGGGAGGTTTCTTGCTCGTTGCTTTCCTTAGACACCAACTGAGTTGGCCAGGTCAGTCAACGGAACCAATTGAAAACTACATTCTTTAACCACTTGCCTTAGACACCAAGCAATTAACCAATCTGCACTCGGTTCAACTCTAGAGCTTTCTTATCCTATTGAGCTCGAAATTCCTAGGGCTGACGTCTAGTTGATTTTAAAATTAAGGCTTGGTTTAATGCAGAATGAAAGTTATGATTTTTGGGCCAAGAAAGGGTGATCAAATCCCACCTTATCTGATTAATGGGTTATTGCCCTTAAGATTAATTATGGAGATGAGATGCAAAGAAATAAGGTGTCCAATCAATTTAAAAATTTTTATATTTGAGGTTACGCTATTTTAGTTAAGTGTTATGAAATGTCAGTGGCTTTTTTTTTTTTAATTAACCGTGCCAAGGTCCTCGGCAATGGCCAAAATTTGATGCGTAGTCATTGATAGCACCAAAAATAACTCTACTCACTACGTAGGTAGGATGAGTCGAGATCGTATCCTCAGGGACCTTGGGCTAAGTTGAGATTGCAAAATAAAAGAAAGAAGCGTTGTTTTGATTTAGAAAATAAATTATCTTAAAATTGATGTAATTAGAAAATAAAAAGCTCGGGAGTTTTGAATTAATCTTGCACTAGTAGAGTTGTATCTCTTTTCTTTTAATTAAATAGATGTGATTAATCTTAGAAAAAATACTATCTTTTTTCGGCACACCCCGTACCCATAGATCACGACGTATCTTCGAAAAGTACTAGGTAAATAACTCTTTTTTTTTCGGCACGCCCCGTACCCGTAGATCACGGTGCGTCTTCGAAAAGTAAAAGTTGTTCCTAATATTAATCTAACAAGAAAACATAAATAAAAGTATATGAAAGAGAGCAAATAAAGAACTCATGATGATTTAAATAAAAAGCATAATCTTTATTGTATATAAAAAAATATAAGAAATTTAGAATAATAAACCATCTCTATGTCATTACAAATTTTTTCTCCACTCCCGAGACTGCTAGCCTAGCTGCTCATGAAGTAATTCCTTTCTATCCCTCTATGCAAGGCTTAGAAGAATTTTTGGGCTCCCCCTCCAATGGGAGTACAAAAGCTTTTTATAGGTGTTAGGAGGGAGGAGTTTTACATGGTTTTTTGATGTGGGACTAAAAAAAATACTAAAGACTAAAAGATGAATGGATGAGATGGAAAGATCATAAACAGATAAAAAAATATAAATTTCCAAATATCATATTTTTTTCCTTTTAATGAGCATCTGTTCAAACATGTCTGCTAGCAAAAACTCCCCGCTCCGCCTGCTTGCCGTGCCATGCTCGCCTCGTGCCTGTGCTCGCGTCTGCCCGCACCCATGCTCGCGTCCCCCGCGCCCTGCCCGGCGTCCAATCGCGTGAACCATACGTGAACACTCCTCTTTGTTTTTTTATTCCAAAAAGAAACTTTTGTTTCTTTACAATGATGCTTATATCTTTTTTGGATTCCTTGCATAGTATCTTCATTTTCTATAATACCGTATGCATCCTTCTTTTATTTAAATTTTATTTAAGTCTAATTTTCTTCAAACTTGAGTCTTTTTGATTTACGAATCGGACTCTTTGTATCGACGATCACCTTTCCTGTAAAACATAAAAAGAAGCATCAAATTCTTAATAAATAAAATAAATTAACTATAATTTTTTACTTTAAATGACTTAAATTAAGTGTTTATCAGATTCCATCCGTCGGGCTTCCAGCCTGGGACAGGATGACCTTGAGGCCTCCAATAAACTCAAGGCTTATCCAGCCCCTCTTCTCTCCAACCTCCTGAAAGAATAATCTTGTGTAACATCGGCCTAAGCTCTCTCAATCCTGTCGGTATATATATGTATTTTGCTTCTCCTTTTTTCTTGTTTCTTTGTTAAGCTGTGTCGATCCTCATTTACTACAGATATGGATGCTGACGTAGCTCGAATGCTAGCCCAGGGTCTCAAGACCACAAAAGGAAAGGTGCAGCATCCTCGAGGGCGACGAAGAGGGCAAGGGCAGAAGAGACCAGCTCGACCGTGCCTGCCCAGACGGCCATTGCTGTCGACTCTATCTCCGACGTCAAGCTCGCAATCCCCCGGGCCTCTTTAAGGAGCCCCCCGATCGAGGTTCCTGCTCCAGAGGCCCAGTCTGAGGAGGCATCGGGGGCCGAACGGAGAAGAAGAAAGAAGACATTGGCCCGCAAGAGCCGCAGCAGCAGGGCTGCCATCGAGGAGGCAGATGACTCCGAAGAAGATCCGGGGAAAATTCCTTCAACAATAGGATATAATAAAGAGATTGGTCGACGGTGCATCCTGCCAAGGTCGTCCATAGGATCGTTCACGTGATCCTAAGCAGTGGGTCTGGGACTCTTTGGGGTCTTTCTCGAGGTAGGTCAATTTACTCCTTTCTTCTTCTCACCTCTTTGCTTAGCTTATTCCTCAGCTTTTATATTGACTCCCTGGCCGCTCTTGTAGATTGGACACCAGCTCATCACCAACATCGAGGTGATGAACAATGCTAGGAAGGAGGCTACCTAGGTAGAGGAAGGTCGTCTGATCGAGGCCGCTTGCCTCAAGGAGAAGATCGTCGAAGTCGCGAGTCTCCAAGAGGTGCTGCAGAAGGACGAGCAGACCTCGTAGACTTGAGGACCACCTTGGAGGAGGAAAGAAAGAAAGCAGAGGCGAGGTCTCCGAGTTGAAGGCACAGATCCCGACCTTGGTTTTGGAGGCAATGGTCCGAGCAGTGGAGGAGTTCAAAACCTCCTCCGAGATGAGGGATCTGAAGGTCGAGTTCGGCCAGACCGCCTTCATCAAGGGCTTTGAGCTCTACCAAGAGAAGGTGGTCGGAAAGTTTCCGAGCTGGACTTCGCTTCCTGGATGAGGCATCCGATGATGAAGCCGGGCCTTCTAAGCTGCTGTCAGTCTTCCTCCAACTGAGAATTCCTCAACTACCACGACTGTCGCGGTCAATCTTCCGGGGGCACCGAGCTCCCCCACTTTTACCCCAGAGGTCCGAAACCTCTAAATTTGTATTCTCCTTTTTTTTTTTTGCAACTTTCCTCGTTCTCTTGTACTTAAGAACAACTTAATAATGAAATTGGGTTCTTCTTTATAGAGGGCTCCTCTATTTTACTCTGCATTCCCTTTCTTCTCTTTTTTTTCTGGTACTGATTTGTGTTGTGGCGCTCTTGTCTTCCAACATAGTGCCCCGCGAAGTTCTTCCCTTACCATGAGGGATTCCTTTGAAGTGATGGTTCGGACCTTAGAAGAGAAGTTTGTTGCCTGACAAAGAAATCCAAGAGCTGGATGACGAACTTCACCAACTGAGGAAGAGCCATTCGAAAGTCACTGCGGAGGCTGCTCACTTTTGGGACCTCCACAAAAAGGCTTCATGGACTACACCCGAGGAAGGCTAACTTCATGAAGGAGCTTGAGGAACTCCGAAAATGTGCCAGCGATCGATCTTAGACTCAGGCTTCCAAGATCAGCTCCCTTGAGATCGAGCTGGTGACTGCACAGGAGAAGATCGACTAGTTGGAAAGGAGCTCATCCTGGCTCACAACTCAGGCAGACCGTGATCGAGACTGGTCGAAGAAGTTCTCCGACCTTCAAAAGTAGCTGCAGGACGTCGAGGCGAACTACAACCCTACTGAGTCGGCTGGTGCGGACAAGAAGATGACTACTGAAGGAAGCTCAAGACGACGACCGACAATGTTGTCCGCCTTCAAAGCAGCTGTTGAGAGAGTTCAGACCGTCTCTGCACAAGGCTCCGATGAGCTCCGCTCCTTGAGGGGGACCATGGAAGAACTGTCGTGGCCCTTGGGCAAGAGAAGGCTGAACTACAGTGGCTGAAGATTCAACTGGCCTATGAGCAGCAGGCGTCAAGAATGCCAAGGCGGAGTCCAAAATTCTGAGGAAGAGGCTTCGGGAGTCGGAGGGTGAGAGTTGGTGGTTCCACCAAATGTATCGGGAGATGCTGTTAAGAAATAAAGAACTGGAAGAAGAAAACTAGGAATTCGATGATGAAATCGAGAGTTCGAAGTCTGAAGAAGTCGAACTTCCTTAGAGCTTCTTTACCTTTTACTCTATGTATTCTTTCTTTTTCTTATCATTTTTCTTTTTTGGCCTTCAAAGGCTTTGTAATGTACACTTCACTAATGAAATAAAAGAAATTTTTCATTACCTTGTCCATTCTTGCATTAAGTTGTCATTTACCGAACTTCTTTTTCTTTTATCTTGTTCAAGGTCGACATCGTTTGAAGGTTCTGATCGTCGCCATATTGATTTGCCCCTTTTGTTCATGACGAAGGTTTTTTCGAGGCCACTCGAGTTTGATGCTTCCTCCCGATGCTCGAGCTTGGAGGCCCGAACTTCTCGTTACCTCGAGGAAGTCATTTTCTCTTCCAGTGTTGGGTTTCCTCTTGAGACTAGGGTTTTTGACAAGACCTCCTCCCTCGTTGAGATGAGGTTCCCTGTGTCTTTGATGTAGTTTGTTTTTCTCTTATCACTGGCTGGCTCGTCGCTTCCCTTTTTCTCTTCCCCCTTTTTTTTTTGTGTTCGAGTGAGGGTTTTTCCTCTTCTCTTAATAGGGTTGTAGGAGTGTAGAGGAGCCGTTAAGGAGGCTTTCCTCCTTATCCGTATTGAACGATCGGGTCTTCGTTTATGTCAGATGAGGTTCTCTCCTGTTTCTGATGCAGTCGATTTCAGCTCATGTTAGGATAAGATTCTTCTCCTATTCTCGACGTAGTCGATTTCAGCTCATGTTAGGATGAGGTTCTCCTCCTGTTCTAACAGGGCTGTGGGGGCACGTAAGGGCCATTGCAAGGACCTCTTCCCCCATCCGATCTCTAAATAATCGGGCCTTCGACTTTGCTCATGTTAGGATGAGGTTCTCCTCCTGTTCCTAACATGGCTATGGGGGCACATAAGGGCCATTGCAAGGGTCTCTCCCTCCATTCGTCTTTAAATAATTGGGCCTTTGACTTTGCTCATGTTATGACGAGATTCTCCTCCTGTTCCTAACATGACTGTGGGGGCACATAAGGGCTGTTGTAAGGGCCTCTCCCCCCATCCGTCTTTAAATAACTAGGCCTTCGACTTTGCTCATGTTAGGATGAGGTTCTCTTCCTGTTCCTAACATGGCTTTGGGAGCACATAAGGGCCATTGTAAGGGCCTCTCCTCCCATCCGATCTTTAAATAACTGGGCCTTCGACTTTGCTCATGTTAGGATGAGTTCTCCTCCTATTCCTAACATGGCTGTGGGGGCACATAAGGGCCGTTGCAAGGGCCTCTTCCCTCATTCGGTCTTTAAATAATCGGGCCTTCGACTTTGCTCATGTTAGGATGAGATTCTCCTCCTGTTTCTAACATGGCTGTGGGGGCACATAAGGACCGTTGCAAGGCCTCTCCCTCCATCTGTCTTTAAATAATCGGGCCTTTGACTTTGCTCATGTTAGGATGAGGTTCTCCTTCTGTTCTAATATGCTTAGTTTTGATTGTCAGAAGAGCTACTCCCTGTCGTTACGAGCTTATGCCAAAAGAAAAGATATGCAAATATGAAAGAAACTTTTATTTAAGGCAAAGTTATTGGTAATACATTCATAGATTTTTCAAAATCCATAGTCACGGAAGGTCTGCTCCCCGTCGGAGTCCTCCAGAGATGGAGTTGATGATCCCAATTGGAGGCCGATCTTCAAGTTGCTCCTCCCTCCTTGGCGGCTCCGGTTGTGGTAGGGCCCTCGGTCGATCTTCCCTACCTTCATGCCGGCATCAAATGAATCTATCGAGCTGACCTCGTTTGATGAGCTCCTTATCTCATCTCAGAGCTGAATGCAGTCCTCCGTGTCATGGCCATGGTCATGATGATAGAGGCAGAACTTGTTAGGGTTATTCTTCTCAAGGTGTGTGCGCATCCTTTCCAACCTCGGCAGCTGCTCTCTGACCTCCATCAACACTTAGATTTTCGATGCATTGAGAGGGGCATAGCTGTTGAATCTTCCTGAGGGAGAGCCCCGTCGAACTCTACGGTCTGGACTTATCTGCCTATGAGCCTGGGAGGAGTCTAGACACGCTTGTGTCTGGAGGAAGTTTGAGAACGTGGCCGAGCTTCACTCGATCCTTTTTCAACTGCGTGCTTGCTGGAGTCGCCCGCCTACCACTCCTTCATGGCCTCCTCATCCTTCAGCTTGAAGACTTCTCTGCTCGGGCATATCCTTCGGCCAGAGCTAGCAGATCAGTGAAGTCCCTGGGATACTTCTTTTCCAGGAAGAATAGAAGATCGTTCTTTTGATGATCGCTCTTCAGGGCGGCCATTGCAACTGATTGGTCCAAGTTTCGGACCTCCAACGCGACGGCATTAAAATGGTTGACGTAAGTTCGGATGGATTCTCCTCCTTTTGCTTGATGTTGATGAGGGACTCCGAACCTCTCGAGGATGCCGGCTGTTGACAAAATGAGCAACGAACTGGTGGCTCATCTGGTCAAAGGAGAAGATAGTATCCGACTTCAATGTCGAGTACCAATTTTTGCTGCTCCCTTTAAGGTAGACAGGAAAGCTCGGCACAGGATGGCGTCTGGTGCGCCATGGAGCAGCATCATTGTCCAGAAGGCCTCCAGGTGGTCAACCAGATCTGAGGTCCGTCGTAGCTCTCAATTGGGGGAGCTTGAAGTTCGACGGGATTGGTTCCTGCATGATCATTTGAGAGAAAGGAGGGTCAGTGCAGATGTCCTCACCGTAAGCAGTGGGAGCATGGCAGAGCTCTTCGATCCGTCGGTTCATCTCCAGAATCTTTGATCTAGGAGGTCCTCTCGACTGCAAATCTTGAGGGTCTTCTGGTGGAATGGAGGTAGGGACTCTCCGGGGGTGGAATCATGATCGGACGGTGGGCTCTCCACCTTCTGCTTTCCCTTTTTGGGGAAGACAGGGTGACTTGCCCAAGTGGCCCACCCGGTCGATGGATTCTGGAACTCCGGTGATGCTCTTTCCAGCCGCACTGATGCCTGCGGCTGCTGGCTGCTACTGCATGGCCTGCACTGCTTCGGTGAGGCCTCTGACCTGCTGAACCAGCAAGTCAAACTGCTCTATGCCGACTGTCGTTGCTGGAGGAGGAGACTGAAAAAGTGGAGACGAGGCCGGAGCTTGCGGAGCTCACTGAGATCTAACCACGGAGGCCATGAATCACCTGGTGGATGCCTTTCGGGGAGGCATCAGGTGGAGATCTGACAGGAGAAGGAGAAGAAGATGTCAGAGAAGATGATCGGAGACAGTCTCATTGAGCACTCCTTTAAGAACAAGGATACTGCGAAGACACAGCCCTTCCTCTAGCGCCAATTCTGTTGGTGCAGAATTTTGCCGACGTTGAAGAAGCTAGAGTTGAGGGGATCATGTCCGCCATCGGGACTGCAAGAGAAGTCTAAACCAGAGTTGGGGGTGCTCCGGCAAGACCCTCCGATGCTCAAGTCAGTACTCTACTTCAACAAAAATGGAGCACTCGAATGGGATTTTAGCAAAGTTTCGAGATAGAGTTTAGAGCTAAGAGAAGAACGTATCTGGGGGTCCCTTTTTATAGATAGAGAGCGTAACTGATTGACAGCGACGTCTGTAACTGTCTGGTAGTGGGCCGCTCGGGGCCACGTAGAGTTTGTTATGGAGAGTAGTTGCGTTAGGGAGCCGTTCAGGGCCACGTGGAGTTTGTTATGGAGAGTGGAGTGGTGTCCGTTGTCGCAACTTGCCAGAGAGTGGTGGAGCCATGCAAAATCCGTTACAGAGAGTGGAGCAGGATAGTGGCCATTATCGTGACTTGCCAGAGAGCTCGGGCCTGACGGCTGAAGCTCGGTTGGGACATCTGATGGAGCGGAATGGCTCTCTGTCTCAGCAATCCAGAAGAAGCTCGGATATTTTCGAGGTTGCTGATGAGTCCACTATTGTCAGATGCCTTGGGCACTGATGCTACAGGCGGGAGTCATCTGCTATAGAAGTTTGGATGGAGACTTTCTGTTGGTGAAGTCCGGTAGGAGTCTGATTGCTAGAGAAGTCCGTCTGAAATTTGCTTGATGTGAAAGCTCGTCTGAAGATTGTCCGTCAGAGAGGTCCAGTTTCATGAGGAATCTGGCAGGGGGTCGTCCGACAGTGGAGTTCGGATGGCGTTGTGGAGGTTTGTTCACTGGAGGAGTCTTGAGGACACTGTGGAAGGTCGAATGTCGAAGGAGTCCAGGATTCAATATTCAATTCTGCTGTGGAAGTTCGGACGGAGTCTGGCTTTTGTAGGAGTCTGAAAGGAGTCCGCTTATTGTAGAAGCTTGGACGAAGACCGATTGTCGTAGAAACTTGGATGGAGACTTCTTATTGTAGAAGTCCCGCTGCTGGAGAAGCTCGATCATTGATGAAGTCCGAAAGAAGTTCGGAGTAGAGATCCGACTGGTGGAGCCTGTCCGTTGTCTGTGATCTGTCCACTGTGGAAGTTCGGATGGAGTCCGACTCTTGTAGGAGCTTGGATGAAGTCCGCTTGCAATAGAAGTTCGGGGCAGAGATCCGATTCTTGTAGGAGCTCGGATGAAATTCGAAAGGCAATCGACCACTGTAGAAACTTGGATGGAGTCTAGTTACCATAGAAATCTTGCTATTGAAGTAGCTCGGACATTGATGAAGTTCGGAAGAAGGTCGGAGTAAAGTCGTTCGTGGCCGGAAGAAGTCTGGAAGAGATTCAAAGGGTAGCCAATCACTGTAGAAAGTCAGCTGATAATGAAGCCAGGAAGCATTTGGAGCAGTCCGATAGATGAATGGGGGAGCTCATTATCGGAGAAGTCCGGATGGTATTATGGAAGCTCGGACGGTCGAGGGAGTTCAGAAAGATGCCATACAAGGTCGGAAGCCGGAAAAGCCTTGGAAGGGTCGGCCTTTTACAAACTTCGGCTGGGGATATTTTATACCCAATACATATTAATCTAATATGCACATGATCTAATCATCAAATCAACCTATTCTAGAATCTATAACATGATATATTGCATATAAAATCTAAAATAATCACATGATAAAATCTGCATGCATGGATGTAAGTGGTAGATCAAATCTACACTTATTTGAGTTTAGAACTCAAAATCTGATCATTGATCGATGATTGCCACTGCTGAGAGATATGGTGAAGATGATCTTTATTGGTTGCTCACAGTCACATACATGTTTGATTTATACGAAAAGTTCACTCGAAGCTCTGATCTGATCGATCTTCTCGGGAGTGTTAGCTCGTGCGAAGACCTTCTTCTTGACTGATCTGGATCCTTTCTACAAATCTTTAAAATCTTTTTAAAGATTAAAGATGAACTTCTAGAGGAGATGAAGAGGTGAAAAAAAGATGGAGAAAAAAATAATTTTTTCTTATTTTTTCTCTCTTCCCAAATCCTTAAGGATCAAACCCTAGAAACTAGATTTTTGCACACATCCCAAGAGAAGAGGATCCTTCTCTAATTTTTCATGCCAAAAACTCATGCCCCAAGACCCTTAATGTGTAGATCCCTCTCTATACTCTCTTACATGCTCAAAATAAAAATAAAAACCCCTTTTTATTGGTTTGTAAGAAATAAGGGTGAAGAGTCCTAGAGATCATGGACTCTAGATGTGTTGTTGCCCTACTCAAAAACTCATGCCAAAAAAGCATGGGATGCCCCTTTCATATTTTTTTCATGATGAATTATATTATTATCTAATTTTTATAGTGAGAAACCTCCTCAAAATATCACACGCATAAGGAGAAAAAATAATTTGGCGGCAACGTTTTGTAGATAATGTCAAACATTATCTATATGGTATCCAATTCAAATCATATTTGAACATACCATTTAAAACCAGATCCTACCCAAATTTGGTTGTGAGAAAGAGAGAGGGAAGGAGTCTTTAGTGTGAAAAAATATCTTACAAAATAATTTTGTGTGTAGAGAAAAGTGGCATCCAAGTTTTAGTGCGCAAGGGAGAAGAGTCCATTCCAATATGGACTCTTAATTTTCTTATTTGAATCCAAACTAAATCACATCTGATTTAGCCCAAATAAAATAGATGAAACTCAATCTAATTAGATTCATAAATTTTTAATTAAATTTTAATCAAATTAAAAATTGATTGAACCAAAGTCCTAATCAAATCAGGGATAATTCTTCCTTAATGATTAGGTCATCTCATAACCTAATCAGGTCTAATCTAATTGAATCCAATTCAATTAGATTTTATTTAATCTTTTTTACATAATCAAATTGAACTAATTAGTAATCTAATTACTAATTAATTCTCCATTAGTTCACTAACACTTGATGAATAAATTTATTATAATTTTTGTATAAGGTTAATCATCAATCGAATTGATGATTAAGCCTTTGAACGACTCTCAATTGTTGATCAACCATATGATCAGTCAGAAACTTCTTTTGAATGTGACCCCATAGATTCGAACCTAAGCTGGTAGCATAAAAATATATTTTTGAACCAATCGATGTAACCATCTAGCAATGGTGATCCAATTTTCAGATAGATCGAATGATAGCGAAGCAATATTCAAGAACCTACTGGCATATAGTTATCGTATATTCATCCCTTTAATCCTAATGCTCAAGGATGACCTAAGATTTAACTATCAATCCGAGATAAATCATCCATATTGTATTCCAATCTTTCAAATCCATCATATGGATTATTCGAGCTCAAATTTTGCTAAATTAAAATATATTGATACATTAACTCTTAATTCAGAGGGGTCAATTCCATCCTGACTCATGAACCAACTTGACAAGTACTTGATTGAACCCAAAAATCTTCTGTCACTGAATTATAAACTCAGATAATTCGGTATCAAAGTACAGTGAGTTACTTACAAGTCATCGTGGTGATCTCAGATCGGAGGGATACTTATACCCATACCCTTCGCGAGCTATCTTTGATAATAGAGTGCTCCGCAGTTGGTCACATTCAGTGATGATGTACTTCTACATCTCACTTGCATGCTATACCAGTATCTCCACACCATTTGGTTATGAGGATAACCAATACATATGGCATGCAATGATCTACACTTGATATCGCTATCATTCTAATAATAGCATCTCATTTGATCGCGAACCAATTTAAGGACTACACGATAAATCTTCTTTTATCGTTCAAAGTAATCCTAAGGACTTCATCACAATATAGGAGTTTGTTAGAAGATGTAACCTTGTGATGAAAAAAGTCAAATAACTTTTACTATTGATCAATTCATATACATTTATAATTAGCATAATTGTCAAATGATTGGCTTTAGGACATAATTTCCAACAACTCTCACTTGGACTAAAGTCAATCAGTATAGTATCATATATCTATCTTTGATTTATCATCTCAGAACTCCTAGATACCAAAGCTTTAGTAAATGAATTGGTCAAGTTCTCCTTTCCGTCGATCTTCTAAAGATCGACATCACCTTAACAGATTTTTCAAATAAGGTGTTGCTCCTTGGATTGATTTTGATGATTACAAAGCATTTGAAGGAGTACTAATGATTTTCACTTGAAAAAGACTTATTGCTCTTCAGGGATAAAATTATAATTTTATCAAAACCCTAATTTGAAAGTATCAAATGATAGAACAAAAGATTTGTGATCCATTGGTAAAAATTTTATTATTTTTGGACTTGTATTTTGAAAGATATGCAAGTTTGAAAATCATGAGTCGACCCATGAGTCAACTCATGGCACAATGAGCTGATTGGCACGCAGATTTTTTGTTGGCACACCCTGTGAGTCGACCCCATAGGGTCGACCCTCAGGCATGAGTCGACCCTATGAGTCGACCTCTGCTATTTTTAGGCCAAAAATTACAGAATCTTATTTTCTGCTGTTTTTCCACAGAGGTCGACCCATGAGTCGACCCCCAGGCATGAGTCGACCCATGTGATGGGATTGTTCCGCAATGGCTAGTTTTTAACCCATTTTAAGTACTTTTAATGCTCATTTAATGTGGTCTAACAGCTCTATTTCAGCCTAGAATATTTTCAACTATTTTTTGAAGCTATAAAAGGGATAAATAGGTGGGAATCAACAAGAAGAATCAAGAAGAGAGATTTTGAAAAAGAGATTTCAAGCAAACTTTTCAGCCCTAAGCAAGAGCTCACTCAAAGCATTCAAGAATCCTTTAATCCAAGCTCACCAACTCCTCAAGTGCACATTCAAGTCACCAACCACCTTGAGAAAATCAAAAAGAGTCTTCTTTTCTTTGAGTAAAGTGTATTTAAAGTCTCATTCGCTCATTAAAGGAGCTTTCTTTGTACTTACTTGTGCTATTCATTGTTATACTTTGTTTTGAGTTATTGTTTTTGTTTTGGAAGGATTTCAAAATAAGGGAAGGTTGATCCGAATATTGAATCGGAGTGTATTGGGTTGGCTTGTACCTGAGAAACAAGTGGACTAGCTTGGGATAGTTAGAGTCAGAGTTTCCGACATTTGTATTCGGGTTGAATACAAGATTAGTGGATTGGAATTCCCAAGTAGGAGCTTGGGGAGTGGATGTAGGTGCAAGGTTGGCACTGAACCACTATAAATCTCTTTGTTTGTGTTGTGCCTAATTGCTCTTCTTTAACTCTTCATTATTCTCTTGCATTCTTGCATTTAGCCATTAGCCTTGAAGTAACTTTACTCTCCCTACTTATTTTGCTATTGTCAAACATTTTTTATAAAGACATAAGTTAAGCTTAAATTTTTTAGAAACCCAATTCACCCTCCCTCTTGGGTTGCATAGCTGGGCAACAAGTGGTATCAGAGCTCGGTGCTCTAGCCCTACTTTGATCTAAACAATCAAAGAGCCAAAGATCTATGGCAACTCAAGTCGGCACTTCTCTAGCCGAGGGGCAATCCACTAACCGATCTCCACTTTTCAATGGGTCTAATTACACCTATTGAAAAGCTCGGATGAAAATATTCATTCAAGCACTCGACTATGATATGTGGAGTATCATAGTGAACGGTCCTCACACACCCACTAAAATTATAGATGGTGTGGAATCAGCCAAACCCGAGAAAGAATGGGATGAGGTTGATAAGAAAATGGCCCAATTAAATGCTAAAGCAATGAATGTTCTTTATTATGCTCTTGATGCTAACGAATTTAATCGCATTTCTACTTGCTCGTCTGCTAAAGAAATATGGGATAGGTTAGAAGTAACCCATGAAGGAACCAATCAAGTAAAGGAGTCTAAAATCAACATGCTTGTGCATAAATATGAATTGTTTAAAATGGAGCATGATGAGTCCATAACTGAAATGTTTACTCGCTTTACTGATATTGTAAATGGTTTAAAGAGTCTTGGTAAGTCCTATACTAACAGTGAGCTTGTAAGAAAGATTCTCAGGTTCTTACCAAGAACTTGGGAAGCCAAAGTGACCGCCATCCAAGAAGCCAAGGACTTGAACATTCTACCCTTGGAAGAGCTTCTTGGATCATTGATGACTCATGAGCTGAGCATGAAGCAACATCAAGACGAAGAAGTCAAAAAGAAGAGAATAATTACCCTCAAATCCACAGCTCCACCATATGAAGAAACTGATGATACTGAAGATGAAGAACAGGATGAAGAGATAGCACTCATTACCCGAAGATTCAAGAAATTTTTGAGAAAAAGGAAACAAGGGATGAGGAAGAGGCCATTCACAAAAGGAGAACAGAGCAAAGAAAAAGAGAAAGACCAACCCCTTATATGCTACGAATGCAAAAAATCGGGACACTTCAAGTCCGAATGCCCACAACTGAAGAAGGGTCCCAAGAAGTACAAGAAGAAGGCCATGATGGCCACTTGGAGTGCGAGTGATGACTCAAGCTCCGAAGAGGAAAACTCGACTGAACAAGCCAACCTGTGCCTTATGGCACACGAAAATGAGGTAATTTCTGAAACTCCTAGTGACTTTACATTTGAAGAACTACATGAAACTTTTTATGATTTAGTTGATGAATTAAAGAAACTAGAGATGAAGAATAAAGATCTAAAATCAAAAAATTAATCTTTATTGAAATAAAATGAAAGTATTTTAATTGAAAAATCCACCCTGCTTCAAGAAAATCAAAGTTTAAAGAATAAAAATACCAAGCTAAAATCAATAGTAGAAAAATTCACCTTGAGTTCAAATAAACTTAATATGATTCTTGATAATCAAAAAGCCGTGTATGACAAGGCTGGACTTGGCTATAACCCTTTGAAGAAACAAAAGTATCTGAAAAATATCTATGTAAACTCTTCAAATAACAAGTTCTCTAATAGTACTTGCTTCAAATATGGTAGAATAGGACACAAGTCATACACTTACTTCTCTAACAAATCTGTAAACTCAAATGTAAAGAAAATATGGGTTCCAAAAGGAACCATTATGACTAACCAAAAAGGATCCAAGAAAGCTTGGGTACCTAAAATAAAAACTTGACTTTTGCTTGCAGGTGTGTCTAGCATCCCAAGGAGAAAACAGGAAATGATATCTTGACAGCGGATGCTCGAGATACATGACTGGTGATGAATTCCAATTTATCACTCTTGATGCTAAGAATGGAGGGATGGTCACCTTTGGAGACAATGGCAAAGGAAAGATTATCGGTATAGGTAACATTGGTATCACTCCCTCCAAATATATTGAAAATATTTTGTTAGTAGATGGTTTAAAGTATAATTTACTAAGCATTAGTCAATTTTATGATAAAGGATATAAAGTTATTTTTGAATCTTCTGTTTGCATTGTAACTAGTCCTATTAATGATGGCATTAAATTTATTAGACATAGATATGGTAATGTTTATATGGTAGATTTAAATGATCTATCCAAAATAAACATGCAATGCCTAGTATCCTTGAATGCTAAAATTAATGAGACTAGTTGGCTTTATCATCGTAGGCTTGCACATATTAGCATGCATTCACTTTCAAAATTAATTAAGAAAGAATTGGTTCTTGGTTTGCCAAAATTTAATTTTGAAAAGGATAGAATTTGTGATGCATGCCAACTAGGTAAACAAACAAGAGTTTCATTTAAATCCAAAAATATTGTTTCAACCTCTAGACCTTTAGAGCTTTTGCATATGGACTTATTTGGACCTACTAGAACTACTAGTCTAGGAGGAAAATGATATAGTTTTATAATTATAGATGATTACTCTCGTTTTACTTGGATTTTCTTTTTGGCACACAAAGATGAAATTTTTCAAGTTTTCACTAAATTTTATCGAAAAGTCACTAATGAGAAAGGATTTTCAATTCAAAATATTCGAAGTGATCATGGAACTGAATTTGAAAATTAAGACTTTGAAAAATTTTGTGATGAAAAAGGAATAGGCCATAATTTTTCTGCACCCAGGACACCTCAACAAAATGGGGTAGTAGAAAGGAAAAATAGAATCTTAGAAGAAATGGCCCGTACCATGCTATGTGAAAGCAACCTTCCAAGATATTTTTGGGCGGAAGCTATTAACACATCATGTTACATTTTAAATCATGCTTTGATTAGATAAATTTTAAAGAAAACCCCCTATGAGCTTTGAAAAAAAAGAAAACCTAATATTGCATATTTTCATGTTTTTGGTTGCCGATGTTTTGTATTAAATAATGGTAAAGAAAGACTTGAAAATTTTGATGTAAAATTAGATGAAGCAATCTTTCTTGGTTACTCCTCCACTAGTAAAGCTTTTAGAGTTTTTAACAAAAGAACTTTAGTAGTAGAGGAGTCGATACATATTGTCTTTGATGAATCTAACGATCTTCCTTCAAGGAAGAATGAAGGTGTTGATGATGCAGATCCTCTTATAGAAGGAATGAAGAAGATCACTTTGAAAGATTCAACATTTTAAGATAATGAGGAACATGAAGACAAACAGGATGAAGGAGGTGAAGAACATCAAGAATAACCTCAAGGTACAAATAACCTACCCAAAGAGTGGAGGTATGTTCACAATCACCCTAAGGAGCTAATTATTGGTGATCCTATGCATGGGGTAAAAACTCGTTCTTCACTTAAAGATGTATTTAATCATTGTGCTTTTGTCTCTTATCTTAAACCAAAAACTATTGAAGAAGCTGAAAATGATTATAATTGGATTAATGCAATGCAAGAGGAACTTAATCAATTTGAAAGAAATAATGTATGGACTTTAGTATTAAGACCTAAAAATTATTCAATAATTGGCACAAAATGGGTCTTTAGGAACAAATTAGATGAACATAGAAATGTAATAAGAAATAAAGCAAGATTGGTTGCTAAAGGTTATAATCAAGAAGAAGGAATTGATTTTGATGAGACCTTTGCACCTGTTGCTAGATTAGAAGCCATTAGACTTCTACTTGCATATGCTTGCTTTATGAAATTTAAATTATTTCAAATGGATGTCAAAAGTGCATTTTTGAATGGATATATTGCTGAAGAAGTCTATGTAGAACAACCCCCAAGTTTTGAAAATCATGCTTTTCCTAATCATGTTTTTAAATTAAATAAAGCTCTATATGGTTTGAAACAAGCACCTAGGGCTTGGTATGATAGATTAAGCAAATTTTTACTAAATAATGATTTTTCAAGAGGTAATGTAGACACAACCCTTTTCATTAAAAGAAATCAAAATGATATATTAATTATACAAATATATGTTGATGACATTATTTTTGGGTCTACTAATGAATCTCTTTGTCAAGACTTTGCTAAGCTCATGCAGGGGGAGTTCGAGATAAGCATGATGGGAGAACTTACATTCTTCCTCGGACTCCAAATCAAACAAACAAAGGAAGGAATCTCCATCACTCAAAGCAAGTACACCAAGGAATTACTCAAAAGATTTGGAATGGAGAACTCCAAAGCAATTGGTACACCCATGAGCCCTTCATGTAAGCTTGACAAGGATGAAGAAGGTAAATGTGTAGACCTAAAATATTATAGAGGTATGATTGGCTCTCTATTATATTTAACTGCAAGTAGGCCTGATATCATGTTTAGTATTTGTCTGTGTACTAGATTTCAATCTAATCCTAAAGAGTCTCACTTGAATGCTATTAAAAGAATCCTTAGATATTTAAATGGTACTCAAACTCTAGGATTATGGTACTCTAAGGACTCATTAATTGACTTAATAGGATATTCAGATGCTGATTTTGCTGGATGTAGATTAGATAGAAAAAGCACTAGTAAAACTTGCCAATTTCTGGAGTTAACCTAAT
>NC_026003.2:91159587-91175226 GCF_000442705.2 Elaeis guineensis | reverse complement strand
AAGATTAGTGGATTGGAATTCCCAAGTAGGAGCTTGGGGAGTGGATGTAGGTGCAAGGTTGGCACGAACCACTATAAATCCCTTTGTTTGTGTTGTGCTTAATTGCTCTTCTTTAACTCTTTATTTTCTCTTGCATTCTTGCATTTAGCCATTAGCCTTGAAGTAACTTTACTCTCCCTACTTATTTAGCTATTGTCAAACATTTTTCATAAAGACATAAGTTAAGCTTAAATTTTTTTAGAAACCCAATTCACTCTCCCTCTTGGGTTGCATAGCTGGGCAACATAAGGTGGTAGCGATGTAACATGCTTGGTAAGCTAATAGGACTTCGGCTCCTTAGCATAAGCTATGGATTTGATGCTGTACAACACAGCAAAACCATCATCGGAGGGTACCACTCCTAGCTTGCTAGTGAACCTATACAATCACATAGCTTTCTTGCAAGCATCGAATGCTGCAACGCATTCTATCTCGTAATTTGTATTGGCTATATTTTCTACTTGAAACTTTTTCAACAGATTCTCCATTATTTAAGGTAAAGATATATTCTGACAGTTTTTGCTATTATTATATTCAACTAAAATTAGAGTCATACCCTATAAGTTTTAAGTTAGATTCTTCATAATCGAGTCACTGGTTCTTAGTATTTCTCAAATACTTAAAGATGACCTTCCAGTGATTCTCACCCGAATCTTACAGGTATCCGCTCACTATCCTTAGTAAGTATACCATATCCAATCTCATACATGGTATACATAATAAAATAAATTTTACTCATAAACAACCTATGTATGTTGGACTGAAAAAATCTAAATAGCCTTTTAGATCTATCTCTATAGATCTTCATCCCTAGGATGAGAGATGCTTTTTCAAAGTCCTTTATGGAGAACTGTGATAACAACGAAACCTTTATTCCCTGTAACATAAGAAATATCATTTTTGATTAAAAAAATTTTATTCACATACAAAATAAGTAATACACTCACAGAACTATTAACCCATTTATATTTATAGAATTTTTCTTCGTTCTCAATAAAGCCATGCATTTTGATCACTTATCAAAATATATGTTCCAGCTTCAAAATATTTAGCATTGCTATAGGAGAAAATATCTCGTTATGGTCAATACCATAATGTTGACAATATCTTTAGGCAACCAAACGAGCTTTGCAGGTCTCCACCTTCTTGTCTACACCTTCTAATTTTATTGAAGATCCACTTACACCCTATGAATTTTATCCCTTCGAGTGGATCCATGAGTATCCATACATCATTGACCTTCATAGACTCAATTTCAGACTTTATGGCTCCAAGCCACTAATCGGAGTCGGACCTCTGTATGGCATCTATGTAGATAATCAGATCCTTGTTGTTCTCATTGAGTTCAATAGGATGACGTCGGATGCGATACTCTATCGGATCTCTTTAATGGTGCTTTTACAATAGGTTCTGAGTTTGATCTAATCAAATTTGATTTTATAAATTTACTAGATTGTGTCGATTCTTCTACCTATCGAACTTCATAAGTTCTATATTAAAGGCATCAGTTCCTTCACCAAGGTATTTTTTTTTCAAAAGAAATGCCAAACAACTCTTGTTGTTTAGTAAGGTAGAAGTTATATCCCCTTGATTCTTTGGGATTACCCTACAAAATAATACATATAGGTTCAGGATTCAAGTTAATCGGTTTGCAAATGCTTGACATAAAACAAACACTCTCAAACCTTAAGGTAAGAAAGTATCGGCTTATGTCTAATCCATATCTCATATGGAGTCCTTACAACTAATTAGTTTGAAATCCAATTGAGAATATGACAGCTAGTCTCAAGAGCATAACCCTAGAAAGAGACTGACAGATTTGTAAACTCTATCATAAATTGAACTATGTCTAACAAAGTCGATTCCAATAAGAGAGAATCCTATTCTCTTCTAGATATGTCAAAAACTCACTGAAAAGATATTCTCCTCTTGGTCTGACCAAAGAGTTTCAATACTCTTTCAAGTTGCTTCTCTACCTTATCAAAGAATTATTTGAATATTTTAAATAATCTAAATTTATGGCAAACATATTTATAGCTCCAATACATCAGCATGTATCAGACACAGAACATCATTGGCTCGTTCACCCTTTTCAGTAAAAGATGATTTGGTCATCTTATTAAGGAGATAGGAATGATAGGTTGACAATGATTCACAATCATTGACTTTGAGAATTATCTCCTGTTGATTCTATTCTTGTTTATATGATCGAGCCTTCAATGTCAAAGGTAGTCATGCGTGACATTATCTACTTTAGGATGTTTGATTGATATGTACATTACACTAACAGACTGTGTAAATATTATTTCTTAGTTATTCACCATGATTTTGACATCATTCATAGTGATATCACAAAATCTTTAGACAATAGTAACAATCACTAAAACAACATTGTTAGAATTATCAATGCGATGAAGGATAGGCTTATCGGATCTGACTCAGTTTCAGACCTGGTTGTCTGTCTGCTTCGGAAAGTCCATAAGCAGTGACAATTGCCCTATGAAGACTTGCTTTTGCTGCGGCTCCGGTGGGTTCGCTTAACCAAACCACTACCTTTCCAGTTCATAGACTTCCTTCTTCCTTCCAATAGCCAATGAATGGGTCTCAGTCAGGGAACTGAAACCTTTCAGGGATGGCTGATAAGGAAGAGTATTTTCATCTTACTCATAATGGATCGTTGTATCCTCTTTCTCTTTTGAAATATAATTTTTAGCTCCAACATTCAGAAATTTTCTATTGTATTTAATCTTTCTACTAATCTGAAGTCATTACAATAATTTACATAGACTTTCGATATCCAATATCTAGATAGTAGTGTCATAAATAAAAAAAATTATAAGTTATTATCATATAAGTACTTTTATCAGATAACCCTTTACTGATTTCTCTTTCTTAGCCTATTCAGATCAAAGGACTTTGCCAGACTAGGTTAACTTTAAACTCTTTTGTCAGATCGGGCTCCTCAGCCCAAGCACGACTCTCTTGCACCTTCTTTTCTTTCTCAAAGGATTGTTGCCCTATTAAAGACACATCTTCAGAGGTGGATAAGAACTCCTTCAATATTTGAAGGATTTCCTCTCACTGAGCATCATCGAATTTATAACTAAATTTGTGTTCTTCACTACTCTCAAAAATATCACATGATGATATGATCATTTGGCCACTTCTGATAAGTGTTTTTGATCACATCATATGTGTTGGACATGAAAACTTTGGGTGCTATATCCGTAATCATATATAGGATCCATTCATACTCTAGAATTATTTGCAACTTTCGATACCAACTATCGAAGTTGGGTCTTATAAATAAGTCACTGTCAAATAGTGAACAGAGCAACATACATCTAGACATAACTGAAAAAAAATATAAGACCTCTATATTTATGAGTTGATTAAGCCTAAAGACTTGGACTTTAGTCTAAAGATTCTCCCACTATTTTAGTCAAATTGATAGCCTCTACCTTCAATTTGAGAAATTACTCTAATTCCTTAGCGAGTACTAGAATCCACACAGACTGCACACGAGTCTGACTTTGGTCGGCTCACCCATATATATCTATGGGTAGGTTCTTAACCAATTATTTTAGTAAATAATTTTTAGTAATTAATTTAATCTCAAGTAATCTTTCAGTTAACTTTGATCTTCTCTACAAGCCCTACTTAAGTCCAACCATTAACATGATCATACTTAAGAATCTAATTATCAAATAATTAGGCTCGACTTTGACCGACTAACCTAATCACTTGTTAAAGAGACTCGATTGAGTCATCATATTATGAATGATAATTTCAATAGCAGATGAGCACTAGACCTTTGAACCTCTAATGATCATCATACTAATGGACCCATTATCATCCAACTTAATGAGAGGTTATGATCTAGTTATCACCATAATCAGTTTATTTTATGGACTTAATAATTTAGAAGATTTAATTTATGAATTGAGAAGAGAAAAGATCAACCGTAAACCACAATCCTCCTACTGACTTCACCAAGTCATTGAATTGGATTAGGATCATGCTTGTTGAAATGGCACCTAGATTAGTCACTGATAAGTGGTATATTTTTATATTTATTTTAAATATTTTTGATAATTTATGGTGCTAACATCTTCTTAAAAAATCTAATTTCATGAATAAATTAGATTTTCTTATAAAAATAGATAATTTTAAAAAATATGAAATTATAGCATATTTATAAAAAATAGATGCTGATTTAATTGAGAATTTAAGCATCAAAATAATGAAGAATTATTAAAAAATTTAATACATATTTTTTTTATTTTTTAGACAAAAATTAAAGCAAAAAAATCGAGCCAAAATATCCTAAAAAATAAAATTTATAGACTTCGGTGCATGGTGGACCGGCGGCTCGATCCACAGAGTCAAGTGTGCGGTCCATGGAACAGTTTTGCGGTGTTTTGGCACGGTCTACAGATCGGCGGACATTTTTTTGCACGATCTGATGGTCCAAATTCATCTCGAACCAAATCAGACGGCCGCTGTTCATTGTCGGTTGAAAAGAGGAGAGGTTTTGCATGATCGGACAGTCGAAACTCGATCCACCATCCAATCCAACGGTTGAGAATGTTTTTGACTTTGAATAGGAATAACTGAGCACTGATCGATGGCCCAGATTTCATCTGAGGCACAATCGGATGGTTGTGGTGGATCTCGACTGTGATAAAGACTTAAACATTGATTTTTGATGAGATCTAGGTGGTCCAAATGCAATCTAATGGCCAAAATTAATTCATACGGGTATTATACGATTTTAAGGATTTTAGGACTCCTTTTGCTATCAGAAAAAAGTAAAAAATTTACCTATAAATAGGAGGTCCAAGAATAAGTGAGGGAAGAAGAAAAAATCAATAAAAAAAAGAAAATAGAAAAAAAATAGGTTTAGGGACTCAAGAAGAAGAAGAAGAGAAGTCGGTTCTTTCTACGGAGTATGAAGGAAGAAAGAAAGATCATTAACCATCTTTCTAACGAGACTGGACTGATCAACTTTAGATCTTTATTATAGTTTTATTTTTATTTTATTTTATTAATCCTTTTAATTTTTTTATAATTGAATTTTAATTCTCATTAATGCAAAATTTATTTCTCTACACTTTAAATTTTTATCTTTTATTTTTATCGTAAGTAAATGCTAGGATCTAATTAATAGATCTTAGTATCAATTTATTTTATGCTCTTTAATTTTTATTATTTATTTTTATTATAAATAGATGCTAGGATCTAGATAGTAGATCTTAGTATCGAATTTATATTTTATATATATATTTTTTTCTGACTTAAATTACTTTGATCCGACTGGTTACTTTTTATATATTTTTAATTTTTATTGAAGTTGAAATTAGATTGATATTCATGATATCCTAATGACAACATGTGATCCTATCAATTTTTGGCACCGTTGTTAGAGATCATATCAAACTTTTTGGCACCGTTGCTGGGGATCATATCAAATGTTGATGTCATTGCCGGGGAAGGCATCAATTTTAATATTTAATTTTTTTGATTTTTTTGTGAATATAACTTACTAATTTTTTTAATTTTTTAATCTTTTTATAGAAAAAAAGAGAAAAATTCAGAAAAAAAAGAGATAGAAAGCTTCCACTTCAATTTGGAGAGATCAATCCTAACCTTAATCTTAACTATTTTTTTAGTATTAATTACTATTTTTTTTTCAAATTAACTTAAAATTCATCCACATAAACTTAATAAAAATCACATGACAAGAGTAGAAACTTAATTGTTAGAAGCATTCATCATCTTAGATTTATTTTTGGTGATCGTTGGAGATAAGATAAGCTTTCAAGTTTGATTAATTTCCTACATCTAATTTAGTTGCATAGAATCTCTTGTTTGAAATTGGTTGTGCATATTCATCTCACATTAACTTAAGGGCAACACCTATAAATAAGATAAGGTAAAGATTTCATCACCTTTTTTATCCCAAAAATAACCAACCAGCATTCCACATTAACCCAAACCTAACTAAAATCAAGTAGACATTGGCCCCCAGGATCAATTGAGTTCAATTTGAGTATTGTGGTGAAATCAAGTACTAAGTAAGTTTGGACCCACAACAGAAACTGATGTTTAAGGCTAGAAGTTATAAAGACTCAGCCTAAGTAGACTCATGGTTATTTAATTGATTTCGTTAGCTTATCTGGCTAATCTAATTAGTGTCTAAGGCAAGCAACGGAAGGATCCCCATGACCCCACCTCTTACCTGGCTAGTTGAAGGAAGTGAGAATAGACCCAATTTGCATCTAAGCTAGGCCACTCTACACCAAACTATTAGGTCTAAAAAATATGTAGGTGTCTAGATTTAATTGCTTGCTAACTTGATTACAATTAACACTCAACCATAACTAATTCTTCTCATCTTTCGTCTTTAGGTCTAGGGCTTTCTTAAGGATCTCACCTTTAGAACTTCTTTCTTTCTTTCTCTTCTCTTTTCTTTCTCCCTCTTTCTTAAAAAAAAAAAAATCTAAACCACACATATTAGGGTTTGCACTAGTATATGCACAGTATAATTTTTTTTGATCTAGTTGAATCTAATTCTGAAATTAAATGGCTCATCCATGTTAAACATGATAATCAAATTGCTGGAAATCCTGAGAACCATCTAGACAGATGAAGAATATTTTATTCCTTCCACCTTTAATCCATCGATGTTTTCATCATTCTATGGAATCAAATATTTAGATTCTAATCTTGAGGTTGATTTAAATTTGATAGCTTAAAAATTAGATAAAGTCGACCTTCTTATAGATAAATGCCTAGCCTAGATCAACAATCTCCTGTGCAATACACACCACCTACCAATTATCAAAAGATTTATTCTATCTGTGCAAGTCCAGCCCATCATGTAAGTGAATATCCCACGGCCATACAATTTTCACCTTTCATCTAAGAACAAGTTCAAGCTGCTCAAGATTACTCCAATCCTGTCAATGACCCATTCTTAAACACATATAACCAAGATTGGAGGAACCACTTCTATTTTTCTTGGAGACCCCAATAGACTCAAGCTCAGACCCAAATTTTTTCTATGCAGAACTTTCAGAATAGACCCCAATACAAAAATTATGCTTATAATAGAGGTCAGCCTAGTCAACCTATCCAGCCACCATATCACAATTAGCCGCCATACCCACCTCTTCAACAGAGCAATCTAGCCGACGATAGATTTAACCAACTTCAATAAATGATTATGATCCAACAACAATCTCTCGTCAGGCTAGAAGCATAAATAGGTCAATTAGCTGAGTCTACCATGAAGAGAGAAGAGGTCAATTATCGAGCCAACCAATATCGAATTTCAAAAATGACCCACCCATCCACCAACCACCTAGACCTAGTCATCAATCCAATATCCCACCTAAGAATCCTCAATTTGAAAATGACAAAGTAATCTCTGAGCTTAAAAGTAGTAGAAACCTATACCAAGACTAGGTGAGTGAGGCTAGTACTGATGCTAGCCAAAAAAGAGAACTTGAAGAAGAGTTAGTACTGAGACTAACCCAATAAAAGAATCAGAGTCTGAAACTGATACTGATCTAAAAGACAAAGAAAAGAAGAGAGCAGATGAGTTACTCAAGATATATAAATCTAGAATCTCATTTTTTTCTGCCCTAAAAATTGGTTCTTCCACTCTAGAATCATCACCTCCTCCAGAACTGAAATTACCTTGATCACACCTGAGAATGCATGTTTAGAATCAAGTGACACCATTCTAGCACCCATTACTTCAAACTCAATTCCTAACCCAAAAACTCAATTCATGATATTTTAGAAGAACAAATAGGAAAAATTCTCAACAAACAAGGGTCTGTGATTGGGTTTGTAAATTATCTTCTTAATATTGAAAAAATAAAACTAACAAAAAATGAGATTATGAAATACTTTTTGAAGATTGATAATAAAATATTAAAATTTATTATAAGTCATCTTTCTGAGATTGATAATTTAAAATTATTAAAATTTATCAATTCAATATTCGACACGGGATAGATGAGAGCATCAGCATGGTCTGATTGAAGATGTAAACTTAGCACTTTTTGGGAGGCAACTCAATTCTAATTTTTGCTTTTACTTTTTCTTTCTTTTGTATTTTGTTTAGATTAATCGAGTCTTGCTTTGTATTTTTGTAGAAATTTGAAGACAATATTGACTAAGTTGGGGGGAGAACTAATTTTGAAAAGACTTCTAGATCAGGTGATATCCCTTCTTTTTCTTTCTCTTTGCATACACTCTTCATTTTTTTCTACTCCATTGAGGACAATATCGATTAAGTTGGAGGGGGGAGAATAAAAATTTTAAGTCTTTAAATAAGTTAGTATTTAGTATTTAAGCACCTGATTATACTTAAAATTAAGTTAAATCAAATATTTTTAAAAAAAATTGATGTACAAACCAGAGAGTTTGTGAAATATCGAGGGATCAAGTATTAAGAAAACTCAATAAAGAATTAAGTTTAGAACTTAAATAATTTTTTTTGACTATTTTTAAATTTTTCTACCAATATCAAAGAAGAGTTTACTTCTTATGGGCTTGTGTAGGATAACTATATATTTCTTATATAAAAAAAAAATAAAAAAGTTTTCAAGTACTTCATGTTAAGTAATTAGGCCTCTTTGCCTAAGCAAGCATTGAGTTCACATCAAAAGATATGAAGGGCAAAGAAACTTTGTTGTAAAATTAGTTTTAACTCATAGCATGTTTGATTCAGCAAGTAGGTCTGAGGTGTATTCTATACTTAGTGCCCTAAAGCCATCTGGTTTGAGAGTCATTGACTGAAAACTCGCTACATGGATCAAACAGAAAGCTTAAGGGATTAAGACATTTAATATTGGTATAATGTTAAAAAAAATTAATAAATGAAGGATGGAAGTAACAATATACTTATCCATACGAAGATTAATGATTTGAAGATAAAGGTAAGAATAATTTAAAAAAATCAAAAAAAATTTAGAGTTTTGGTTTAACTTCTACATTGATTAGTATTAATACCCCAATGACATACCTCACTCACGCTCTACTGAATATCAATGGCCCTTTTTAAAAATTATTTGATAAAATTTAAAATTTTAAGTTAAATAGTACTTAATTCTAAATTTTTTCTTTACTCGAGGATGAGCAAAGTTCAATTAGGGAGTATGATAAGTGATATATTTTTATATTTATTTTAGATATTTTTGATAATTTATAGTGCTAACATCTTCTTAAAAAAATCTAATTTCTGTTGCTCCTAGATTGATTTTGATGATTACAAAGCAGATTGAAGGGATACAAATAATTTTAAAATGAAAAAGTCCTTATGCTCTTCAAGGGCAAAATCATAATTTCACTAAAATCCTGATTTGATAGTATCATTTGGTAGAACAAAAGATTTGTGATCCAATGATGAAAATTTTATTGATTTTGGACTTGTATTTTGAAAGTTATGCATGTTTGAAAATCATGAGTCAACCCGTGAGTCAACTCATGGCACAATGAGCTAATTGGCACGCAGATTTTTTGTTGGCACACCCTGTGAGTCGACCCTCATGAGTCGACCCCCAGGCATGAGTCGACCCTCATGAGTCGACCCCTGCAGTTTTAGGCCAAAAGTTGCAGAAACTCATTTTCTGGCTGTTGCAACAGAAGTCGACCCATGAGTCGACCCCTGAAGCATGAGTCGACTCATGAGTCGACCCCTGCGGCGGAAAATGTCAGCAACGGCTATTTTTTTGCCCGTTTTAATTACCTTTTATGCTTCCTAAAATTGCTCTAATGGCTCTTTATCTGTCTAAATTGTTTTCTCTTGCTTCTAATGCTATAAAATATTTCAAATGGTGAAAGAAATTGCAGATTGAAAAAGATCAAAGCAGATCAATCGGCAGATCAAACGAGAGATCAAATTCATTGAGAGGATCCAAAATATACACGAAGTGATCAAAAAGATATTTGAGAGAAAAAGAAAAAAAAGGATCCAAAATCCACACGAGAGATTGTGAAAGAGATTCAAGAGCATTCAAAGAGAGGATTTGTCACGCCCATTGTTTCAACCTTGATCTAGAGATCGTTCAAAGCCTTCAAGAGATCTTCAATCAGCGATCATCCTCTTCTCAAGCATTCATTCAAGCGTTCATCCACCTTGAGAAAATTCAAAAAGGGTTTCTTCATTTGAGTAAAGTATTTTTATTGTTATATTCGCTCATTTAAGGAGCTGTTATTGTATTAATTTGTGCTCTAAATTTTCTTACTCTTGTAAGTATTTGTTCTTGTTTTTGGAAGATTTTCAAAACAAGGAAAGGTTGATCCGAACCTGAAATCAGAGTGATTTGGGTTTACTTGTACCCGGGATAACAAGTAGACTAGCTTGGGATAGCTAGTGTCGGAGTTTCCGACGTTTTGTATTCGGGTTGAATACAAGTATAGTGGATTGAAATTCCCAAGTAGGAGCTTGGGGAGTGGATGTAGGTGCAAGGTTGGCACCGAACCACTATAAATCCTTGTGTTTGTGGTGTGCTTTATCGCTTCACTTTATTTCTTTATTATATCCTTGCATTCCTGCTTTAGGTAATTAATATTGAATTAAAATCTTTGTCTTGTTCATCATAAGTAATTAATTAAGTCTAAAATTTTTAGAAACCCAATTCACCCCCCCTCTTGGGTTGCATAGCTGGGCAACAAGTGGTATCAGAGCCCGGTGCTCTAGCCCGTCTTTGATCTAACAATCAAAGAGCCAAAGATCTATGGCAACCCATGTCGGTACTTCTCTAGCCGAGGGGCAATCTACAAACCGACCTCCACTTTTCAGTGGGTCTAATTATACCTATTGGAAAGCTCGGATGAAGATATTCATACAAGCACTCGACTATGATATGTGGAGTATCATAGTGAACAGTCCTCACACACCCACCAAGATTATAGATGGTAAGGAATCAACCAAACCCGAGAAAGAATGGGATGAGGCTGACAAGAAATTGGCATAATTAAATGCCAAAGCCATGAATGTTCTTTATTGTGCACTAGATGCAAGTGAATTTAATCGCATTTCTACTTGTGCATCTGCTAAAGAAATATGGGATAGGTTAGAAGTAACCCATGAGGGAACAAATCAAGTAAAAGAGTCTAAAATAAACATGCTTGTACATAAATATGAATTATTTAAAATAGAGCATGATGAGTCCATAACTGCTATGTTTACCCATTTTACTGATATAATTAATGGTTTGAAGAGTCTTGGCAAATCTTATACTAACAGTGAGCTTGTAAGGAAGATTCTCAGGTCATTGCCTAGAACTTGGGAAGCCAAAGTGACTGCCATCCAAGAAGCAAAGGACTTGAACACTCTACCTCTAGAAGAGCTTCTTGGATCCTTGATGACTCATGAACTTAGCATGAAGCAACATCAAGAGGATGAAGTCAAAAAGAAAAGAACCATTACCCTCAAATCCACAACTTCGCCTGATTATGAAACGGATGACACTGAAGATGAAGAACAGGATGAAGAGATGGCACTCATCACCCAGAAATTTAAGAAGTTTCTAAGAAAAAGGAAACAGGGGATGAGAAAGAGATTCACAAAAGGGGAACAAAGCAAAGAAAAAGAGAAAGATCAACCCCTTGTATGCTACGAGTGCAAGAAGCCGGGACATTTCAGATCCGAATGTCCACAACTGAAGAAAGGTCCCAAGAAGTTCAAAAAGAAAGCAATGATGGCGACTTGGAGTGCGAGTGATGACTCAAGCTCTGATGAGGAAACCTCAACAGAACAAGCCAACCTGTGCCTGATGGCACACGAAAATGAGGTAACTTCTGAATCCACTAGTGAATTTACTTTTGAAGAATTGCATGAAGCTTTCTATGATTCAATTGATGAATTAAAGAAACTAGGAAAGAAAAATAAAGAACTGAAATTGAAAAATCAGTCCTTAGTAAAACAAGCTGAAAACCTTTCATTTGAAAAATCCACCTTAATTCAAGAGAATCAAAACTTAAAGAATGAAATTAACAAACTGAAATCTATCGTAGATAAGTTCACCTTAAGTTCAAACAAACTAAATATGATCCTTGATAATCAGAAAGCTATATATGATAAGGCTGGACTTGGCTATAAACCTCTGAAGAAACAAAAATTCTGAAGGATATTTATGTAAATTATTCAAGCAACAAGTCTACAAATACTCTTGTTTCAAATGTGGAAGAATAGGACATAAATCATACACATGTCTTGTTAACAAATATGCAAATACAAAGAAAATATGGGTTCCAAAAGGAACCATCTTGACTAACCTGAAAGGACCCAAGAAAGCTTGGGTACCTAAGACAGAAACTTGACCTTTGCTTGCAGGTGTGTCTAGCATCCCAAGAAGGAAACAGGAAATGGTATCTTGACAGTGGATGCTCGAGACACATGACTGGTGATGAATCACAATTCATCACGCTTGATGGTAAGGATGGAGGGATGGTCACCTTTGGAGATAATGGCAAAGGAAAGATCATCGGGATAGGTAACATTGGTATCACTCCCTCCAATTACATTGAGAATGTTTTATTGGTTAAAGGTTTAAAGCATAACTTACTTAGCATTAGTCAATTCTGTGATAAAGGGTATAAAGTAGTTTTTGAATCATCTGTTTGCATTGTGACTAGTCCTATTAACGATGGTATTAAATTTATAGGACATAGGCATGGCAATGTTTATATGGTAGATTTGAATGATTTAGCTAAATTAGACATGCAATGCCTAGTTTCCTTAAATGCTAAAACTAATGAGACTAGTTGGCTGTGGCATCGTAGACTTGCACATATTAGCATGCATTCTCTTTCAAAATTAATTAAAAGGATTTAGTTCTCGGTTTGCCAAAATTGAGTTTTGAAAAAGATAGAATTTGTGATGCATGCCAATTAGGTAAACAAACTAGAGTTTCATTTAAATCCAAAAATTACTGTTTCAACTTCTAGACCTTTAGAGCTCTTACATATGGACTTATTTGGACCAACTAGAACCACTAGTCTAGGAGGAAAACGATATGGCTTTGTAATTATAGATGATTACTCTCGTTTTACTTGGGTTTTCTTTTTGGCACACAAAAATGAAACTTTTCATATTTTCACTAAATTTCATCGAAAAGTCACTAATGAAAAAGGGTTTTCAATTCAAATATTAGAATGATCATGGAACTGAATTTGAAAATCAAGATTTTGAAAATTTTTGTGATGAAAATGGAATGGTCATAATTTCTCTGCTCCTAGGACACCCCAACAAAATGGGGTAGTTGAAAGGAAAAACAGAACCTTAGAAGAATGGCCCGTACCATGCTTTGTGAAAGCAACCTTCCAAGATATTTTTGGGCGGAAGCAATTAAACACAGCATGTTAATTTTAATCGTGCTTTGATTAGACAATTTTTAAAGAAAACCCCCTATGAAATTTGGAAAGGAAGAAAATCAAATATTGCATATTTTCATATTTTTGGTTGCCGATGTTTTGTATTAAATAATGGCAAAGAAAAAACTTGGTAAATTTGATGCAAAATCAATGAAGCAATCCTTCTAGGTTACTCCTCCACTAGTAAAGCATTAGAGTGTTCACAACAAAGAACTTTAGTAGTTGAGGAGTCCATACATGTTGTTTTTGATGAATCTAACGATCTTCCTTCAAGGAAGAATGAGGGTGTTGATGATGCAGATCCACTAATAGAAGGTATGAAGGAGATCACTCTAAAAGATTCAGCAACTCCAGAAGACAAGGATCAAGAAGATGAACAAATGAGAAAGGTGAAGAAACTCAAGAACAACCTCAAGGTACAAATGACCTACCCAAGAATGGAGGTATGTTCACAACCACCCTAAGGAAGTTAATTATTTGGTGATCCTATGCATGGGGTAAAAACCGTTCTTCACTTAGAGATGTTGTTAATCATTGTGCTTTTGTATCTCACTTGAACCTAAAACTTTTGAAGAAGCTGAAAATGATCATAATTGGATTAATGCTATGCCAAGAGGAACTTAATCAATTTGAAAGAAAATATGTTTGGACCTTAGTAAAAACCTAAAGATTATTCAATAATTGGCACAAAATGGGTCTTTAGAAACAAAATTAGATGAGCATGGAAATGTAATTAGAAATAAAGCAAGACTGGTTGCTAAGGGATATAATCAAGAAGAAGGAATTGATTTTGATGAAACCTTTGCACCTGTTGCTAGATTAGAAGCTATTAGACTTCTACTTGCATATGCTTGCTTTATGAATTCAAACTATTTCAAATGGATTAAAAAGTATTTTTAAATGGATATATTCTGAAGAAGTATATGTAGAACAACCCCCTGGATTTGAAATCATGCTTTTCCCAATCATGTCTTTAGATTAAATAAAGCTTTATATGGTTAAAAACAGCACCTAGAGCATGGTATGAAAGGCTAAGCAAATTTTACTAAATAATGGTTTCTCAAGAGGCAATGTAGATACAACCCTATTTATTAAAAGAAACCAAAATGATATGCTAATTATACAAATTTATGTTGATGACATAATTTTTGGGTCTACTAATGAATCCCTTTGTCAAGACTTTGCTAAGCTTATGCAGGGAGAGTTCGAGATGAGCATGATGGGAGAACTCACCTTCTTACTCGGACTCCAAATCAAACAATCAAAAGAGAAATCTCATCACCCAAAGCAAGTACACCAAGGAACTACTCAAAAGATTTGGAATGGAGAACTGCAAACCAATTGGCACACCAATGAGTCCCTCATGTAAGCTTTGACAAGGATGATGAAGGTAAAAGCGTAGACTTAAAATACTATAGAGGTATGATTGGCTCATTATTTATTTAACTGCAAGTAGGCCTGATATCATGTTTAGTGTTTGCTTATGTGCTAGATATCAATCTAATCCTAAGAATCTCATTTGAATGCTGTTAAAAGAATCCTTAGATACTTAAATGGTACACAAACTATAGGGTTATGGTACTCTAAGGACTCACAAATTAATTTGTTAGGATATTCAGATGCTGATTTTGCTGGATGTAAATTAGATAGAAAAAGCACAAGTGGAACTTGCCAATTTCTTGGAGTTAACCTAATCTCATGGTTTAGCAAGAAACAAAATTCGGTGGCACTGTCTACGCTGGCCGAATACATTGCAGCCAGTTGTTGTGCTCAAATCTTGTGGATTAAGCAACAACTCGAAGATTTTGAATCAAACTTAATGAAACACCAATAAAATGTGACAATACAAGTGCCATAAATCTCTCTAAAAATCCAATACAACACTCAAGATCCAAACATATTGAAATAAGACATCATTTTATAAAGAACAATGTTCAAAACAAAAAATAATTCTTGAATATGTTTGCACTGAAAATCAATTAGCTGAATCTTTACAAAGGCCCTTAGTGAGGATAGATTCTGTGAAATTAGGAGAAATCTAGGAATTCTAGATCCATATGCCTAAAACTTTCTTCAATTTCCAAAGAATAGATGTCAAAAATTCTTAGAGCTCAATTTTCCAACATCTATCCTGTTCCCAAAAGCTCAATTTCACTCTAAAAACTTATCATTGAGCAAAATTCTCTTCTCCCAAAATTTTGAATT
>NC_026003.2:91110005-91159487 GCF_000442705.2 Elaeis guineensis | reverse complement strand
AATACCATAACATTAACAATATCTTTAGGCAACTAGATGAGCTTTGTAGGTCTCCACCTTCTCATCTGCACTCTCTGATCCTATTGAAGATCCACTTATACCCTATAGGCTTTACTCTTTTGAGTGGATCAATGAGTGTCCATACACCATTGACCATTATGAACTTTATTTTGGACTCTATGGCTCCAAGCCATTAATCAGAGTTGGACCTCTACATGGTATCTATATAGGTGATCAGATACTTATTATTCTTATCAAGTTAAACAGGATTACGTCCCGTATCAAGATATCGATGTATCTATCTAACAGACGTGGTACTCTATCGGATCTCCTTAATGATGCCTTCACAATGGTTCTGGGTTTGATCTAATCAAATTCAGTTCTATGGGTTCACTAGATTGTGTTAGTTCTTCTATCTATTGAACTTCATAAATTTTATATTAAAGTCATCAGTTCCTTCACCAAGGTACTTATTTTCTGAAAGGAATACCGAATAATTCTTATTTTCTAACATAGTAGATGTTATATCCCCTAAATTTTTTAACGTTATCCTACAAAATAATACATATAAGATCAAGATCCAAGCTAATCAATCTGTAATTGCTTGACATAAACCAAACACTCTCAAATCCTAAGGTAAGAGAATATCAGCTTATGCCTAGTCCATATCTCATATGGAGTCCTTGCGACTAATTAGTTCAGAATTTAGTTCAGAATATAACAAGTAGTCTTAAGAGCACAACCTTAGGAGGAGACTGACAGACTTGTAAACTCCATCATGGATCAAACTATATCTAACAAAGTTGATTTCAATAAGAGAAAATCTTATTCTCTTTTAGATATATCAAAAACTCATCGGAAGGAAATTTTCCTCCTTAGTTTGATCGAAGAGTTTCAATACTCTTTTTAATTTGTTTCTCTATCTTATTATAGAATTATTTGAACATTTCAAATAATTTAAATTTATAACAAATATATTCATAGATTTAATACACCAGTATGTATTAGATTCAGAATATCATTATCTCATTCACTTTTTCTAGTAAAAGGTGATTCGATCATCTTACTAAAGAGATAGGATTAACAGGTTGATAATGATTCATAATCATTGACTTCAAGAATTATCTCCTGTTGATTCTATTATTGTTAAATGATCAAGCCTAAACTGCCAAAGGTAGGCTTCTAGGACATAATCTACTCTAAGAGTTTGATTGTTATGTACTATACACTAACAGGCTGTGATTATTCGTAAATATCATTTCTCAGTTATCCACATAATTTTAACATTATTCATAATAATATCATAAAAATTATTAGACAATAGTGACAATCACTAAAACAATGTTGGTAGAATTGAAAATAAGCTTGACAATTTTGAAAATCAGGATTGAAACATGACTTCCATCTCCAATATTCAGGAACCTCTTATTGTTTTCAATCTTTCTACTAATCTGAAGTTATTGCAATAATTTGCATAGACTTTCGATATCCAATACAGAGGCAGTAGTGTCATAGACAGAGAAATCACAAAGTGTTATCATATAAGTACTTTATCCAGTAATCTTTTGCTGATTTTTCTTTCTTAGCCTGTTTAGATCAAGAAACTCTACCAGACTAGGTTAATCTTAAACTCTTTTGTCAGTTCGGACTCATTAGCCCAAGCACAACTCTTTTGCATCTTTTTTTCCTTTTCTTTCTCAAAGAATTATTGCCCCACTGAAGACACATCTTTAGAGGTGCAAAAAAACTCCTTCAATATTTGAAGGATTTTCTCTCACGAGCATCAATAAATTTACAACTAAAATCGTATTCTTTACTGCTCTCAAAACACAATACATGGTGATACGATCATTTGGCCACTTCTGATAAGTATATTTGATCACATCATTTGTGTTGGATTTGAAAACTTCAAGTGCTGGATCCATAATTATATGTAGGATCTATTCATGTGCTAGAACTATTTGCAACTTTCGATACTATCTATCGAAGTTAGGTCTTATAAATAAATCATTGTCAAACAGTGAATGGAGCAACGGACATCTAGCCATAACTGAAAGAAAAAACTCAAGACCTCTATGTTTATAAATTGATTAAGCCTAAAGATTTGGACTTTAGTCTAAAGGTTCTCCCACTATTTTGGTTGAATTGATAGCCTCTACCTCCAATCCGAAGAATTACCTTAATTTCTTAGCAGGTACTAAAATCCACACAGATTGCATACAAGCCTGAAGATGGCTCGATCAACTTATATGCATTTATGGGTAGGTTCTCAACCAATTATTTTTTTAAATAATTTTTAGTAATTAATTTTATCTCAAATTTTATTTCAGTAAGCAATGGGCCTCTACTAAAAGTCCTGATTAGGTCAAACCATTAATATGAACCTACTCAGTGATTTTAACTAATGAATGATCAAACCTGAGGATAGCTCGATCAACCCACCATCATCAGATAGTATACTAGAGTCATCATATAATAAAAGATAATTTCATCATTTAGAGAGAACACCAGACAGATGGCACCTGCAATGTCAATCAAAATAATGGATCCATTATTATTCACCTTAATGGGAGGCTATGATCTAGTTATCCCCATAACTAGCTCATTTTAGGGATCTAATAATTTAAAAAATTTAATTTATAAGTCAAGAGAAGAGAAAAGATCAATCAGTAAATCACAATCCTTCCACTGGCTTTACGAAGTCATTGAATTGGATAAAGATCATGTTGGTTAAACTAGCACCTAGATCAATCACACCGATCAACCTTAATGGTATGGGTCAACTCGAATCACTTAGCAGTTTAATTAAGACATAATTCATCAAATTGGCTAGATAAGTGAGATCAATGGAAGGGTCTGCTAAGTTTGCCTTAGACATCATCAAAATGGCCAGGTAAGTCGCTCTCAATTAAAAACCATCAATCAGAATATCAAATTTATCTTAGATACCAATTGAGTAATTAATTTTGATTTGACCAACCTAATGATTCAGATTTAACTATTGAGCCATAATCAAGGTCTATTTGATCTAATCAAAGATATTGATTTGACCATCTACAACTATTATTTTGATTCTAAAGAAATTTTGATTTAATCTAATTCAACATTTGGTTAGATTTAATCAATTTCTCTATAGAGTCTATTAATTCTTTGATTCTAATCTTAGGTCTAACCCAATTAAGAAGACCTGATTTGAGCTAACCCATGCCCCCATATTTTATGTGAATGATATTAGATCTTTAATTCATAATTCTAAATCTCATCGAATCTTCACTTAATTTTCAATTAAGTTTCAGCATTAACATAGATCTAAATTTAGGATTGAAATAATTTTAATTTTTTTTAAGTTTGTAAATAATTTACAATAAATATTATGCAAAATTTTTTATTCTAAAATTAGATCGACTCAATCAACATTGAGCTGGCTATACAAGGAGACTGGGTCAATTTAGTTCAAAACTAGGTCGGCTCAGTAATTGTGTGAGCACAATTCAAGAGTTTCAGATCTAAAAATTTTTACATACCATTAAAATAAAATTAATTATAATACTTTTAGATCATATCTAAAATTTTTATTATTTGAGATTTTATTTTATCATAATTAAAATAATTTTAATCATATAGATTAGATGCTTTATTTTTTATACAACTTTGTATCACATATAACAAACCTAGGATTTTAAGATCTAAGGTTTTATAGAAAAATAAGTTCTTCCTTTTGTATTCTTCTTCATAAGATCTAATCACATGACACCTCTACAAGCCATAAGAGTACCCCATCAAATGGGAAGAGAGGGCTTTTAAACCCTTCTTGCTCCTATGATCGAACGGCTTGGTGATCAACCCAATCCAAGTACTTGCTAATCAAATCATCAAATCTAATCACATATCATATATACATGAATTTAGATCTAATCTAAATTACATCAGATCTAATTATAATTTTAGATCATATCTAAATCAGATTATAAACATCACATGCATGACATAAAATTAGATTTTATCAAAGATCAGCATAAACTAGGGCAAACTTTTCACTGTAAGGGTTAAACCCTACCACAAGACAATCTTATATTAATTTATGCAATCAATCATTAATTAAATTTAGATTCAAATATCATATATCAGATCTAAATAAAATTAAATTTTAAATTTAGTATGCATATATAATATGCCGTAACAAACCTAAGCTTTGATACCGCTGTTGAAGAATTTAGGTGATTTCATGCATGTATTTTGAAACTTTTTCAAATAAATTATAGTGAAAGATAATTAGATTAATCAAATTAATCTAACATGCATATAATCTAATCATCAAATCAATATACTCTAGGATCTATAACATGATATGTAGCATATAAAATCTGAAAAATACTAAAGATAAAATCAGCATACATGCATGTGAGCAGTAGATCACATCTACTTCTAATCTGAGTTCAGAACTCGATATCTGAGTGCGGATTGATGATCACCACTACTGAGAGATATGATGAAGGAGATCTTTGCTAGTTTCTCATAGCCACACATGTATCTGGTCTCTATGAAAAATCGACTCGAAGCTCTAATCTGATCGATCTTCTCAAGAGTGCTAGCACGTGCGAAGACCTTCTTCATAGCTGATCTGGATCCTTTCTTTAAATCTTTGAAATCTTTTCAAAGATTGAAGATGAACCTCTAGAGGAGATGAAGAGGTGAAAGAAAGATAAAAAGAAAAATAATTTTTTTCTTATTTTTTCTTTCTTTTCAAACCCTAAGGACTAAAACCTTAGAAACCTGATTTTTACGCACACCCCAAGAAAAGAGGACTCTCTTCTTCTTTCATGCCATGAAAACAGCCCAAGACCCCTCTTGACATGAAGGCCTCTCTCTCAAGTCTCTTACATGCATTAGAATGAAATAAAACTCCTTTTATTCAATATGTAAGGAGGTGGGGTGAAGAGTCCTAGAGATCATGGACTCTTGATGTGTTGTCATTCCTACTCAAAAATTTATACCAAAACATGCCAAAACATTATGGGACACTTCTTTCTATAATTTTTGATAAAACTAGTTCTTCACAAAATATCTCCTTAAAATATCATACATATAAGGAGAAAAAAATAAGTTGGCGACAAGGTCTTAGAGATAATGTCAAACATTATCTATATGGTATCCTATTTTAAATTAGATTTGAACATACTATTTAAAACCTTATCCTATCCAAATTTGGATGTGAGATAGAGAAGATAAAGAACTCTTTAGTGTGAAAAAATCTGATGCAAAAATTATTGATGTGTGAGTATATATGGCATCAAAGTGGGAGGCTCATGGGAGAAGAGTCCTATTCCAATAAGGACTCTTAATTTTCTTATTTAAATCCAAACCAAATCACTTCTGGTTTGCTCAAATAAAATAAATAAAACTCAATCTAATTAGGTTCATAAGTTTTAAATCAAATTTTAATTAAATTAAAAATTGATTGAATCAAAGTCCTAATCAAATCAGAAATAATTCTTTCTTAGCTATTAGATCATCTCATAACCTAATGGATCAAACCTAATTGAATCTAATTCAATTAGATTTTATTTAATCAAATTTTATTTAATCCTCTTTGCTCAATCAAATTGAGCTAATTAGAAATCTAATTATTAATTAATCTTTCATTAATTCACTAACACTTGGTGAATTAATTTATTATAACTTTTGCATAAGGTTAACCATCAATTAAATTGATGATTAAGCCCTTGAATGATTCTCAATCATTGATCAGCTACATAATCAGTCAGAAATTTTTTGAGTATAACCCCATAGGTTCGAACTAAGCTGGTAGCACAAAAATAACTTTTTGAACTAATCAATGTAATCATCTAGTAATGATGACCCAATATCTGGATAGGTCGAATGAAGATGAAGCAACATTCAAGAACCTATTGGCATATGGTTACCATATAATTCATCCCTTTGATCCTAATGCTCGAGAATGATCTAGAATTTAACTGTCAATCCTATATAAGTCATCCATATTGTATTTAATTTTTTTCAAATTTATCACATGGATTATTCGAGCCCAATTTTGCTAAATTAAAATACATTGATACATTAACTCCTACTAGTTTGAGGGATCAATCCCATCTTGACTCACGCATCGATTTAACAAGTACTTGACTGTATCCAAAAATCTTCCATCACTAAATTAGAAACTCAGTTAGTCTAGCACCAAAGTAAAGTGAGTTGCTTATAAGTCACCGTGGTGATCTCAGGATAGAGGGATACTTATACCCATACCCTTCACGAGCTATCCTTGATAGCAGAGTATTTTGTAGTTGTCATGTTCCGTGATGATGTACTCCTACATCTCACCTGCATGCCATACCAGTGTCTCCATACCATTTAATTATGAGAACAATCAATGCATATGACACACAATGATCTACACTTAATATCGCTATCGTCCTAGTAATAGTGTATCGTTTGGTTGCAAACCATAAGGACTACGTGATAAATCCTCCTTTATCGATCAAAGTAGTCCTAAGGACTTCATCACAATATAGGAGTTTGTTAGAAGATATAACTTTGTGATGAAAAAGATCAAATAATTTTTATTACTGATCAACTTATATATATTTATAATTAGCACAATCATCAAATGATTGACTTTAGGATATATTTTCCAACACCCAGAGCAAGGAACCCTTCACACTTGCTGGATACCCAATGAAGTCATCTTCTATGACTTTGGGTCCAACTTTCTCCGTTTGACTTTCTCCACCAAAGCATAAGCCGGACAGTTGAACACCTTTAGATAGCCAACCTCCACCTTCTTCCCATTCCAGACTGCATCTAGAAGTCCTCCATTGAGTGATCTATGGAAGACCTGTTAACAAGAAAACAAGCAAATGTTATAGCATCACCCCAAAAAGACTTGGGTAGTGATGCTTGCAGTCTCAAGCTCCTAGCCTTCTCAGTCAATGTTCGATTCATCCTCTCCATGACACCATTCTGCTAAGAGGTCATCCTTATTGTGTAATAGTATTTGATACCATTTTTCTCACAGTACCTCTTGAACTCCAGACTTGCATACTCCCCTCCATTATCAAATCTTAAACGCTTCACTGACTGCCCTGTCTCCTTCTCTACCTCAGCTTTTCAGACCTTAAACCAGACAAACACCTCTGATTTTTTCTGATCAAATACATGCAAACTCTCTTGGAGAAGTCATCTATAAAGGTGATGATTATCTAGCTCCACCTCGAGCTACAACAGATATCGTCCCCATAAATTCGAGTGAACAAGCTCCAAAACAGCTTCACTCTACATGAAACTACTAGCAAACTTGACCCTGTGCTATTTGCCGTAGATACAAGGCTCACAAAAGTCATCACCCTCCTTCTTGAGTGCTGGAATCAATCCTCTCTTACTCAATTTTGTGAGCCCTCTGTCACTCATGTGACCCATATGATAGTGCCATAGCTGGTAAGTAAGCTACTCCTCTTGTGAGGCTGTAGAAGTCTCTGCACTATCGATAACCACTGAGCCTTTCATCTTATACAAGTTATTACTCAATCTTCTCCCTTTCATCATCATCAAAGTACCCTTGAAGATCTTCAAAACACCCACTCCCCAGCTAACAACTGAAAGCATATCCCTATTTCTCCATGTAACTTAGGGACATCAATTTTTTTTCAATTTCGGCATATGCTTCACATTGGTAAGTGTCCGTATGACTCCATCATATATCCTTACCCTGATAGCACCAACACCAACCACTCTACATTGGTGATTATCTTCAAGACTCACACTACCACCATTTGACTTCTCATAGGAGGCAAACCAATCACGATATGCAGTGTAGTGGTAGAAACTGTTAGAAAATATATCCTAAAGCTTATCATTTGAATGATTGTACTCTTTATAATTATATATAAATTATAAAATAATAAAAATTATTTGATATTTTTCATCACAAGGTATAATAATTTTTTATTAAAATAAAAATATTAGAACTCTTGTATTGTATGAAGTCCTTAGAACTATATGATGATAGTAAAGGAAGATTTATCAAATAATTTTTAAACATGTTCGTGACCAAATGATATATCATTAAAGGATGATGACAATTATCAAGTGTAGGTTATTGTGTACCATATAAGTTGATTATCCTCATAACAAGGAGTATAGAGATATTGATATGACATACAGGTGAGATGTAGGAGTACATCATCACTGAACAAGTGACTCACCTACGGAGTACTCTACTGTCAAAAGTAGCTCATGAAATTATGGGCATAAGTGTCCCTCAGACCTAAGATCATCATAGTGACTTAAGTAACTCACTATGCTTTGGTGTCAACTATCTGCATTTCTAATACAATGACGGAAGGCTATTGGATATAGTCAAGTACTTATGAAGTCTATATAGATCAAGATGGGATTGACCCCTCTAGATTACAGGAGTTAATGCATCACTATATTTTAATTTAGTAAAATATGAGTCCGGATAATCTATGTGATGGATATGAAGGTTAAAATACAATGTGGATGAAGGTTGATAGTTAAACCTTAGGTCATCCTCGAGCATTAAAGATCAAAGGGATGAATTATGTGATAACTATATGCATAGGTTTTTGAATATTACCTTGTATATATTCAATCTATCTGAACATCAAAAATTATTGCTAGATGGTAACTTCGATTAGTACAGAAAATGATTCCTATGCTACTGGCTTAATATTCTAACCTATGGAGTGATGCACAAAATCAGACAATGTAGAAAAGAGTTAACCTAAGTCTATGAGTTCAATTTGAAAGTACTTGACTTGATTGAATGAATAGACTAGCTTAATTAAGAATTAAGTTAGAGATGATATGGTGTTAAACAGTTGATTATATCTAGCTAACACTAGACATGAGGTTCTGGTTTAATTTCGAAGATGAACAAGATCTAATCAATGATCCGAGAAATTTATGAGAGATTAAAATTAAGAGCTAATTAATTTTAAATTTGATCTAATTTAATTAAGCCTTAATTAGATTATAAATTCAAGTTAGACTTGAATCAGAATCCTAATTGAATTTGGATTGACAGGCTCTTCGAATCTGGTTTGAATCGGATTCGAATCAGATCCAAATTGAGTCAAATTTAAGCCTATTTGGTTTAGAACAAAAGAGTCTCAATTACCAAGGACTCTCTCTCATGGTGGCTGACCAAAGGAAGGGATAGAGTACTAAAAATATCCATCCCTCTCTTGTGTGCGCACGTGAAGAGTCATGATGCGCAAAAGGGTGGGTGCTCTCCTTTTTTTCTTACATCTCCTGGTTGGATAAGGATTCCTAACTAATGTAATGTCCTAATCAAATCAAGGTGCCACATCTTTTTAAGGAGGGGACTATAACTAACTGGTAAAAAAAAATATTTGTGCTACAAAAAACCCAAGACACTATGAGTTGTGAGAGTGGGCATGCAGCAACAAGAAGGGAACCATCCCTTCTTCCTTGGCGTGCATAATTTTTAGGCACCCCTCTCTCCTTGGTGTCCACTTCCTAGGTATGAAGAGTCATGTTTGAGATTGGATCTCTTTCCTTCCTTGCTACCCTTTTAAATGATTGGTACAAAAAGAATCATCCCTCTTCCCTATGAAGCTTGGCGTGCATACAAAGTAGAGGGTCTATACGTTCAGACCTCATGAGGCTTTGGATTCAAAAAATTTTCAATATTTGATCTCTATTCTACTACAACCAAGATAAATATAAATGTTATATTATCACTAAAATAGAAAAGTTTCTAAATCACACCCTAGTGATCCGATCAGATCGGATAATTTTTTTCTTCAACTGGTATCAGAGCATGGCTAATACATAGATTCATAACTAATTTTTTTGAGTATGATTACATATTATATGTAACTAGATTTTTTATGTAGAATATTAAATCTGATTTAAACCTATTAATTAAAAATTATTTGATTTGATTTTGATAAGATTTCAAGAATCTAATCAATAGTTGATTGAAGTTTGTTATAAATCTATTATAACAAAAATTTCTTGATGCAGATTTTTACTAAAATAACAACCAAATTTTAATATATTTTAAATTTATTTTAATAAAATTTTTATAGTATTATTTTGGATTGAAAGTTAGACTTAATCAAGATCTGAATTGAATCTATTTTGACAGATTTTCAGATCTGATTTTAAGCAAAATTCTGCACAATATAAAATCAGGTCTAATCAAAATTTTATTTTCTATGTGTTCATATGTATGTTTGGAAATTTTCTATAAGATTTTAGATCTGATTTAAGTGTTTGATGTGGAGTATAAAAGTAGATTCAGATCTAAAATTTATATAAAATTTATCTGAAATCAATCTGATATATTGATCTAATTAGATTAGATACATAATATGGATATGATCATGTTCATATGAATGTATACCTATTTTGATTATTGCATATATAGATGTAATTAATTTTTAAAATTAGATTTCAAATCTTAATAGCTCATCACTCTGATTGGGTTGATCATCAGGATGTTTGGTCATATGAGCAAGTAGGATTTGAAGATCCTCTCTTCCTATTTGATGGGTGCTCTTATGATGTATAGGGATTCCATATGATTATATCTCATGAAGAAGAACAGCAAAAAAAATTTTAAAATTATTTTGATCATGAATATATTTAGATTAGATCTAAAGTAATTTATAATTTGTTATAATTTTAATGAAATTAATTCAAATATAAAAATTAGATTTAAGATCTAAATTGTATGTCACATATGATGTAGTCGGTAGAGATCTAAATTATGCTATGATGCATGTGATGTACATAAGTAATTTATATTAAATTTATATATGTTTAATTATTCAATATAAATTTGAAAATTAAATTTTAGGATCTAAAAAATTGCATGACATATGATGTATCCCACACTTGAAATCCTAGTAAAATAATTTTACTGACTGAAACACATATTTTATACACTTAATTTAGAATTAAGTTGAAAAGATCTAGATTTGAGAATTGAAAGATGATTAAGACACCTCATAAATTGATGGGCCATGGGTTAGCATGAATCCGATCTTCTAACTGGGTTAGATCTAGGATTAAAAATAAATATGAACTAATTAGAGAAATTGATTAAATCTGATAAAAAGTTGAATTAGATTAGATCAAAATTTTTTAAATCAATCTCAATAGTTGTAGCTTGATCAAGTCTATATTTTTGACCATACCAAATAGACCTGATTGTGGCTTAATGGTCCTGAGTTCTTTAGTTGATCGAATCGAAACTAATCGATAAATTGATGTCTAAGGTAAGTTTGGCAATATTGCTTGGCAATATGACTGATGATTTTTAATTGACAGTCTACTTACCTAGCCATTTTGATGATATCTAAGATAAGCTGAGGTAGACCATCCCACCGATCTCACTTACCTAGTCAATATAGTAGATTATATTTTGATTAGGTTACTAATTGATTCGAACTGACCCATACCATTAAGGTAAATTAGTGTGACTGATTTAGGTATCTTTGACCAAGCTTGTCTCTAGTTCTCTTCATGACTTAGTGAAGTCAGTGAGAGGATTTATGACTTGTCGATCTTTTCTTTTATTCTTAAATCATTAAATTAGTTCAACTGAGTTAGATGCCTTGGACCAGCTTGTCTATAGTCTTCCTCATGACTTGGTGAAGTTAGTGGGAGGATTTAAAACTCATGGATCAATTGATTTTCAAATCATTAAATTAAATATTCTAAATTATTAGATCCTTAAAATGATAATTTATGGAGATAACAAAGTCATAGTCTCCCTTTAAGATGGATGATAGTGGGTCCAATAATCTAGACGATCATTGGAGGCACCTTTTGCCTGATGTTCACTTGGATATTAAAATTATCATTCATTATATGATGACTCAGATATATTATCTGATGAATGGTTGGGTTATTGAGCCTTCCTCGAGTCTGGTCATTCATTAGTTAGAATCACTGAGTAAATTCATAATAATGGTTGGACCTAACCAGAACTTACAGTGGAGACCTTTTCCTACTGAAAAGGCACTTGGGGCAAAACTAATTACTAAAAATTATTTAGAGAAATAATTGATTAAGAACTAATCCATAGATGCACATGGCTTGGTCGAGCATTTTTTGGGTCTGTATGTAGTCTATGTGGATTTTAGTACCTATTAATAAATTAAGATAATTCTTCAAATTAAAGATGGAGGTTTTTAATTCGTATAAAATAGTGGAAGAATTTGTAGACTAAAATCTAAATTTTAAGATTAATTAATTCATATACTAATAGATCTTTTATTTTTCTTTCAGTGATGGCTAGTAATTTATCACTCTGCTCACTGTTGGACAGTAACAAACTTATAGGATTAAATTTTGATAATTGGTATTGAAAGTTGAGAATAATTCTCAAGCACAAGAGGATCCTATATGTGATTATGGATCCAGCACCTGAAATACCAACTTTCAATAGAGATGTGATGGTTAGAGACACTTATCAGAAGTGGCTCAATGACTGTACAACAGTATGTTGCATAATGAGAGCTGCTATGAGTGATGAATTTAGTTATAAATTGATGATGATCAGTCAAAGAAGATAATTCAAATATTGAACAAGTCCTTTGGTACACTTGAGGATTTGTCGTCAATAGGGCATCGATCCTCTAAGAGAGTAAGAAAATTCAAGGTGTAGAAAAATCATGCTGATCCTAAGCAGTCTAAGGCTGACCAGAGTCAGATAGAAACAGATAAGCCTAGAAAGAGAAATTAGTAAAGGATTACTAGATAAGATACTTATATGATAACATCTTATAATTTTTCTATTTATAATACTATTACCTGGGTACTGGATATCGAAAGTCGAATTCATATCTGTAATTCATTGCAGGAACTTCAAGTTTGTAGAGAATTTGAGAAGAGTGAATGATTCTTGAATGTTGGAGATGAAAGAGCTATTTTGGTTCTAGCTATAGAAAAAATTCAATTTGCTCTCAATTCAAATGCTATTGTTTTAGATGACTATCATTATTGTCCATCTTGCCTTCTGAATGTTATTTTCATAGGCCTTTTGGATAAGGATAGTTATAATTTTTCTATAAATGAAAGTTACTATAATATCATTATGAATGGTGTCACAATTATGTGTGGATAATTAAAAGATGGTATTTACATTTTATCACAGCCTGTTAGTATAATGTACACATCGAACAAACATCCAAGAATATATACTATCACAAATGCCTACTTTTGGCATTGTAGGCTCGATCATATAAACAAGAATAGGATAAATAGGTTAACTAAAAAGGAATTCCTCGACATGAATGATTATAAATCATTGTCGACCTATGAGTCCTATCTATTTGAAAAGATGATGAAGTTACACTTTACTGAAAAGGATGAATAAGCTAGTGATGTTCTAGATCTAGTACATAGTGATGTATGTGGACCTATGAACATAGGTGCCAGAGGAGGATATTACTATTTCATTATCTTTATAGACAATCTATTGAGGTATGGGTACATCTATCTTATGAAGCATAAGTCTGAATCATTTAAAATATTTAAATAATTCCATAATAAGATAGAAAAATAAACTAGAAAGAGTATTAAAATGTTAAGAATTGTATCCTAAGTCAATCATTTGATAATTATGCTAATATAATGTATATAAATTAATCAATAATAAAAGTTATTTGATTTTTTTCATCATAAAGTTATATCTTCTAACGAGCTCCTATATTGTGATGAAGTCTTTAGGATTACTTTGATCAATAAAAAAGGATTTATAGTATAGTCCTTAGATTGATTCGCGACCAACTGATACGCTATTATTAGGATGATAGCGATATCAAGTGTAGGTTGTTGTGTGCCATATGCATTGATTTCCTCATAACTAAATGATGTGGAGATACTGGTATGGAATATAGGTGAGATATAGGAGTACATCATCACCAAGTATGACCAACTACAGAGTACTTTGCTGTCAAGAGTAGCTCGCAAAAGGTATGGGTATAAGTATCCCTCCGACTGAGATCGCTATGGTGACTTGCAAGCAACTCACTGTACTTTGGTGCTGGACTATCTGAGTTTATAATTCAATGATGAAAGATTTTTGGATACAGTCAAGTACTTATCAAGTCAGTGCGTGAGTCAAGATGGGATTGATCCCTCTGAATTAGTAGGAGCTAATATATCAATGTATTTAATTTAGCAAAATCTGAGCTCGGGTATCCATATGATGGATTTGAAAGATTGAAATATAATGTAGATGACTTATTTAGGATTGACAGTTAAATCCTAGGTTGTTCTTGAGCATTAGAGTTAAAGAGATGAATTATACGGTAATCATATGTCAGTAAGTTTTTGAATGTTGCTTCGCCATCATTCGATCTATCCGGACATCGGGTCACCATTGCTAGATAATTATATTGATTGGTTCAGAAATATATTTCTGTGCTACCGACTTAGGTTTGAATCTATGGGATCATACTCAAAAAAAATTCTAACTAATCATATGGTTGATCAACAGTTGAGAATCATTTAAGGGCTTAATCGTCAATTTGATTGATGATTAATCTTATGCAACAGTTATAATAAATTTATTCACCAAGTGCTAGTGAATTAATGAAAGATTAATTAATAATTAGATTATTGATTAGCTTAATTTGATTAAGCAAAGAGGATTAATAAAATCTAATTGAATTAGATTCAATTAGGTTGGATCTGATTAGGTTATGAGATGACTTAATCGCTAAAAGAGAATTATCCCTGATTTGATCAGAACTTTGGTTCAATCAATTTTTAATTTGATTAAAATTTGATTACAAATTTATGAACCTAATTAGATTGGATTTTTTTTTTTATTTGAGCTAAACCAGATGTGATTTGGTTTGGATTCAAATAAGAAAATTAAGAGTACATATTGGAATAGACTCTTCTCCCTTATGCACCAAAACTTGGATGCCACTTTTCTCCATGGAAAAAATTGTTTTGCATGAGATTTTTTTTTTCCAAAGAGTCCTTCCCCCTCTCTTTCTCACATCCAAATTTGGGTGGATCTAGTTTTAAATGGTATGTTCAAATGTGATTTGAATTGGATACCATATAGATAATGTTTGACATTATCTACAAAACCTTACCGCCAACTTATTTTTTCTTTTTATGTGTGTGACATTTTGAGGAGATTTTTCACCATGAAAAATTAGATAATGATCTGATTCACCATGAAAAAAATATGAAAGGGGCATCCCATGCTTTTTTGGCATGAGTTTTTAAGTAGGGGTAACAACACATCTAGAGTCCATGATCTCTAAGACTCTTCATCCTTATGTTTTGCATGCCAATAAAAAGGGGTTTTTATTTTTTTTTGAGCATATAAGAGAGTAGAGAGAGGGCTCTACACGTTGAGGGTCTTGGGGCATGAGTTCTTGGCATGAAAAATTAGAGGAGAGTCCTCTTCTCTTGGGGTGTGCGCAAAAATCTAGTTTCTAGGGTTTGGTCCTTAAGGATTTGAAAAGAGAGAAAAAATAAGAAAAAATTTATTTTCTTCTCCATCTTTTTTTCACCTCTTCATCTCCTCTAGAAGTCCATCTTCAATCTCTAAAAAGATTTTAGATATTTAAAGAAAAGATCCAGATCAGCTAAGAAGAAGGTCTTCACACAAACTAGCACTCCCGAGAAGATCGATCAGATCAAAGTTTTGAGTGGATTTTTCATAGAGGTCGATGCATGTGTAGCTGTGAGCAACTAGTAAGGATCATCTTCATCATATCTCTCAGCAATGGTGATCATCGACCCATGATCAGGTATCGAGTTCTAAACTCAGATAGTTGTAGATTTAATCTACTGCTTACATCCATGCATGCAGATTCTATCATGTGATTATTTCAGATTTTATATATAATATATCATGTCATAGATCCTAGAATAGATTGATTCGATGATTAGATCATATGCATGTTAGATTAATATGATTAATCTAGTTATCTTGCATGGTATTTTATTTCAAAAAAATTTTGAAATGCATACATGAAATCACCTATATTTTTCAATAGTGGTATCAAAGCCTAAGTTGTTATGACATATTATATATGCATATTAAATTTTAATTTTAATTTTATTTAGATTTGATATATGATATCTTAGATCTAAATTTAATTAATGGTTGATCACACAAACTGATATAAGATTATCCTACTGTAGGGTTTACCCCTTACAGTGAAAAGATTATCCTAATTTGTACTGATCTTTGATAAAATCTAATTTTATATATTGCATGTGATCTTTATGATCTAATTTAGATATGATATAAGATTGTGATCAGATCTGATATAATTTAGATTAGATCTAAATTCATGCATATATGATATATGATTAAATTAGATGATCCGATTAGCAAGTACTTGGATAGGATTGATCACCAGGCCATCCGATCATAGGAGCAAGAAGGGTTTAAAGGCCCTCTCTTTCCATTTGATAGGGTGCTCTTATGGTATGTAGGGGTGTCATGTGATTAGATCCCATGAAGAAGAACGTGAAAGGAAGATCTTATTTTTCTATAAAATCTTAGATCTTGAAACCCTAAGTTTGTTGTATGTGATACAAAATTATATGAAAAATAAAATATCTAATCTATATGATTAAAATTATTTTAATCATGAAAAAATAAAATATCAAATCATAAAAAATTTAGATATGATCTAAAAGATATTTATGATTGATTTTATTTTATAATTATGTAAGATTTTTCAGATCTGAAACTTTTTGAATTGTGCTCACATAATTACTGAGCCGACCCAATTTTGAACTGAGTTGACCCTATCCACTTGCATAGCCGACTCAATATTAATTGAGTCAACCCAATTTCAGAATAATAGATCTTTGCATAACATTTATTGTAAATTATTTACAAAATAAAAAATTAAAATTATTTCAAACCTAAATGTAAACCCATATTTATGCTGAACTTAATTAAAAACTAAGTGTAGAATCAATTAGATCTAGAATTATGATTTAAGATCTAATGATATTACATAAAATATAGGAGTATGGTTAGCTCAAATCAGATCCTTTTAATTGGGTTAGATCTAAGGTTAGAATCAAAGAATTAATTAATCATGTAAAAAATTGATTAAGTCTAACCAAATATTGAATTAGATTAATCAAAATTTTTCTAATATAATAGTTGTAGATGGTCAAGTCCATGTCTTTGATTAGACAAATAGACCTTGATTATGGCTCATGGTTGAAGCCGAATCATTAGGCTGGTCAAATCAAAATAGTTAACCAAACTAATCAAATTCACATTTTGATCAGTGGTTTTTAATTGGGAGCAGCTTACCTGGCCATTTCAATGGTATCTAAAGCAAACTTAAAAAATCCTTCCATCGATCTCACTTACCTGGCCAATTTTATAGATTATGTTTTGATTAGACTACGAAGTGATTCAGTGTGACTAATGTATTCGTGATGTTATCATTAGGAATTTGATTATCAATCTAATTTTGACTTCAATAAAAATTAAAATTATATAGAAAGTAGCGAATCGGATCGAATCCATAGAGAAGGCAAGGTTTTGATTTGAAATCTTTGATTTTAGAAAAAAAATAAAGTTTCAAAGAAAGCAATTTAAGTCAAAAAATAAAAATTAGAAGTGTGAAAAATAAATTTGGTACTAAGATCTACTATTTAGATTCTAACATCTACTTGCAATAAAAATAAATAATAAAAATTTAAAGAGCATAAAATAAATTGATACTAAGATCTACTAATTAGATCCTAGCATCTACTTGTGATAAAAATAAAAGACAAAATTTAAAGTACAAAAAAATAAATTTTGCATTAATTAAATTTAAAATTTAATTACAAAAAATTTAAAATAATCAATAAAATAAAATAAAAATAAAATTATAATAAAAATCTGAAGTTGATCAGCCCAGTCTTATTGGAAAGATGGTTGATGACCTCTCCTTCTTTCTTTATACTCTGTAGAGCAAACCGACTTCTCTTCTTCTTCTCCTTGGATCCCTAAACTTTTTTTTTTTCTATTTTTTTTTCTTTTCTATTGATTTTTCTTTATTTCCTCACTTATTCCAGGACCCCCTTTATAGGTAAATTTTTCATCTTTTTTTGATAGCAAAAGGAGTCCTAAAAATCTTAAAAATCATATAATACTCATATGAATTAATTTTGGCCGTTAGATTGCATTTGGACCACACAGATCTCATCAAAAATCAATGTTTAAGTCCCTTATCACAGTCAAAATCCACCACAGCCGTTCGATCGTGCCTCGAATGGAATCTGAGCCATCAATCAGTGCTCAGTTATTCCTATTCAAAGTCAAAACATTCTCAACCGTTGGATTGGATAATTGATCGAGTTTCGATCGTCCGATCATGCAAAACCTCTCCTCTTTTCAACCGACAATGTACAACAGCCGTCCGATCTGGTTCGAGATGAATTTGGACCATTGGATCACATGAAAAAGCTTCCGCCCATCTGTAGCTGCACCAAAACATCATAAAACTGCTCCATGGACCGTGCCCCTGACTCTGTGGATCGAGCGGCCAGTCCATCGTGCATCGAAGCCTATAAATTTTATTTTTTAAGATATTTTGGCTCAATTTTTGCTTCAATTTTTGTCTAAAAAATTAAAAAAATATGTATTAAATTTCTCAATAATTTTTTATTATTTTGATGTTTAAATTCTTAATTAAATCAACATCTATTTTTCATAAATATACTCTAATTTTATTTTTTTAAAATTATCTATTTTTATAAGAAAATCTAATTTATTTATGAAATTGTTGCCCAGCTATGCAACCCAAGAGGGGGGGGTGAATTGGATTTCTAAAAATTTTAGACTTAATTAATTACTTATGATGAACAAGACAAAGATTTTAATTCAATATTAATTACCTAAAGCAGGAATGCAAGGATATAATAAAGAAATAAAGTGAAGCGATAAAGCACACCACAAACACAAGGATTTATAGTGGTTCGGTGCCAACCTTGCACCTACATCCACTCCCCAAGCTCCTACTTGAGAATTTCAATCCACTATACTTGTATTCAACCCGAATACAAAACGTCGGAAACTCCGACACTAGCTATCCCAAGCTAGTCTACTTGTTATCCCGGGTACAAGTAAACCCAAATCACTCCGATTTTAGGTTCGGATCAACCTTTCCTTGTTTTGAAAATCCTCCAAAAACAAGAACAAATACTTACAAGAGTAAGAAAATTTAGAGCACAAATTAATACAATAACAGCTCCTTAAATGAGCGAATATAACAATAAAAATACTTTACTCAAATGAAGAAACCCTTTTTGAATTTTCTCAAGGTGGATGAACGCTTGAATGAATGCTTGAGAAGAGGATGATCGTTGATTGAAGATCTCTTGAAGGCTTTGAACGATCTCTAGATCAAGGTTGAAACAATGGGCGTGACAAATCCTCTCTTTGAATGCTCTTGAATCTCTTTCACAATCTCTCGTGTGGATTTTGGATCCTTTTTTTTTCTTTTTCTCTCAAATATCTTTTTGATCACTTCGTGTATATTTTGGATCCTCTCAATGAATTTGATCTCTCGTTTGATCTGCCGATTGATCTGCTTTGATCTTTTTCAATCTGCAATTTCTTTCACCATTTGAAACATTTTATAGCATTAGAAGCAAGAGAAAACAATTTAGGCAGATAAAGAGCCGTTAGAGCAATTTTAGGAAGCATAAAAGGTAATTAAAACAGGCAAAAAAATAGCCGTTGCTGATATTTTCCGCCGCAGGGGTCGACTCATGAGTCGACTCATGCTTCAGGGGTCGACTCATGGGTCGACTTCTGTTGCAACAGCCAGAAAATGAGTTTCTGCAACTTTTGGCCTAAAACTGCAGGGGTCGACTCATGAGGGTCGACTCATGCCTGGGGGTCGACTCATGAGGGTCGACTCACAGGGTGTGCCAACAAAAAATCTGTGTGCCAATCAGCTCATTGTGCCATGAGTTGACTCACGGGTTGACTCATGATTTTCAAACATGCATAACTTTCAAAATACAAGTCCAAAATCAATAAAATTTTTACCATTGGATCACAAATCTTTTGTTCTACCAAATGATACTATCAAATCAGGATTTTAGTGAAATTATGATTTTGCCCTTGAAGAGCATAAGGACTTTTTCATTTTAAAATTATTTGTATCCCTTCAATCTGCTTTATAATCATCAAAATCAATCTAGGAGCAACAATCTCTCCCTTTTTGATGATGACAAAATATTTGAACAAAAATATTTATGTGAATCACTAATTTCAAAAGAATGCATTATAGGTGTATATGCTTGAAAAGAGTATGATTCTTTTGGCATGTAATATAAATGGTCATATACAAAAATAATTTGTCCATTTGCTTAAGGATTTGAAGATATTCTCATTTTGAGTTTAAGATATATCAGAGCAAGAGAAAAGAAATAAATTTTGCAATGTATCAGAGCAAGAAAAATAATTTTTGCAATGTTATCAGAAAAGATTTTACAATGTATCAGAGAAAATTTCACACTGTATCAGAGCAAATTTTATAATGTATCAGAGCAAGTTAAAAGAAATTTTAGGGTGTATCAGAGTAAGTTAAATTTCTTAAGATGTATCAAGGTAAATAAAATTTCAAAAAATGTATCAAGATAAGCATATGTAAAGCATTGTATTTTTGATATTGTTCTTTAAATTTTCAATTCATTCATTAATTTCCAATAATTTGTAGTTTTGATTGCTTTTTCTTTAATTGCTCATAAATTTTGTTTAATTGCTCATAATTTATGGTTTTGCTTTCGATGGATGGCTTTTTGTTTAATTTCTGTCTGATACCTAATTTCTCAAATTTTTGTTTAATTTCTCAAATTTTTGCTTAATTTCTCCCCTTTTTTTATTTTTATTTTTTTATAAAATTGTTTTTCAATTTTTGTTTAATTTCTCCCCCTTTTTGACATCATCAAACATGGTTAACTCTTCCTTTTTCTGAAACATTTTTTAATTTCTCCCCTTTTAGAGTTTATCACAAATGTTTGCTCCCCCTTAATATAGCAATTATCAACAGCAAACAACAACAAAGAGAAGACAATATTTCAACAAGAAGAATATAAGTAAAATATGATCGACATCATTACAAAAGGTAGAAATATAAGTAAAAGATGATTCCATTAAAACCATAATTGTTTCATTACAAGGTTCTTATTATAAAAATTAACCAGCTAATCGTCAATACATGGCCCCCAGATACAGATCCTAGAACAAGACACTAACACCTAGGATCTAGTAATAATCAAGACAAAGTCATGGATCGGAGTCATCAGATATGGTATGAGAAGCTGATGGATCAGAAGTGCGTCCTCTACCCCGTCTGCCTCGAGCAGGAGAGCGAGATGAACTGGGTGGCTGAGTACGCTGAGATGCTAAGGACTGAACAGAAAGGGTGAGTCTGATGGAATCAAGTACGTTCAATGCTCTAGAAATAGATTGAAGTAGAGCAGTGAACTGAGTGGTAGCATGCTCACTCGATCCTCGGATTTCTTTCTCAGCAATTCATATCCACCCTCTAGTGCTCCTCTGAGTCTGCCAGCCTCTGCAGTGAGTTCTGTGACCTCAATAGTAGACTCCTGTGGCTGAGGATGGGCCAATGCAAGGACTTGCCCCTGCAAGTCAAGAACTCTGCCAGTCAGTCTCCAGACTGTGTCCTCAAGCTGCTAAATCCGGATGGACTGATCTGAAATCATCTGAAATAAAGTGGAGATGTGGGGAGTAATGGTCTGATCAGAAGAAGTAGCTCCAGGTGCAAAAGAAGTACTACTCCACTGGCTAGACAGCAAAGAAGCCATACGCTGTGAAATATGCTCGATCTGATCGTCAGCCAGTCTGAACTCTGATGGAGGTGCTCTGCTCTCTGGCTGATACACTGGTGTGGGCATCCTAGTAAACTCTGAAGGGTCAGCCTCAGTATCAGGAATGAACTGGATCTGTGGTGATGCTGCCCTGAAGTCATGGACAGGAGATGATGGACCTTCTTCTTCTACTCTGCCTTCAGTTCTGTCTTCAGCTCTATCTTCAGTTCTTTCCTCAGCTCTCTCCTCAGCTCTCTCGATCCAACCACCATCAGTCTTTGTAAATCCCATTCGGTGCAGGGTGTGTTGGTTGAAAGTGTCCACATGAGATAGCTTAGTAGAAGCCTCCCCCTCACAGCTAACTCCAAACCTCCTAAATACTCTAGTAAGGGCCATACCATAAGGCAAGTGTGCCTTGGATCTGTTCAAAGTTTCTCTCATGGCCTCTATCATAAGTGCAGGGAGGTTCAGGGGGGTCTGAGTGATAACATGAAACATGACACATACATCTCTGCTGGAAAGTAAGTCATGTCTACCACTCCTAGGAAAGAAGAGCTTTGTTACCATCTGATGTAGGACCCTCATTTCAATGGACAAAATCTTTGCTTCCAATTTGTTTAAACTTCCTGAATAAGTTTCTCCTAGTATAATTCTGATCCCCTCTTCTTTTACTGGGAGTTCCATATAAGAGTAACCCTCACTAGGCAACTGAAGAATTTCTTCCAATATGCTATAATCCAAGCAAATATCAATCCCCTTGACTGTTGAAGTCACTGACTCATTTCCATAATGTAGATTCTGGTAGAATTCTCTAACTAGGTCAACATAGGTGACTTCCTTAAGGGAGCAGTAGAGTTCCCATCCTTGGTTTTTAATCTTAGTTGCAAAAGCAAAGCCCTCTTTTTCAAAGAACCGAAAATCTATATTCTCTTCGGTTTCGACTTTTCTATTAGAAAGAGAATTCTTACTGGGGCTTAGGAAGGATTGAGGGAGACCTTGATCAGATACTGAAGCTGGAGTAGGAGCAGTTGAAGACTGAGCATGACTTTTCTTTCGGATAATTTCTTCAGGCTCACGGATTGACTTTCTTCTTTGAGGAAGTTTCATCTTCGGAGCCATATTCAATTTAGTAGCAGTCAATGAGACTTGGAGGAGTGGAGGAGGGATCACAAGAGAGTAAAGAAGGATTTTGGTGGAGAAAAGAAGTGGATTTTGGAAGTTCGGTAAAGTGCTACGGCACGTTCCAACCGCGCCAAGCAATGCGAGAAAACACAGAAAATCCCTTTCTAAGGTGGCGATTTTTGGTGGAGAGAAGGAGGAAGAATTGCTTCGAATTTGATCCTTGGATTTGGAACAAAAAGAATTGGAGAAGACGACTTTTGGAAGGAAGACGATGAGAAGATGAGTCGTCTCACAAACAGGGTCCCTTATAAAAATAATGAACCCGTTTGAAGTTGGTGGGATTTACAAGTTTGCCATTGAGTCGACTCATGGGGGTCGACTCATGAAGTTCAGAAAATCAGGAAAAATATGAATAAATTCCAGAAAAATTCAAAATTTTGGGAGAAGAAGTTTTGCTTAATGATAAGTTTTTAGAATGATAAATTTGAGCTTTTGGGACCAGGATAGATGTTGGAAATTGAGCTCTAAGAGTTTTTGACATCAATTCTTTGGAAATTAAGAAATTTTAGGCATATGGATCTAGAATTCATAGATTTCTCCTAATTTCACAGAATCTATCCTCACTAAGGGCCTTTGTAAAGATATCAGCTAATTGATTTTCAGTGCAAACATATTCAAGAATTATATTTTTGTTTTGAACATGTTCTCTTATAAAATGATGTTTTATTTCAATATGTTTGGATCTTGAGTGTTGAATTGGATTTTTAGATAGATTTATGGCACTTGTGTTGTCACATCTTATTGGTGTTTCATTAAGTTTGATTCCAAAGTCTTCGAGTTGTTGCTTAATCCATAAGATTTGAGCACAACAACTTTCGGCTGCAATGTATTCGGCCTCAGCCATAGACAGTGCCACCGAATTTTGTTTCTTGCTAAACTATGAGATTAGGTTAACTCCAAGAAATTGGCAAGTTCCACTTGTGCTTTTTCTATCTAATTTACATCCAGCAAAATCAGCATCTGAATATCCTAATAAATTAATATGTGAGTCCTTAGAGTACCATAACCCTAGAGTTTGAGTACCATTTAAGTATCTAAGGATTCTTTTAACAGCATTCAAATGAGATTCTTTAGGATTAGATTGATATCTAGCACATAAGCAAACACTAAACATGATATCAGGCCTACTTGCAGTTAAATATAATAATGAGCCAATCATACCTCTATAGTATTTTAAGTCTACACATTTACCTTCATCATCCTTGTCAAGCTTACATGAGGGACTCATTGGTGTGCCAATTGGTTTGCAGTTTTCCATTCCAAATCTTTTGAGTAGTTCCTTGGTGTACTTGCTTTGGGTAATGAAGATTTCCTCTTTTGATTGTTTGATTTGGAGTCCGAGGAAGAAGGTGAGTTCTCCCATCATGCTCATCTCGAACTCTCCCTGCATAAGCTTAGCAAAGTCTTGACAAAGGGATTCATTAGTAGACCCAAAAATTATGTCATCAACATAAATTTGTATAACTAGCATATCATTTTGATTTCTTTTAATAAATAGGGTTGTATCTACATTACCTCTTGAAAACCCATTATTTAGTAAAAATTTGCTTAGCCTTTCATACCATGCTCTAGGTGCTTATTTTAATCCATATAAAGCTTTATTTAATCTAAAGACATGATTAGGAAAAGCATGATTTTCAAATCCAGGGGGTTGTTCTACATATACTTCTTCAGAGATATATCCATTTAAAAATATATTTTTAACATCCATTTGAAATAGTTTGAATTTCATAAAGCAAGCATATGCAAGTAGAAGTCTTATAGCTTCTAATCTAGCAACAGGTGCAAAGGTTTCATCAAAATCAATTCCTTCTTCTTGATTATATCCCTTAGCAACCAGTCTTGCTTTATTTCTAATTACATTTTCATGCTCATCTAATTTGTTTCTAAAGACCCATTTTGTGCCAATTATTGAATGATCTTTAGGTCTTGTTACTAAGGTCCAAATATTATTTCTTTCAAATTGATTAAGTTCCTCTTGCATAGCATTAATCCAATTATGATCATTTTCAGCTTCTTCAAAAGTTTTAGGTTCAAGATGAGATACAAAAGCACAATGATTAACTACATCTCTAAGTGAAGAACGGGTTTTTACCCCATGCATAGGATCACCAATAATTAACTCCTTAGGGTGGTTGTGAACATACCTCCATTCCTTGGGTAGGTCATTTGTACCTTGAGGTTGTTCTTGAGTTTCTTCACCTCTCTCATTTTGTTCGTCTTCTTGATCCTTGTCTTCTGGAGTTGCTAAATCTTTTAGAGTGATCTCCTTCATACCTTCTATTAGTGGATCTGCATCATCAACACCCTCATTCTTCCTTGAAGGAAGATCGTTAGTTTCATCAAAAACAACATGTATGGACTCCTCAACTACTAAAGTTCTTTTGTTGAAAACTCTAAATGCTTTACTAGTGGAGGAGTAACCTAGAAAGATTGCTTCATCTGATTTTGCATCAAATTTACCAAGTTTTTCTTTGCCATTATTTAATACAAAACATCGGCAACCAAAAATATGAAAATATGCAATATTTGATTTTCTTCCTTTCCAAATTCATAGGGGGTTTTCTTTAAAAATTGTCTAATCAAAGCACGATTTAAAATGTAACATGCTGTGTTAATTGCTTCCGCCCAAAAATATCTTGGAAGGTTGCTTTCACAAAGCATGGTACGGGCCATTTCTTCTAAGGTTCTGTTTTTCCTTTCAACTACCCCATTTTGTTGGGGTGTCCTAGGAGCAGAGAAATTATGACCTATTCCATTTTCATCACAAAAATTTTCAAAATCTTGATTTTCAAATTCAGTTCCATGATCACTTCTAATATTTTGAATTGAAAACCCTTTTTCATTAGTGACTTTTCGATGAAATTTAGTGAAAATATGAAAAGTTTCATTTTTGTGTGCCAAAAAGAAAACCCAAGTAAAACGAGAGTAATCATCTATAATTACAAAGCCATATCGTTTTCCTCCTAGACTAGTGGTTCTAGTTGGTCCAAATAAGTCCATATGTAAGAGCTCTAAAGGTCTAGAAGTTGAAACAGTATTTTTGGATTTAAATGAAACTCTAGTTTGTTTACCTAATTGGCATGCATCACAAATTCTATCTTTTTCAAAACTCAATTTTGGCAAACCGAGAACTAAATCCTTTTTAATTAATTTTGAAAGAGAATGCATGCTAATATGTGCAAGTCTACGATGCCACAGCCAACTAGTCTCATTAGTTTTAGCATTTAAGGAAACTAGGCATTGCATGTCTAATTTAGCTAAATCATTCAAATCTACCATATAAACATTGCCATGCCTATGTCCTATAAATTTAATACCATCGTTAATAGGACTAGTCACAATGCAAACAGATGATTCAAAAACTACTTTATACCCTTTATCACAGAATTGACTAATGCTAAGTAAGTTATGCTTTAAACCTTTAACCAATAAAACATTCTCAATGTAATTGGAGGGAGTGATACCAATGTTACCTATCCCGATGATCTTTCCTTTGCCATTATCTCCAAAGGTGACCATCCCTCCATCCTTACCATCAAGCGTGATGAATTGTGATTCATCACCAGTCATGTGTCTCGAGCATCCACTGTCAAGATACCATTTCCTGTTTCCTTCTTGGGATGCTAGACACACCTGCAAGCAAAGGTCAAGTTTCTGTCTTAGGTACCCAAGCTTTCTTGGGTCCTTTCAGGTTAGTCAAGATGGTTCCTTTTGGAACCCATATTTTCTTTGTATTTGCATATTTGTTAACAAGACATGTGTATGATTTATGTCCTATTCTTCCACATTTGAAACAAGAAGTATTTGTAGACTTGTTGCTTGAATAATTTACATAAATATCCTTCAGAAATTTTTGTTTCTTCAGAGGTTTATAGCCAAGTCCAGCCTTATCATATATAGCTTTCTGATTATCAAGGATCATATTTAGTTTGTTTGAACTTAAGGTGAACTTATCTACGATAGATTTCAGTTTGTTAATTTCATTCTTTAAGTTTTGATTCTCTTGAATTAAGGTGGATTTTTCAAATGAAAGGTTTTCAGCTTGTTTTACTAAGGACTGATTTTTCAATTTCAGTTCTTTATTTTTCTTTCCTAGTTTCTTTAATTCATCAATTGAATCATAGAAAGCTTCATGCAATTCTTCAAAAGTAAATTCACTAGTGGATTCAGAAGTTACCTCATTTTCGTGTGCCATCAGGCACAGGTTGGCTTGTTCTGTTGAGGTTTCCTCATCAGAGCTTGAGTCATCACTCGCACTCCAAGTCGCCATCATTGCTTTCTTTTTGAACTTCTTGGGACCTTTCTTCAGTTGTGGACATTCGGATCTGAAATGTCCCGGCTTCTTGCACTCGTAGCATACAAGGGGTTGATCTTTCTCTTTTCTTTGCTTTGTTCCCCTTTTGTGAATCTCTTTCTCATCCCCTGTTTCCTTTTTCTTAGAAACTTCTTAAATTTCTGGGTGATGAGTGCCATCTCTTCATCCTGTTCTTCATCTTCAGTGTCATCCGTTTCATAATCAGGCGAAGTTGTGGATTTGAGGGTAATGGTTCTTTTCTTTTTGACTTCATCCTCTTGATGTTGCTTCATGCTAAGTTCATGAGTCATCAAGGATCCAAGAAGCTCTTCTAGAGGTAGAGTGTTCAAGTCCTTTGCTTCTTGGATGGCAGTCACTTTGGCTTCCCAAGTTCTAGGCAATGACCTGAGAATCTTCCTTACAAGCTCACTGTTAGTATAAGATTTGCCAAGACTCTTCAAACCATTAATTATATCAGTAAAATGGGTAAACATAGCAGTTATGGACTCATCATGCTCTATTTTAAATAATTCATATTTATGTACAAGCATGTTTATTTTAGACTCTTTTACTTGATTTGTTCCCTCATGGGTTACTTCTAACCTATCCCATATTTCTTTAGCAGATGCACAAGTAGAAATGCGATTAAATTCACTTGCATCTAGTGCACAATAAAGAACATTCATGGCTTTGGCATTTAATTATGCCAATTTCTTGTCAGCCTCATCCCATTCTTTCTCGGGTTTGGTTGATTCCTTACCATCTATAATCTTGGTGGGTGTGTGAGGACTGTTCACTATGATACTCCACATATCATAGTCGAGTGCTTGTATGAATATCTTCATCCGAGCTTTCCAATAGGTATAATTAGACCCACTGAAAAGTGGAGGTCGGTTTGTAGATTGCCCCTCGGCTAGAGAAGTACCGACATGGGTTGCCATAGATCTTTGGCTCTTTGATTGTTAGATCAAAGACGGGCTAGAGCACCGGGCTCTGATACCACTTGTTGCCCAGCTATGCAACCCAAGAGGGGGGGTGAATTGGGTTTCTAAAAATTTTAGACTTAATTAATTACTTATGATGAACAAGACAAAGATTTTAATTCAATATTAATTACCTAAAGCAGGAATGCAAGGATATAATAAAGAAATAAAGTGAAGCGATAAAGCACACCACAAACACAAGGATTTATAGTGGTTCGGTGCCAACCTTGCACCTACATCCACTCCCCAAGCTCCTACTTGGGAATTTCAATCCACTATACTTGTATTCAACCCGAATACAAAACGTCGGAAACTCCGACACTAGCTATCCCAAGCTAGTCTACTTGTTATCCCGGGTACAAGTAAACCCAAATCACTCTGATTTCAGGTTCGGATCAACCTTTCCTTGTTTTGAAAATCTTCCAAAAACAAGAACAAATACTTACAAGAGTAAGAAAATTTAGAGCACAAATTAATACAATAACAGCTCCTTAAATGAGCGAATATAACAATAAAAATACTTTACTCAAATGAAGAAACCCTTTTTGAATTTTCTCAAGGTGGATGAACGCTTGAATGAATGCTTGAGAAGAGGATGATCGCTGATTGAAGATCTCTTGAAGGCTTTGAACGATCTCTAGATCAAGGTTGAAACAATGGGCGTGACAAATCCTCTCTTTGAATGCTCTTGAATCTCTTTCACAATCTCTCGTGTGGATTTTGGATCCTTTTTTTCTTTTTCTCTCAAATATCTTTTGATCACTTCGTGTATATTTTGGATCCTCTCAATGAATTTGATCTCTCGTTTGATCTGCCGATTGATCTGCTTTGATCTTTTTCAATCTGCAATTTCTTTCACCATTTGAAATATTTTATAGCATTAGAAGCAAGAGAAAACAATTTAGACAGATAAAGAGCCATTAGAGCAATTTTAGGAAGCATAAAAGGTAATTAAAACGGGCAAAAAAATAGCCGTTGCTGACATTTTCCGCCGCAGGGGTCGACTCATGAGTCGACTCATGCTTCAGGGGTCGACTCATGGGTCGACTTCTGTTGCAACAGCCAGAAAATGAGTTTCTGCAACTTTTGGCCTAAACTGCAGGGGTCGACTCATGAGGGTCGACTCATGCCTGGGGGTCGACTCATGAGGGTCGACTCACAGGGTGTGCCAACAAAAATCTGCGTGCCAATTAGCTCATTGTGCCATGAGTTGACTCACGGGTTGACTCATGATTTTCAAACATGCATAACTTTCAAAATACAAGTCCAAAATCAATAAAATTTTCATCATTGGATCACAAATCTTTTGTTCTACCAAATGATACTATCAAATCAGGATTTTAGTGAAATTATGATTTTGCCCTTGAAGAGCATAAGGACTTTTTCATTTTAAAATTATTTGTATCCCTTCAATCTGCTTTGTAATCATCAAAATCAATCTAGGAGCAACAGAAATTAGATTTTTTTAAGAAGATGTTAGCACTATAAATTATCAAAATATCTAAAATAAATATAAAAATATATCACTTATCATACTCCCTAATTTGAACTTTGCTCATCCTCGAGTAAAGAAAAAATTTAGAATTAAGTACCATTTAACTTAAAATTTTAAATTTTATCAAATAATTTTTAAAAAGGGCCATTGATATTCAGTAGAGCATGAGTGAGGTATGTCATTGGGGTATTAATACTAATCAATGTAGAAGTTAAACCAAAAACTCTAAATTTTTTTGAATTTTTTTAAATTATTCTTACCTTTATCTTCAAATCATTAATCTTCGTATGGACAAGTATATTGTTACTTCCATCCTTCATTTATTATTTTTTTTTAACATTGTACCAATATTAAATGTCTTAATCCCTTAAGCTTTCTGTTTGATCCATGTAGCGAGTTTTCAGTCAATGACTCTCAAACCAGATGGCTTTAGGGCACTAAGTATAGAATACACCTCAGACCTACTTGCTCGAATCAAACATGCTATGAGTTAAAACTAATTTTACAACAAAGTTTCTTTGCCCTTCATATCTTTTGATGTGAAACTCAATGCTTGCTTAGGCAAAGAGGCCTAATTACTTAACATGAAGTACTTGAAAACTTTTTTATTTTTTTTTTATATAAAGAAACATATAGTTATCCTACACAAGTCCATAAGAAGTAAACTCTTCTTTGATATTGGTAGAAAAATTTAAAAATAGTCAAAAAAAATTATTTAAGTTCTAAACTTAACTCTTTATTGAGTTTTCTTAATACTTGATCCCTCGATATTTCACAAACTCTCTGGTTTGTACATCAATTTTCTTTTAAAAATATTTGATTTAACTTAATTTTTAAGTATAATCAGGTGCTTAAATACTAAATACTAACTTATTTGAAGATTTGAAAATTTTTATTCTCCCCCCTCCAACTTAATCGATATTGTCCTCAATGGAGTAGAAAAAAATGAAGGGTGTATGCAAAGAGAAAGAAAAAGAAGGGATATCACCTGATCTAGAAGTCTTTTCAAAATTAGTTCTCCCCCCAACTTAGTCAATATTGTCTTCAAATTTCTACAAAAGATACGAAGTAAGACTCGATTAATCTAAACAAAATACAAAAGAAAGAAAAAGTAAAAACAAAAATTAGAATTGAGTTGCCTCCCAAAAGTGCTAAGTTTACCATCTTCAATCAGACCATGCTGATGCTCTCATCTATCCCGTGTCGAATATTGAATTGATAAATTTTAATAATTTTAAATTATCAATCTCAGAAAGATGACTTATAATAAATTTTAATATTTTATTATCAATCTTCAAAAAGTATTTCATAATCTCATTTTTTGTTAGTTTTATTTTTTCAATATTAAGAAGATAATTTACAAACCCAATCACAGACCCTTGTTTGTTGAGAATTTTTCCTATTTGTTCTTCTAAAATACTCATGAATTGAGTTTTTGGGTTAGGAATTAAGTTTGAAGTAATGGGTGCTAGAATGGTGTCACTTGATTCTAAACATGTATTCTCATGTGTGATCAAGGATAATTTCAGTTCTGGAGGAGGTGATGATTCTAGAATGGAAGAACCAATTTTTAGGGCTGAAGAAAATGAGATTCTAGATTTATATATCTTGAGTAACTCATCTGCTCTCTTCTTTTCTTTGTCTTTTAGATCAGTATCAGTTTCAGGCTCTGATTCTTTTATTGGGTTAGTCTCAGTACTAACATCTTCTTCTAAGTTCTCTTTTTTGGCTAGCATTAGTACTAGCCTCACTCACCTAGTCTTGGTATAGGTTTCTACTACTTTAAGCTCAGAGATTACTTTATCATTTTCAAATTGAGGATTCTTAGGTGGGATATTGGATTGATGACTAGGTCTAGGTGGTTGGTGGATGGGTGGGTCATTTTTGAAATTCGATATTGGTTGGCTCGATAATTGACCTCATTCTCTCTTCATGGTAGACTCAGCTAATTGACCTATTTATGCTTCTAGCCTGACGAGAGATTGCTGTTGGATCATAATCATTTATTGAAGTTGGTTAAATCTATCGTCGGCTAGATTGCTCTGTTGAAGAGGTGGGTATGGCAGCTAATTGTGATATGGTGGCTGGATAGGCTGACTAGGCTGACCTCTACTATAGGCATAATTTTTGTATTGGGGTCTATTCTGAAAGTTCTGCATAGAAAAAATTTAGGTCTTTGCTTGAGTCTATTGGGGTCTCCAAGAAAAATAGAAGTGGTTCCTCCAATCTTGGTTATATATGTTTAAGAATGGGTCATTGACAGGATTGGAGTAATCTTGAGCAGCTTGAACTTGTTCTTAGATGAAAGGTGAAAATTGTATGGCCATGAGATATTCACTTACATGATGGGCTGGACTTGCACAGATAGAATAAATCTTTTGATAATTGGTAGGTGGTGTGTATTGCACAGGAGATTGTTGATCTAGAGCTAGACATTTATCTATAAGAAGGTCGACTTTATCTAATTTTTAAGCTATCAAATTTAAATCGACCTCAAGATTAGAATCTGAATATTTGATTCCATAGAATGATGAAAACATCGATGGTTTAAAGGTGGAAGGAATAAAATATTCCTTCATCTGTCTAGATGGTTTTTAGGATTTCCAGCCATTTGATTATCATGTTTAACATGGATGAGCCATTTAATTTCAGAATTAGATTCAACTAGATCAAAAAAAATTATACTGTGCATATACTAGTGCAAACCCTAATATGTGTGGTTTAGATTTTTTTTTTTAAGAAAGAGGGAGAAAGAAAAGAGAAGAGAAAGAAAGAAAGAAGTTCTAAAGGTGAGATCCTTAAGAAAGCCCTAGACCTAAAGACGAAAGATGAGAAGAATTAGTTATGGTTGAGTGTTAATTGTAATCAAGTTAGTAAGCAATTAAATCTAGACACCTACGTATTTTTTAGACCTAATAGTTTGGTGTAGAGTGGCCTAGCTTAGATGCAAATTGGGTCTATTCTCACTTCCTTCAACTAGCCAGGTAAGAGGTGGGGTCATGGGGATCCTTCCGTTGCTTGCCTTAGACACTAATTAGATTAGCCAGATAAGCTAACGAAATCAATTAAATAACCATGAGTCTACTTAGGCTGAGTCTTTATAACTTCTAGCCTTAAACATCAGTTTCTGTTGTGGGTCCAAACTTACTTTGTACTTGACTTCACCACAATACTCAAATTGAACTCAATTGATCCTGGGGGCCAATGTCTACTTGATTTTAGTTAGGTTTGGGTTAATGTGAAATGCTGGTTGGTTATTTTTGGGATAAGAAAGGATGATGAAATCTTTACCTTATCTTATTTATAGGTGTTGCCCTTAAGTTAATATGAGATGAATATGCACAACCAATTTCAAACAAGAGATTCTATGCAACTAAATTAGATGTAGAAAATTAATCAAACTTGAAAGCTTATCTTGTCTCCAACGATCACCAAAAATAAATCTAAGATGATGAATGCTTCTAACAATTAAGTTTCTACTCTTGTCATGTGATTTTTATTAAGTTTATGTGGATGAATTTTAAGTTAATTTGAAAAAAAATAGTAATTAATACTAAAAAAATAGTTAAGGTTAAGGTTAGGATTGATCTCGCCAAATTGAAGTGGAAGCTTTCTATCTCTTTTTTTTCTAAATTTTTCTCTTTTTTTCTATAAAAAGATTAAAAAATTAAAAAAATTAGTAAGTTATATTCATAAAAAAATCAAAAAAATTAAATATTAAAATTGATGCCTTCCCCGGCAATGACATCAACATTTGATATGATCCCCAGCAACGGTGCCAAAAAGTTTGATATGATCTCCAACAACGGTGCCAAAAATTGATAGGATCACGATGTTGTCATTAGAACATCATGAATATCAATCTAATTTCAACTTCAATAAATATTAAAAACATATAGAAAGTAACCAGTCGGATCAAAGCAATTTAAGTCAGAAAAAAAAATATATAAAAAATAAATTCGATACTAAGATCTACTATCTAGATCCTAGCATCTATTTGTAATAAAATAAATAATAAAAATTAAAGAGCATAAAATAAATTGGTACTAAGATCTATTAATTAGATCCTAGCATTTACTTACGATAAAAATAAAAGATAAAAATTTAAAGTGTAGAGAAATAAATTTTGCATTAATGAGAATTGAAATTCAATTATAAAAAAATTAAAAAGATTAATAAAATAAAATAAAAATAAAACTATAATAAAGATCTAAAGTTGATCAGTCTAGTCTCGTTAGAAAGATGGTTAATGATCTCTCTTTCTTCCTTCATACTCCGTAGAAAGAACCGACTTCTCTTCTTCTTCTTCTTGAGTCCCTAAACTTATTTATTTTTTTTCTATTTTTTTTATTTTTTTATTGATTTTTTCTTCTTCTCTCACTTATTCTTGGACCCCCTATTTATAGGTAAATTTTTTACTTTTTTCTGATAGCAAAAGGAGTCCTAAAATCCTTAGAATCGTATAATACCCGTATGAATTAATTTTGGCCATTAGATTGCATTTGGACCACCCAGATCTCATCAAAAATCAATGTTTAAGTCTTTATCACAGTCAAGATCCACCACAACCATCCGATTGTGCCTCAGATGAAATCTGGGCCATCGATCAGTGCTCAGTTATTCCTATTCAAAGTCAAAAATGTTCTCAACCGTTGGATTGGATGGTGGATCGAGTTTCGACTGTCCTATCATGCAAAACCTCTCCTCTTTTCAACCGACAATGAACAGCAGCCGTCTGATTTGGTTCGAGATGAATTTGGACCATCAGATCATGCAAAAAAACTTCCACCCATCTATAGACTGTGCCAAAACACCACAAAACTATTCCATGGACCGCGCACTTGACTCTGTGGATCGAGCCGCAGGTCCATCGTGCACTGAAGTCTATAAATTTTATTTTTTAGGATATTTTGGCTCGATTTTTTTGCTTTAATTTTTGTCTAAAAAATAAAAAAAATATGTATTAAATTTTTTAATAATTCTTCATTATTTTGATGCTTAAATTCTCAATTAAATCAGCATCTATTTTTCATAAATATGCTCTAATTTCATATTTTTTAAAATTATCTATTTTTACAAGAAAATCTAATTTATTTATGAAATTAGATTTTTTAAGAAGATGTTAGCACCATAAATTATCAAAAATATTTAAAATAAATATAAAATATACCACTTATCAGTGACTAATCTAGGTGCCATTTCAACAAGCATGATCCTAATCCAATTCAATGACTTGGTGAAGTCAGTAGGAGGATTGTGGTTTACGGTTGATCTCTTCTCTTCTCAATTCATAAATTAAATCTTTTAAATTATTAAGTCCATAAAATAAACTGATTATGGTGATAACTAGATCATAACCTCTCATTAAGTTGGATGATAATGGGTCCATTAGTATGATGATCATTAGAGGTTCAAAGGTCTGGTGCTCATCTGCTATTGGAATTATCATTCATAATATGATGACTCAATCGAGTCTCTTTAACAAGTGATTAGGTTAGTCGGTCAAAGTCGAGCCTAATTATTTGATAATTAGATTCTTAAGTATGATCATGTTAATGGTTGGACTTAACCAGGGCTTGTAGAGAAGACCAAAGTCAACTGAAAGATTACTTAAGATTAAATTAATTACTAAAAATTATTTACTAAAATAATTAGTTAAGAACCTACCCATAGATATATATGGGTGAGCCGACCAAAGTCGGACTCATGTGCAGTCTGTGTGGATTCTAGTACTCGCTAAGGAATTAGAGTAATTTCTCAAATTGAAGGTAGAGGCTATCAATTTGACTAAAATAGTGGGAGAACTTTTAGACTAAAGTTCAAGTCTTTAGGCTTAATCAACTCATAAACATAGAGGTCTTATATTTTTTTTCAGTTATGTCTAGATGTATGTTTCTCTATTCACTATTTGACAGTGACTTATTTATAAGACCCAACTTCGATAGTTGGTATCGAAAGTTACAAATAATTCTAGAGTACGAATGGATCCTATATATGATTACGGATCCAGCACCCAAAGTTTTCATGTCCAACACATATGATGTGATCAAAGACACTTATCAGAAGTGGCCAAATGATCATATCATCATGTGATATTTTTGAGAGTAGTGAAGAACACAAATTTAGTTATAAATTCGATGATGCTCAGTGAGAGAAAATCCTTTAAATATTGAAGGAGTTCTTATCCACCTCTGAAGATGTGTCTTTAATAGGGCAACAATCCTTTGAGAAAGAAAAGAAGGTGCAAGAGAGTCGTGCTTGGGCTGAGGAGCCCGATCTGACAAAAGAGTTTAAGGTTAACCTAGTCTGGCAGAGTCCTTTGATCTGAATAGGCTAAGAAAGAGAAATCAGTAAAGGGTTATCCGATAAAAGTACTTATATGATAATACCTTATGATTTTTTTATTTATGACACTACTATCTAGATATTGGATATCGAAAGTCTATGTAAATTATTGCAATGACTTCAGATTAGTAGAAAGATTAAAAACAATAGAAGATTCCTGAATGTTGGAGCTAAAAATTATATTTCAAAAAGAGAAAGAGGATACAACGATCCATTATGAGTAAGATGAAAATACTCTTCCTTATCAGCCATCCCTGAAAGGTTTCAGTTCCCTGACTGAGACCCATTCATTGGCTATTGGAAGGAAGAAGGAAGTCTATGAACTGGAAAGGTAGTGGTTTGGTTAAGCGAACCCACCGGAGCCGCAGCAAAAGCAAGTCTTCATAGGGCAATTGTCATTGCTTATGAACTTTTCGAAGCAGATAGACAACCAGGTCTGAAACTGAGTCAGATCCGATAAGCCTATCCTTCATCGCATTGATAATTCTAACAATGTTGTTTTAGTGATTGTTACTATTGTCTAAAGATTTTGTGATATCACTATGAATGATGTCAAAATCATGGTGAATAACTAAGAAATAATATTTACACAGTCTGTTAGTGTAATGTACATATCAATCAAACATCCTAAAGTAAATAATGTCACACATGACTACCTTTGACATTGAAGGCTCGATCATATAAACAAGAATAGAATCAACAGGAGATAATTCTCAAAGTCAATGATTGTGAATCATTGTCAACCTATCATTCCTATCTCCTTAATAAGATGACCAAATCATCTTTTACTGAAAAGGGTGAACGAGCCAATGATGTTCTGTGTCTGATACATGCTGATGTATTGGAGCTATAAATATGTTTGCCATAAATTTAGATTATTTAAAATATTCAAATAATTCTTTGATAAGGTAGAGAAGCAACTTGAAAGAGTATTGAAACTCTTTGGTCAGACCAAGAGGAGAATATCTTTTCAGTGAGTTTTTGACATATCTAGAAGAGAATAGGATTCTCTCTTATTGGAATCGACTTTGTTAGACATAGTTCAATTCATGATAGAGTTTACAAATCTGTCAGTCTCTTTCTAGGGTTATGCTCTTGAGACTAGCTATCATATTCTCAATTGGATTTCAAACTAATTGGTTGTAAGGACTCCATATGAGATATGGATTAGACATAAGTCGATACTTTCTTATCTTAAGGTTTGAGAGTGTTTGTTTTATGTCAAGCATTTGCAAACCGATTAACTTGAATCCTGAACCTATATGTATTATTTTGTAGGGTAATCCCAAACAATCAAGGGGATATAACTTCTACCTTACTAAACAACAAGAGTTGTTTGGCATTTCTTTTGAAAAAAAAAATACCTTGGTGAAGGAACTGATGCCTTTAATATAGAACTTATGAAGTTCGATAGGTAGAAGAACCGACACAATCTAGTAAATTTATAGAATCAAATTTGATTAGATCAAACTCAGAACCTATTGTAAAAGCACCATTAAAGAGATCCGATAGAGTATCGCATCCGACGTCATCCTATTGAACTCAATGAGAACAACAAGGATCTGATTATCTACATGGATGCCATATAGAGGTCCGACTCCGATTAGTGGCTTGGAGCCATAAAGTCTAAAATTGAGTCTATGAAGGTCAATGATGTATGGATACTCATGGATCCACTCAAAGGGGTAAAATTCATAGGGTGTAAGTGGATCTTCAATAAAATTAGAAGGTGCAGACAAGAAGGTGGAGACCTGCAAAGCTCGTTTGGTTGCCTAAAGATATTGTCAACATTATGGTATTGACCATAACGAGATATTTTCTCCTATAGCAATGCTAAATATTTTGAAGCTGGAACATATATTTTGATAAGTGATCAAAATGCATGGCTTTATTGAGAATGAAGAAAAATTCTATAAATATAAATGGGTTAATAGTTCTGTGAGTGTATTACTTATTTTGTATGTGAATAAAATTTTTTTAATCAAAAATGATATTTCTTATGTTACAGGGAATAAAGGTTTCGCTGTTATCACAGTTCTTCATAAAGGACTTTGAAAAAGCATCTCTCATCCTAGGGATGAAGATCTATAGAGATAGATCTAAAAGGCTATTTAGATTTTTCAGTCCAACATACATAGGTTGTTTATGAGTAAAATTTATTTTATTATGTATACCATGTATGAGATTGGATATGGTATACTTACTAAGGATAGTGAGCGGATACCTGTAAGATTCGGGTGAGAATCACTGGAAGGTCATCTTTAAGTATTTGAGAAATACTAAGAACCAGTGACTCGATTATGAAGAATCTAACTTAAAACTTATAAGGTATGACTCTAATTTTAGTTGAATATAATAATAGCAAAAACTGTCAGAATATATCTTTATCTTAAATAATGGAGAATCTGTTGAAAAAGTTTCAAGTAGAAAATATAGCCAATACAAATTACGAGACAGAATGCGTTGCAGCATTCGATGCTTGCAAGAAAGCTATGTGATTGTATAGGTTCACTAGCAAGCTAGGAGTGGTACCCTCCGATGATGGTTTTGCTGTATTGTACAGCATCAGATCCATAGCTTATGCTAAGGAGCCGAAGTCCTATTAGCTTACCAAGCATGTTACATCGCTACCACCTTATGTTGCCCAGCTATGCAACCCAAGAGGGAGAGTGAATTGGGTTTCTAAAAAATTTAAGCTTAACTTATGTCTTTATGAAAAATGTTTGACAATAGCTAAATAAGTAGGGAGAGTAAAGTTACTTCAAGGCTAATGGCTAAATGCAAGAATGCAAGAGAATAATAAAGAGTTAAAGAAGAGCAATTAAGCACAACACAAACAAAGGGATTTATAGTGGTTCGGTGCCAACCTTGCACCTACATCCACTCCCCAAGCTCCTACTTGGGAATTCCAATCCACTAATCTTGTATTCAACCCGAATACAAACGTTGGAAACTTCGACTCTAGCTATCCCAAGCTAGTCCACTTATTTTTCAGGTACAAGCCAACCCAATACACTCCGATTCAAGGTTTGGATCAATCTTTCCTTATTTTGGAACCCTTTCAAAATAAAAATAATAACTCAAAACAAAGTATAACAATGAATAGCACAAGTAAGTACAAAGAAAGCTCCTTTAATGAGCGAATGAGACTTTAAATATACTTTACTCAAAGAGAAGAAGACTCTTTTTGATTTCTTCAAGGTGGTTGGTGACTTGAATGTGCACTTGAGGAGTTGGTGAGCTTGGATTAAAGGCTTCTTGAATGCTTTGAGTGAGCTCTTGCTTAGGGCTGAAAAGTTTGCTTGAAATTTCTTTTTCAAAATCTCTCTTCTTGATTCTTCTTGTTGATTCTCACCTATTTGTCCCTTTTATAGCTTCAAAAAATAGTGAAAAATATTCTAGGCTGAAATAGAGCTGTTAGACCACATTAAATGAGTATTAAAAGTACTTAAAATGGGTTAAAAACTAGCCGTTGCAGAATAATCCCGTCACAGGGGTCGACTCATGGGTCGACTCATGCTTGGGGGTCGACTCATGGGTCGACCTCTGTGAAAAACAGCAGAAAATAAGGTTCTGTAATTTTTGGCCTAAAAATAGCAGGGGTCGACTCATAGGGTCGACTCATGCCTGGGGGTCGACCCCATGGGATCGACTCACAGGGTGTGCCAACAAAAAATCTGCGTGCCAATCAGCTCATTGTGCCATGAGTTGACTCATGGGTCGACTCATGATTTTCAAACATGCATATCTTTCAAAATACAAGTCCAAAAATAATAAAATTTTTATCAATGGATCACAAATCTTTTGTTCTATCATTTGATGCTTTCAAATCAGAGTTTTGATAAAATTATGATTTTGCCCCTGAAGAGCAATAAGTCTTTTTCAAGTGAAAATCATTAGTACTCCTTCAAATGCTTTGTAATCATCAAAATCAATCCAAGGAGCAACAATCTCCCCCTTTTTGATGATGACAAAATACTTGAACAAAAGCATATATATGAATCAATGAGCATGAATTTCAAAGGAATGAAATGCATTATAGGTAGTTTGAAGATAAATAAAAAATTTATTGCCAACTTGAAAATTACTTACAAGTGCATTTGCTTGAAAAGAAGATTGATTCTTTTGGCATGTGATACATGTGCCCATTTGCTTGTGTTGCTCATTTGCATAAACAATTTGCCTATTGCTTAATGATTTAAAAATTTTCTCATTTGATTATATGATTTTGGTATCGGAGCAAAATTTGTTTTTACTATCAGAACAAAGCAGAATTTGCCTAAGAATTTAAAAATTGCGTATTTGAAAATATCTCATTTGCTCATTTACTTGTTTTATTAGCATCTTGAAAATTTGCTCATTCTCATTTGATTATTTAATTTTGGTATCAGAGCATGTTTAAAAATTAAGTGTATCAATGCATGTCTAAGAATTACTTTTAAAGTGTATCAGAGCATGTCAAATTTTAAAGTGTATCAGAGCATGTCTAAGAATTAATTTTAAAGTTTGCTCATTTGCTTTTGCAATTTACTCATTTTGTTTTTAAGTCTTTTATTTATCTTGCTTTTGATATTTTTCTTTAATTTCTCCCCCTTTTTGACATCATCAAACATTGTTTACTCCCCCTTTTCTTTTGAATATATTTTCTCTTTTTGTTTCTTGAACTTCTTGTACTAATCATTAATTTTACTAATATTAATGTTTACTCCCCCTGAATACAGCAATCATAAAACAAAATATACCATTGAGTACCAAGGATATGAAATAGCAGTTCATAGTATTTTAAGCATGCACAAAATTGAAAGTAACTCAATTTAAAAGACATACATTAAAAGTCAAAGAGTAGATATATAATCAGAAAGAGATTGATACCATAGTTGTTCCAATACATATTCCATAATATAAAAGTCAATTAGTTAACATTGTTACATGGCCCAAAAGATAGATCCTAGAAAGAAACAACAGACAAGTCTAACTACAAGGATCTAGTAGAGCTCATGACTGGATGGATCAGAATCAGATGTATCAGAGATGGGGTGGGGAGATGAAGGATCACGACCAAGGACTCATCCTTAACCCCGTCTACCTCTGCCATGAGTGGAGGTGCTGGCACGAGTAGGTGGGCGAGATGATCCTGAAGGCTAAGAAGCAATAGACTGAACTGCAAGAGAGAGCCTGATGGTGTCTAGAAGGTTCAGAGCTCTCGAAATAGACTAAAGCAGTGCAGTGAACTGTGTAGATGCATGCTCACTAGAGCCTCTGATCTCTCTTCTCAAAAAATCAAATCCACTCTCCAATACTCCTCTAAGTCTGGCTGCCTCTGTAGATATGTCTGAGACCTCAGTAGTGCACTCCTGTGGCTGTGGATGTGCTAGAGCTAATACTTGCCCCTGCAAGTCAAGTACCCTCCCAGTCAGTCTCAAAATGTAACCCTCAAGCTGCTGAATCCGAACAGACTGATCTGAGATCATCTGAAATACAGTGGAGATGTGGGGGATCAAAGTCTGATCAGATGCATCAAATGATGTGGATCCCGATGCAAAAGCTGAAGTGCTCCACTGTCGAGAAAGCAAGGAAGCCACACGCTGAGAAATCATCTCAATCTGATCATCAGCCAATCTAATCTCTGAGGGAGGTGCTCTGCTATCTGGCTGCTGAACTGGAGTGTGCCTCCTGGTGGACTCTGAAGGGCCAGCCTCTGGATCTGAAATAAACTGGATGTCTGGAGATGCTGCCCTGAAGTCATGGAGAGGTGATGAAGGACCTTCTTCCTCAGCTCTGTCCTCAACTCTCTCTTCTGCACCTTTAATCCAACCACCATCAGTCCTAGTGAATCCCATGCGGTGCAAAGTGTGTTGGTTGATGGTGTCAGAGTGAGAGAGCCTAGCTGATGCCTCCCCCTCAAAACTAACTCCAAACCTCCTGAATACCAGTGTGAGGGCCATACCAAAAGGCAGATGTGCCTTGGATCTATTCAGTGTTTCTCTCATGGCCTCAATCATTAATGCTGGGAGGTTTAAGGGGGTTTGGGTGATCACATGAAACATGATGCATATGTCACGGCCTGAAAGGAGGTCATGTCTACCACTTCTTGGGAAGAAAAGCTTTGTTACCAATTGATGTAGAATTCTCATTTCAATTGACAGGATCTTGGCTTCTAATTTATTTAGGCTTTCCGAGTAGGTTCCTCCTAAAATCACATTGATCCCTTCTTCCTTCACTGGGAGTTTGATGTTTGAATATCCCTCACAGGGCAAATGAAGAATCTCTCCCAAAATAATAGGATCTAAGTAGATATCAATTCTCTTAACAGTAGAAGTTACTGTTCCATTGCCATAGCACAGATTCAGATAAAACTCTCTAACCAAATCTACATATGTAACTTCTTTAAGAGAACAGTAAAAATCCCAACCTTGGTTTTTGATCTTTGAACCAATGGAGAAACCCTCTTTTTCAAAAAATCTGAAGTCAACATTTTTCCCAGTTTCTACCTTTCTGACAGAGAGTGGAATTTTACTAGGGCTGAGAGGAGACTGAGAGAAACCTGGAGCAGATGCTGAAGCAGGAATGGGAGCAGAAGAGGTCTGAGAAGCTTGCCTTTTCCTGCGCACGCCCTCTTCCAACTCACGGACCGATTTCCTTCTTTGAGGGAGTTTCATTTTTGGAGCCATTCTCACCACAAGAACAAGCAAGGAGACTTGGATGATCAAATGGGTGAGGAGAAGGAGGGTTATTAGGGGATGGAAAGAGATTTTTGGAGGAGAGAAATCCTGATTTGGAGAAGAATGGTGGAAGCTAGGGCACGCTCCAACCGCTCCAATCAAGGGAGAAAAATGGGAATAGTGCCTTTCCTAAGGGGCGATTTGAGGTGGTGAGGTGATGGAAGAAGGATCTTGGGCTTAAACCTTGGATTTGGAGAGAAAGAAGAGGAGGACTACGGGTTTTGGAGGGAGGAAGATGAAGATGGAGGGGGTCGGCTCATGAACGGGGTTTTAACCAAAACGAGAGGAATCCGTGGGATGTTGGCCGAAAATTGCAGGTATGCCATTGGGTCGACCCTAGGGAGTCGACTCATGATTCACAAAATTTTAGGAAAATTATGAATAAATTCTAAAAAAATTCAGAATTCTGAGAGAAGAATTTTTGCTCAGTGACAAGTTGTGAGAGGGATAATCTTGAGCTTTTAGGTCCAAGAGAGATGATGAAAATTGAACTCAAAGAAATTTTGACATCGGTTCCTTGGAATTAGAGAGATATTTAAGCAAATGGATCAAAAATTCCTAGATCTCTCTTAATTTCACAGAATCTATCTTCACTTAGGGCCTTTGTAAAGATATCAGCTAATTGATTTTCAGTGCAAACATAGTCAAGAATTATATCTTTGTTTTGAACATGTTCTCTTATGAAATGATGTCTTATTTCAATATGTTTAGACCTTGAATGTTGAATTAAATTTTTAGTAAGATTTATGGCACTAGTGTTATCACATCTTATGGGTGTTTTATTAAGTTTGATACCAAAGTCTTCGAGTTGTTGCTTAATCCACAAGATTTGAGCATAACAACTTCCGGCTGCAATGTATTCGGCCTCAGCCGTAGACAGTGCTACCAAATTTTATTTCTTGCTAAATCAGGAGATTAGGTTAACTCCGAGAAATTGGCAAGTTTTACTAGTGCTTTTTCTATCTAATCTACATCCAGCAAAATCAGCATCTGAATATCCTATTAAGTCAATTAATGAGTCCTTAGAGTACCATAATCCTAGAGTTTGAGTACCATTTAAATATCTAAGGATTCTTTTAATAGCATTCAAGTGAGACTCTTTAGGATTAGATTGAAATCTAGTACACAGACAAATACTAAACATGATATCAGGCCTACTTGCAGTTAAATATAATAGAGAGCCAATCATACCTCTATAATATTTTAGGTCTACACATTTACCTTCTTCATCCTTGTCAAGCTTACATGAAGGGCTCATGGGTGTACCAATTGCTTTGGAGTTCTCCATTCCAAATCTTTTGAGTAATTCCTTGGTGTACTTGCTTTGAGTGATGGAGATTCCTTCCTTTGTTTGTTTGATTTGGAGTCCGAGGAAGAATGTAAGTTCTCCCATCATGCTTATCTCGAACTCCCCCTGCATGAGCTTAGCAAAGTCTTGACAAAGAGATTCATTAGTAGACCCAAAAATAATGTCATCAACATATATTTGTATAATTAATATATCATTTTGATTTCTTTTAATGAAAAGGGTTGTGTCTACATTACCTCTTGAAAAATCATTATTTAGTAAAAATTTGCTTAATCTATCATACCAAGCCCTAGGTGCTTGTTTCAAACCATATAGAGCTTTATTTAATTTAAAAACATGATTAGGAAAAGCATGATTTTCAAAACTTGGGGGTTGTTCTACATAGACTTCTTCAGCAATATATCCATTCAAAAATGCACTTTTGACATCCATTTGAAATAATTTAAATTTCATAAAGCAAGCATATGCAAGTAGAAGTCTAATGGCTTCTAATCTAGCAACAGGTGCAAAGGTCTCATCAAAATCAATTCCTTCTTCTTGATTATAACCTTTAGCAACCAATCTTGCTTTATTTCTTATTACATTTCTATGTTCATCTAATTTGTTCCTAAAGACCCATTTTGTGCCAATTATTGAATAATTTTTAGGTCTTAATACTAAAGTCCATACATTATTTCTTTCAAATTGATTAAGTTCCTCTTGCATTGCATTAATCCAATTATAATCATTTTCAGCTTCTTCAATAGTTTTTGGTTTAAGATAAGAGACAAAAGCACAATGATTAAATACATCTTTAAGTGAAGAACGAGTTTTTACCCCATGCATAGGATCACCAATAATTAGCTCCTTAGGGTGATTGTGAACATACCTCCACTCTTTGGGTAGGTTATTTGTACCTTGAGGTTATTCTTGATGTTCTTCACCTCCTTCATCCTGTTTGTCTTCATGTTCCTCATTATCTTAAATGTTGAATCTTTCAAAGTGATCTTCTTCATTCCTTCTATAAGAGGATCTGCATCATCAACACCTTCATTCTTCCTTGAAGGAAGATCGTTAGATTCATCAAAGACAATATGTATCGACTCCTCTACTACTAAAGTTCTTTTGTTAAAAACTCTAAAAGCTTTACTAGTGGAGGAGTAACCAAGAAAGATTGCTTCATCTAATTTTACATCAAAATTTTCAAGTCTTTCTTTACCATTATTTAATACAAAACATCGGCAACCAAAAACATGAAAATATGCAATATTAGGTTTTCTTTTTTTCAAAGCTCATAGGGGGTTTTCTTTAAAATTTATCTAATCAAAGCATGATTTAAAATGTAACATGATGTGTTAATAGCTTCCGCCCAAAAATATCTTGGAAGGTTGCTTTCACATAGCATGGTACGGGCCATTTCTTCTAAGATTCTATTTTTCCTTTCTACTACCCCATTTTGTTGAGGTGTCCTGGGTGCAGAAAAATTATGGCCTATTCCTTTTTCATCACAAAATTTTTCAAAGTCTTAATTTTCAAATTCAGTTCCATGATCACTTCGAATATTTTGAATTGAAAATCCTTTCTCATTAGTGACTTTTCGATAAAATTTAGTGAAAACTTGAAAAATTTCATCTTTGTGTGCCAAAAAGAAATCCAAGTAAAACGAGAGTAATCATCTATAATTATAAAACTATATCATTTTCCTCCTAGACTAGTAGTTCTAGTAGGTCCAAATAAGTCCATATGCAAAAGCTCTAAAGGTCTAGAGGTTGAAACAATATTTTTGGATTTAAATGAAACTCTTGTTTGTTTACCTAGTTGGCATGCATCACAAATTCTATCCTTTTCAAAATTAAATTTTGGCAAACCAAGAACCAATTCTTTCTTAATTAATTTTGAAAGTGAATGCATGCTAATATGTGCAAGCCTACGATGATAAAGCCAACTAGTCTCATTAATTTTAGCATTCAAGGATACTAGGCATTGCATGTTTATTTTGGATAGATCATTTAAATCTACCATATAAACATTACCATATCTATGTCTAATAAATTTAATGCCATCATTAATAGGACTAGTTACAATGCAAACAGAAGATTCAAAAATAACTTTATATCCTTTATCATAAAATTGACTAATGCTTAGTAAATTATACTTTAAACCATCTACTAACAAAATATTTTCAATATATTTGGAGGGAGTGATACCAATGTTACCTATACCGATAATCTTTCCTTTGCCATTGTCTCCAAAGGTGACCATCCCTCCATTCTTAGCATCAAGAGTGATAAATTGGAATTCATCACCAGTCATGTATCTCGAGCATCCGCTGTCAAGATATCATTTCCTGTTTTCTCCTTGGGATGCTAGACACACCTGCAAGCAAAAGTCAAGTTTTTTTTAGGTACCCAAGCTTTCTTGGATCCTTTTTGGTTAGTCATAATGGTTCCTTTTGGAACCCATATTTTCTTTACATTTGAGTTTACAGATTTGTTAGAGAAGTAAGTGTATGACTTGTGTCCTATTCTACCATATTTGAAGCAAGTACTATTAGAGAACTTGTTATTTGAAGAGTTTACATAGATATTTTCAGATACTTTTGTTTCTTCAAAGGGTTATAGCCAAGTCCAGCCTTGTCATACACGGCTTTTTGATTATCAAGAATCATATTAAGTTTATTTGAACTCAAGGTGAATTTTTCTACTATTGATTTTAGCTTGGTATTTTTATTCTTTAAACTTTGATTTTCTTGAAGCAGGGTGGATTTTTCAATTAAAATACTTTCATTTTATTTCAATAAAGATTAATTTTTTGATTTTAGATCTTTATTCTTCATCTCTAGTTTCTTTAATTCATCAACTAAATCATAAAAAGTTTCATGTAGTTCTTCAAATGTAAAGTCACTAGGAGTTTCAGAAATTACCTCATTTTCGTGTGCCATAAGGCACAGGTTGGCTTGTTCAGTCGAGTTTTCCTCTTCGGAGCTTGAGTCATCACTCGCACTCCAAGTGGCCATCATGGCCTTCTTCTTGTACTTCTTGGGACCCTTCTTCAGTTGTGGGCATTCGGACTTGAAGTGTCCCGATTTTTTGCATTCGTAGCATATAAGGGGTTGGTCTTTCTCTTTTTCTTTGCTCTGTTCTCCTTTTGTGAATGGCCTCTTCCTCATCCCTTGTTTCCTTTTTCTCAAAAATTTCTTGAATCTTCGGGTAATGAGTGCTATCTCTTCATCCTGTTCTTCATCTTCAGTATCATCAGTTTCTTCATATGGTGGAGCTGTGGATTTGAGGGTAATTATTCTCTTCTTTTTGACTTCTTCGTCTTGATGTTGCTTCATGCTCAGCTCATGAGTCATCAATGATCCAAGAAGCTCTTCCAAGGGTAGAATGTTCAAGTCCTTGGCTTCTTGGATGGCGGTCACTTTGGCTTCCCAAGTTCTTGGTAAGAACCTGAGAATCTTTCTTACAAGCTCACTGTTAGTATAGGACTTACCAAGACTCTTTAAACCATTTACAATATCAGTAAAGCGAGTAAACATTTCAGTTATGGACTCATCATGCTCCATTTTAAACAATTCATATTTATGCACAAGCATGTTGATTTTAGACTCCTTTACTTGATTGGTTCCTTCATGGGTTACTTCTAACCTATCCCATATTTCTTTAGCAGACGAGCAAGTAGAAATGCGATTAAATTCGTTAGCATCAAGAGCATAATAAAGAACATTCATTGCTTTAGCATTTAATTGGGCCATTTTCTTATCAACCTCATCCCATTCTTTCTCGGGTTTGGCTGATTCCACACCATCTATAATTTTAGTGGGTGTGTGAGGACCGTTCACTATGATACTCCACATATCATAGTCGAGTGCTTGAATGAATATTTTCATCCGAGCTTTTCAATAGGTGTAATTAGACCCATTGAAAAGTGGAGATCGGTTAGTGGATTGCCCCTCGGCTAGAGAAGTGCCGACTTGAGTTGCCATAGATCTTTGGCTCTTTGATTGTTTAGATCAAAGTAGGGCTAGAGCACCGAGCTCTGATACCACTTGTTGCCCAGCTATGCACCCAAGAGGGAGGGTGAATTGGGTTTCTAAAAAATTTAAGCTTAACTTATGTCTTTATAAAAAATGTTTGACAATAGCAAAATAAGTAGGGAGAGTAAAGTTACTTCAAGGCTAATGGCTAAATGCAAGAATGCAAGAGAATAATGAAGAGTTAAAGAAGAGCAATTAGGCACAACACAAACAAAGAGATTTATAGTGGTTCAGTGCCAACCTTGCACCTACATCCACTCCCCAAGCTCCTACTTGGGAATTCCAATCCACTAATCTTGTATTCAACCCGAATACAAATGTCGGAAACTCTGACTCTAACTATCCAAGCTAGTCCACTTGTTTCTCAGGTACAAGCCAACCCAATACACTCCGATTCAATATTCGGATCAACCTTCCTTATTTTGAAATCCTTCCAAACAAAAACAATAACTCAAAACAAAGTATAACAATGAATAGCACAAGTAAGTAAAAGAAAGCTCCTTTAATGAGCGAATGAGACTTTAAATACACTTTACTCAAAGAAAAGAAGACTCTTTTTGATTTTCTCAAGGTGGTTGGTGACTTGAATGTGCACTTGAGGAGTTGGTGAGCTTGGATTAAGGATTCTTGAATGCTTTGAGTGAGCTCTTGCTTAGGGCTGAAAAGTTTGCTTGAAATCTCTTTTTCAAAATCTCTCTTCTTGATTCTTCTTGTTGATTCCCACCTATTTATCCCTTTTATAGCTCAAAAAATAGTTGAAAATATTCTAGGCTGAATAGAGCTGTTAGACCACATTAAATGAGCATTAAAAGTACTTAAAATGGGTTAAAACTAGCCATTGCGGAACAATCCCATCACATGGGTCGACTCATGCTGGGGGTCGACTCATGGGTCGACCTCTGTGGAAAACAGCAGAAAATAAGATTCTGTAATTTTTGGCCTAAAAATAGCAGAGGTCGACTCATAGGGTCGACTCATGCCTGAGGGTCGACCCTATGGGGTCGACTCACAGGGTGTGCCAACAAAAAATCTGCGTGCCAATCAGCTCATTGTGCCATGAGTTGACTCATGGGTCGACTCATGATTTCAAACTTGCATATCTTTTCAAAATACAAGTCAAAAATAATAAAATTTTACCAATGGATCACAAATCTTTTTTCTATCATTTGATACTTTCAAATTAGGGTTTTGATAAAATTATAATTATCCCTGAAGAGCAATAAGTCTTTTTCAAGTGAAAATCATTAGTACTCCTTCAAATGCTTTGTAATCATCAAAAATC
>NC_026003.2:91057196-91109905 GCF_000442705.2 Elaeis guineensis | reverse complement strand
AGTCAAGTGATCCGATCAAAATATAATTTCACCAAGAGGCCAGATAAGTTCGATCGGTGGGAGGGTCTGCCAAAACTTGCCTTAAACACCATCAGAAATGGTCAGGTAAACAGACTACCAATTAAAAACCACCGGTCTAGTTTACCTTAGATACTAACTGGTTTAATTAGTTTCGATTAGATCAACCTAACAGTTCGTGCTAGACCGCTTAGCCAAGAATCAAGTCCATTTGGTTCTCGTTAAAGACATGGACTTGACCAACTACAACTATTGTAATTGATCTAGAGAATCCTTGACCTAATCTAAGACAACAATTGATTAGATTTAGTCAATTCTCTAATTAAGTCCATCTTTAATCTAACCTTAGGTCTAACCCAATTAATGGACCTAATTCCTACTAACCCAATATGTTATGGTTTGTGTCTTAGGTTCTTCAATTCACAATCCTAGAACCTAATCAAACAACTTCTTAATTCTTAATTAAGTTTTGGGCTGAGGGTTGGGGTTCGGCTTTTCGAAAATAATTTTTATGTTTGTAAAATATTTTTACAACATGGTTCTACCAACCAAGTTGCATGTTTGATTCATAATCAAAATGCAAGTGAAATAAGTATGAAACTACTTTAGATCTAATCTAAACAGATTCAAGTAATTGAAATAATTTCTACTTTAAACTGTGCAAATTTTCCAGACAAATATATGATGGTCGAGCCGGCTCTTCATTGAAGTCGAGCTGGCTCGACGACGTTTCGCCCGAGCATCAGTTCTGTCTGCTTGAGAGAGCCGGCTCGAATCAACATCGAGCCGGCTCGATAAATCCCCGAGCCGGCTCAGCTGTGTGCCCGAGCCGGCCCAGCTGGTTTCAGCAAAACTGCCAATGGTTCTTTGCACGGAAATTATTAACAAAGAGATTTCATTCTAGATTTAAACACCTTTTAAATCTAATAAATCATAAATTTAATCTAGATCACATCTAATAAATTTATGATTAAAGATAGATCTACACGAACTAGGATAACCTTTGCACTGTGAGGGGTAAACCTTACAGCAGGACAACCTACAGTTTGTGATTGATCTAAAAATTTTAATTCAGATTTAACAATCAGATTATAAATTAGATCTAATCTAAGAAATAATCTAAGCATGTATAAATAATCATGTAATAAACAACCTAGGCTCTAATACCAATTGAAGGAACCAGATCTAGGATTTCAGGGTTAGATCTTGAAACTTTTTCAAGATCAGGCAGCGGAAGACTAAAATAAATCAAAATTTATCTTATTAAAACCAAAGAATCCCTAGATCTAAAATCCTATTACATGATTATTACATGGCATTAAATTAGAAATTAAATATAAAGAGCAAGAACTACATGTTGATCATATCAACATGTTTGTAAACTACATCTAATGTATATAAAATATAATAGATCAGATCTATTATCTTGCAAGTTAGACGTTCTAACTTTGTTAATCCGGGCTTGAGGATGATGTTGCGAGCCGCACACGCATCCGGCCTCTAGAAGTCATCCACACGAGCCCACGAATCACGATCAGAAGTCCTGATTCAGGAAATCAGCACAGTATGCTAGTACTGTGCTGATCCTTCTTCGATAGTCGATCAGATGCCTCCTTCTTCTTGATTTAGATTCTTCCAAAGATGAGAAGTAAGAGAAGGAGTTTTAAATGTGAGACACTCTCAGAAAACTCATAGATGGAGGAAGAAAAGAGGTGAACTCAGCAACCCTAGAAGAAGATCCTCTTCTTCTTCTCTTTGCTCTAACCCAAACACTTAGTTTTGTGTCCATTATATCTCCACGCCCCAACACTCTTTTCTCTCTGATTTTCACATGCCCCAAAGGTCTCTCAATGCTCTGTAATCCCCGAAAATTTTAAAAAAAAATTCATCTTAAATCAAGAGATATAAAGAATCCTTGTCTAGGTCAAATACCTAGTCAAGAAAAATTCAAACAGGACAAAACAAGGGGTGCCCAACTCTTGGGCGCCCCCTCCTTTTTCTGTCATGGACCACCAGCAAAGGGCGCACAATATGTGCCATAAAATCCACGAAAATCCCAAAAAAAATCTGAATAAAATCAGTGCCATAAGGAAAGAGTTTTGGTTTCCTAAAATTCTATCTCATAGAATTTGAAATCCAAACTAATTCCTACTTTGACTTGGTCCACAACCACATTCCATGTAAGAGAGAGAGAGTAGAAAGCTTTGGGCATGCGTAAAGGCTTGGGAGAGAAGGTTTTGTCGCATAAAATAAAAGAGAGTGGGCGTGGGGGGCTAAGGTGGCGCAAGGTGGAATCCTAGTCTTACAAGGTTCAATCTATGACTTGTTCAAATTTGGTTTCTCAAACCAAATCAACCCAATTAAACTAGGTCTTAACCCAATTAAGAACCTAATTTAATCAGGTTAAATTAGATTTAAATCTGATTTAATTTTCTAATCGAATTAGAAATTAGGTTGACCCAAGTCCTAATTGAACTAGGACTAGTTTTTTCTTGCACTTGACTTATCCAATAAATCAATTGGACTTGATCCAATCAAGCCCAAACCAAATCTAATTAAATCATATTCAATTAGACTTAATCTCAGCCCATTGGCTTAATCAAATTAAGCCAATTAGCAATCGAATTGCTAATTGATCCTCCTGCAATACTTGCACTAGGTTAAATATCAATCGTATTGATCGTTTAACCTTAGAACGATTCTTAATCGTTGATCAACCATCCGATCGGATCGTGAACTCTAATGTGTGTGACCTCATAGGTCTGAACCTAAGTTGGTAGCAGAGGAATAAATTTCTGAACCAATCAAAGTGACCATCTAGCAATGGTACCCAACGGCCGGATAGATCGAATGTGTAAAACAACATCCTTAGAACCCATGCAGATATAGTTTCCATATAATTCATCCTCTTGACCAAAATGCTCATAGGACACCTCAGAGTTCAACTGTCAACTCTGATCAGGTTGTCCACATTGTATTTCAAAATATCAAATCCATCTGATGGATTACCCTGGCGAAGATTTTGCTAAATTGAAATACAGCGACTCATGCTTCTCCAACTCTTGGAGTGGTCAGTTCCATCTTGATCAAACTCCGACTTCACAAGTACTTGACTGTGCCCAGAAGCTTTTCGTCACTGAATTAGAAATTCAGTTAGTCCAGTACCAAAGCACAGTGAGTTGCTTGTAAGTTACTGAGGCGATCTCAAGTCTAAGGGACACTTATACCTATATCCCATCAGAAACATTCTCGACAGCAGAATGCTCTGGAGTTGGTCACGTTCCATGACGATGTACCTTTACATCTCACCTGTATGCCATACTAGTGTCTCCACACTCCTTGGTTAAGAGGACAACCAACCCATATGGCCTACAGCGACCTATGCTCGATAGAAGCTGTCGTCCTTATTAACAGCCTATCATTTGGTCGTGAACAGTTTTAAGGACTAATCGATAAATCCTCTCTTTATCGAACCTAAATAGTCCTAAGGATTTCATCACAACAACGGAGTTCATTAGAAGATGAAAACTTATGATGAAAATGCCAAAAATATATTTTATTTATTAATAAATCAATTACAATACAAGGTTGCTCAACCGTCAACAGGCTGACGATTGGCTTTTGGGACATATTTTCCAACAAATAAACCATATGAATAGAGTTCATATTACCTCTTTTAGGTGGCAAATATCAATACATTTTTGCTTCTTGAAAATGAGAGAAGCAGAGGTGAAGAAGTTGTCCGGTAAAACTAGGAAGTTCTACTGGTTATGTATATGACCTAAAAAGAGATGCCCTGGTAAAGTGGGATGGTTGGATTTACATCTAAAGATAAAAGAAAGAAGAACATAAAACCAGGTGAATTGGTAAAGAACTTCACTGGTTGTTAGACATAAGGACAATATATAGGATTTCTGAAGGCTTTTCATGCCAGATGACATGGAACTGGATGAGAAAGAGTGGCAAAATTGGATGCATAAAACTTATGGCTACTTTGTTTCAGATATGGCTAAAAATGTCATTTGTGCAGTACAATATCATGCAATCAGCTTTATTAGGTACATCATAATGAGCTTTGTCACAAGTAATATGGCTCCAGTCATAATCTAAAGAAGCGTAGAGAACCATCATATTAAAAACATAAATGCTTAATCGAACATATCGAAGCAACACCAATAATTATGTAATAGAAGCAATTTGTTTATTGATGGATGACAAATAATTGGAACATCAATGTTTCTAGGAGCGAAAAATGGCAAGAGACGAAGAGAATTAGCATGATTGTCGGAAAGTTACCTTTAAAAACTCACCATCTAGCTCTCTTAGGAACTTCTTAATCTGTAACAGAAACATATATACATTAAAGGTGGAAACAATCACCAGGGGAAGCAATTGATGATGAATAAAAGACCTACAAATGCGCATACCCACCTGAAAATAAGTTAATTTTAAACACATATAAAATGTTATAAAAAAATAAGAAAAAAAATAAAAGAAACTTTGTGAATATTTGCTTACTAGATAAGATAAATTGACACTTTTATGCCTTTAGCAACTTGTAAGAAACTTGTACATGGTATCTAGAGCCCATGATCACTGGAACGAGATGGTACCATCAATACCACACCACTGTAGCATGAAAATGGGACTGGGATGGGGTCCAAGTCACCAAAATGTGTCAAATTGAGATGTATTAGCTGTGTCAATTGAAACCAGCTGATAACAAGCCTGGTTTGGCCAATATGATGCACAAATCATGCATCCCAGTCACAATAGGCTGGTAATGGTGGCACCAAGGCCAGTTAGGTTGGCACCAAGGCCATCCTGGATGGATGACATTTTTTGTTAAAGAATTTAGATGTCGATATGGATATCAACACTCTGATACCATACATCCATTCAAATACCACTAAAATATTAAAAAACAGAATAAAGTCACCCTAATAAGCATATTAGGCATAAAAAACAAAAAATTGAAAACATAAAAATATAAAAGATACTCAAAATTGCATATTGTTAAAGTACCAATATGCAATGCCATATTATGCATGGTATGGAGCAAATCTTAGTTATCGGAGGCATGTGAGGTGCAGGTATGCATAAGCAGGTCTCTTAAAAAAAAATTACTAACAAAACACATAGAAAGCGAGTGCAGGAACAAGTTTCCGAGAAGATTGGGAAGCAGGTTCACCATCCTAAATGGAAGATTCTTGCTACTAAGTGATGAACTGGTATTGTACTGGTCTGACAGAACATTGGCACCATGGCAAGTAGCGGTTTTTGAATCCTTGCTAGAGTCTACTTTTTATATAATTTCCTTGCAAGCATGTGTGAAAGAGAAAGATACCCTGTCCATTTCATCTGCTTCAAATCCCAGTAGCAATAAAGCCTGAAATATGAAAATTGCTCAACATGTCAAAATTTGATAAAGTGGGATAACTAAATGGGATTTCCATAATGATAAGATTTTTCATCAGAGTAATGTCATATGAAGTCAAAACTATTTCTCAAGATGGAACATCTATCTTGTCTAGCAAACAGAATGGAAGCTACCATCGTGCGCTTGTGCTAGCATTCGGACTTCTGAACTCTACAAATAGGAATCTACAAATAGCTACTTTCATTTAACAATCATATGTGCATGTATATGAGGTTTTAGGAATCAAGGAAAAACCATTGTCATTATGTTTCTACTCCCACACAAAATAAGGATCAAAACTACTTACGAACTTAAACATCTACTACTAATTATGCCAAAATTTGACATAGCTAACCAATTAATAAGCACCTTTTGAAGACATATGGAACCATTTGTAGACCCCAATGAAGGTCATCAATGTCTCCTAATCACATTTAGAGTATTTTAAATGAATCTTGGTCATTAGTAGTTTAGAGGCAATAAAGAAATACAAGAAGACATTGAATCTTCTGAGGTTTATTTAAAGGATTATAGGATTCTTTACCAGCATATCAAGATTCCTCATTGCAACCCATAAGAGTACCAACAAACATATGATGCCAATACTTCTGGCCATGAAGAGTATTATGGTGACGTAACCTAACACCCATTAGATATCTTGCAAATTCTTATCAATCAACATCTAGGCACCACTCTTCACAAAAATTGAAATACAAACATATTGGAATGCTGCGACTGAAAGAAAAAGAAATTTATTTATAGAGTTTCAAAGAGGATACAACAACCAACATTTTCAAGAAATGTTAAAACTTCCATTAGAAGGGACCCCAATATAGGCCCCAATACATACAAATATACAATATTTCACAAAAGCTACTATACTAAATTTAAATAAGTTATCGTATGCAGGAACCATAATGACCCAGGACCTCATACAAAAAGACTAGCTAGAAGATATTATCTGGATCTCTTGGCATTGTATGAGTACCTAAGATCTACTTGGTATATAGCTAATGTGAGACTAAATACACGCCCACACCAGTCCTCACATACTCTCTTTGTTTAAGCCTTGGCATCCTCACCAAGTTAAGGGTCTAAATCTAAATAAATCCAATCAGAAACACCATGATCGGCTCATGATCAACCCCAAAAGGGCTTGTGATTCATGCACATGGGCTAGGCCCACCTTAATACTATTTGCAACAACCTAGTACCTCACTTAAAATGGCTAGCCATAACATATTATTTGGGTTCCTTAGTCCTACAAAAGTACCCAAGATCTATCCCGTACATAGCTAATATGAGACCAAACAAATGCTCACATGGGTCCTTATAGGAATAGGAACAGTCTTTGAACTCCTTATTTTGATCATGTATTGCATTCACATGTTACATTAGTAGCAATGATTTACCCATACACCTTATATAAGGTAAATTATTGCTTCCTTTTAGTAGATTTTGCCCCATTTTCAACTTTTCCAACATGTCTCTTCAAACTCAAGAGATATAAAAGCTAGGTTTTATCTTCTAATGCTAAGTAAAATGGCTTCAGAAACTTGTCATGACAAGTCACCAACACTTGAATCTCTCTATTGCATTGAAAACTTAGGTAGAAAAAAAAAATGCTAGTCGAGGGTGCCAACTAGTGCAATTGGTAAAATCAGTAGTGGTTGAGTAGCCATGACCTAGGTTCAAGTCCCACCCTCACCCTGATTTTGGCTGGGCTTCTTCCCATCCCAGTTCTCTAAAAAATAAATAAATAAAAAAAGAACGAAAAAAATTGCAGTCAATTTGCTGGAATAACCTTTTGGATTTATGCTTGCAAGTATGCTAGAGCTATGAAAAGAAAAACATAAAATTGGTTTGGTTCCACAAGAGGATCTCATATTCACTATTTCTCAAATATGTTAGAGATTTAGCCAATTGTTTCCTAAAAGTAAAACCAAGAGTTTATTGATGACACTTCCACTGATGCTTCTCCAAGTCTGCTGCATCTAAAATATCACCGATATTGAAATCTGAATGTGGTTGTCCATCTCAACCTCTAACTTTTCTCAAATGAGGTATTTGAAGGTGATGACATATTTTCATCTAAGAAATTATGTTTCTTCCTTCAGTAACCCCAATATGATAAATTCATCCACTAGGTGATATATTTCAGCATGCCTTCTACATGTAAGAAATGAAAATGACCTCTGATATTCTTTGAAAGCTTACTTTGCCAAGTAAAATATCTTTTTTTTCCTTCAATTGGTTAAACTTACAGATCAGTATGAATCAGTCTCATCTCTATTTGATTTTCTTTGAGTTGAGAGGTGATAGGTGTTGTTCAATTTTCTTGCCTTCTGTAGCTTTTTCAACCCTTGTTTTACATGGTGACTCAAATGTTTGAGCCATCAAATGGTTCTTCTTCTAACATAGGAATTTTGCAGCTTTAAGATTACCATCTTATTCCTTAAGATCCCTTTGAGTATTTTTCAGACTCTTATTCCTTATCTTAGCTCTCTATATGGGCTTCTTGCCATGCTTTGCTCTAAATTTGCCTATTTAGTGCCTTTTACTTGTCTCATCGAGCTTCGCCTCCTCTGACCTTGCAACCCTTGATGCAGCAGTTTGACATTCTGCAGTGTCAGCAATAAAGTGGGCCTTGGCAGTACCTCCCACCTTGCAAATTTGGTTAGCTGTGAAAGTAACAAGGTAGTGTGGTAAAAAAGTTTATGCTATCCATCTCTATTCAAAGATGTGATTGTTAAGAACTTGAGACCATATTGACAGTTCATCTCTGCAGCATCAAGAAAATTCTTTGTCCCATGAAAAGTACATGCTATTCATATAACCGATATTCAAGTTTGATGTGCAAATGAAGCAGAGGAACAGTTATTGCCACTGTGATTCTCATCTAGTCTATCGTAGAAAGCAAGTTGTGGAAATCTTCCATAGGCCTTTTGTATCTCAAACGGTAGAAGCATTTCAGAAATATTTGAGCTATGTTGAAGATTGCGGGATATCATCCAACCATGATTAATGAGAAATATTTGTTGGAAAAGATTTATATGGGGATGTAGCTCAAATGGTGGAGTGCTTTTTTTGCATGTGAGAGGTACAAGGTTCGATCCCCTGCATCTCCAATTAAAACATGTTTTCATAAAAAATGAAAGAATGTGCACTACTCAAAATAAAGAGGAAAACACGAAGTAAGATCACCATAAATAAGGTCTATAATGATACATATTGGCCGGCATGGCATTAGTAAGGGCACTTTTTCAATGCACAGCATCTAGTTACATTGTTTTATTTACTTGGAATTGTTTTCTAATGCTAGAGAGAGAAAATATTTTTTGCAACTTATTCCAGCACTCACTGTTCAAGTCTGGAAGCAAGGATATTGTTTTCTAATGCTAGAGAGGGAAAATATTTTTTGCAACTAATTCCAACACTTGCTGTTCCAGGCTAGAAGCAAGGAATGGTATATCTAAAAGTTCACCAACACCAATACCTTAATAAAGAGATACGATTAAAGCTTTCAATCCTCAAGATGATGAGTACAACAAATTCAGAGTGAACAATTCCTGATCATTTTTGATAAGCTTTACAAATTTTATTTAAAGCTTCCATTTTCTTGAACCCTTCTAAGTTCATATCTTAGAAAGGCCTATTATATAATAATTTAAAGTCATAAAAAACATTGCAGAAAACATGTTCCATTTCTGCTTCAATCAATCTGACTAATTGCAAGGGCCTGCTGAATTTTAATATGGGAATGTAGCTCAAATGGTAGAGACGTAGAGTGCTTGCTTTGCATGCGAGAGGTACAGGGTTCGATCCCCTGCATCTCCAATTGCTGCATGTTTTTCTTTTTATCTTTCTAATTTTATTTCATGAAAAATGAAAGAACTGGACTTCCACTTTTCAAAATAAGGAGAAAAACATTAAGTAAGATCATCATAAGCAAGGTCTCTACATCGATGTATCATGCATGCCTTATGGATTTAAATATCAATATATGGGCATGTATCAGTCACTGTAAATGATAGATGACTTAAGGTGATTTGGGCATGGCTTGCTAAAATCAGGGTATGCTGGGGTCCTTTGCACCAGTCCTTGACTGCTATAGTACGTACTGGCCAGTATGGCATTAGTAAGGGCAGTTTTTCAATCCCTGGCATCTCATTACCTTGTTTTAATTAACTTTAAATTGTTTGGTAATGCTAGAGAGGGAAAATATTTTTTGTGACATGCTCCAACACTCGCTGTTCCAAAAAAATAATAGAAAGGATTCATATATTTAAAGGTTCACCAACACTGATATCTTCAAAAGAGATATAGGATGAAAGCTTGCAATCCTCTAGATGATGAGTAAAACAAATTCAGAGTGAACAATTCCTTATCATTTTTGATGAGCTTTACAAATTTAATTTAAAGCTTCCATTTCATGGTACTGTTCTAAGTTCATGTCTTAGAAAAGCCTATCATATAAGAATTTGGAGTTATTTTATAAAAATATTTCAGAAAACATGTCCCGTATTCTGCTTTAATCAATCTGACTAATAGTAACGGCCTGCTGAATTTTAATCTTACTGAGAAAATGTGAAAGTCAAGGAGAAATCTAATTTGTTTCAACATGTACTTACATGAAAGTGGAAAGTTGTAAGAAAAAGTATTATGGCAAGTTTTTTCAGAAAAGATAGTCTTATAATCATGGATTTAAGGGTATGGCAAAGTCCTAGTCTAGATAATTAATCATCAATTGAGACTCTGGAGACTTACAGGTGGACCATACACAGGATCATCAGCATTCAAAGGAACGAATTTTGAATCTTCAACTAACTCACTTGGGAACTCTGCAACATGCCATCAATCACCAAATCTCATCCAAAAAAGCATTTGCATGGACAAAGCATAGATTGATAAGCTTGCATATAACATCCGTACTAATCCATATTGAAATTGTAGGGTAGTTGAATGAGACAATAGCCTGTAAGTTACATCATACAATCTAGCGGAGCAAAAGATATGAATGCCATTTTACCTCATAGAAACATCATTTTAATAATTTGCAGTATTTCAAATAGTCAAGTAGGCATTGCTCAAGCTGAAGTTGCTTCTTTCAGCTGCTAATCATTTTATTTTACACATAAGCTACTAGTACAAAATAAAGCATTTGAGTTCTTAATCCATAGATTAGGACTCCATCATGCAAAGAGCATTACTTTTTCTGTTAGAAAAAGTTCGTATTTTGTCTTCCACTTATACAGGATAAAAGGGAAAAAAAGGATACGAATAAAGTGATCAAAAAAACACGAGGATTAACTTATGCACGTACTAATATACATCAAAGAAAGATTTGCGGATTCGATATCGGAACCCATACCGACTGACCGACGGTATAGGTTGGTATGAATCCGTACCGGATCAGATCGGTGCGAACTAACACAGACAAAGAAAATGAATCAGGAGGAGGAAAAGAGAGAAAGAGAGAGAAGAGGGGAAAGAAAGAAAAGAAGGGAGGGGAAGCCATCGAAGAGGCCATCGGACAGCCTCTGACTGACTGCCATGGCCGTCGGACGGCGCATTCCACGCATGCGACACCACGGATGCCCTTGTTTCATGGATATTTTTTTAAAAAAAATTCAAAAAAGTATGAAGCTGGCAATTGGTTTGCCGGCTTCACTTAAGTAAAGCCGGCAAATGCATTGTTGGCTTCACTGTTTTCTATTTTTTTTAAAAAATTTTCAAAAAGTGAAGTCGACAATGGGTTTGTCGGCTTCATTTAAGTAAAACTGGCAAATCAATTGCCGGCTTTACTATTTAAACTGGCAAATTGATTGCCGACTTCACTATTCATCGTTATTTTTAAAAAAATATGATGAAAGAATAGGGGTAGTCGCCCTTATTCCACGGCCGTGGCTCCGCCCGCACGGTTTCTGCCACTCAGTGGCCACGACGGCCATCCGACAGCCACTCCATCGACTGCATCTCCCTCCGATACGTCACTTCCCCTCTTTCTCTCTCTCTCTTTCTCGCTCATTTAAAAGCCCTATCGGGCAACAGTTGAGCCGTGGAGGCTTCTGCAGCCCTCCAGCGGCCGCAGCAGGCCACCACCGATCTCTGATGGCGTCTGCTCTCTCTCCCTCTCCTCTCTCTCGCTTCCTTTCTTTTCCTCTCTTTCCCTCTCTCTCCTCCGGTATACCGCTTGCTCCGGCCAAACCATTTCGATTCCCTGCCAGTTCGGCTTGATACGGGATGTACCGATCAGTTCAAGCCGGTACGGAATTCTTTGCATCAAAGTATGATGATACCAAAATTCAACCCTCAAATCATCTTTCTTACCATAATAGAGTTTATAGCTACCAACATCCATAAAGAGAGATTCATACAAGCAAGGTTTTAAGTTCCGAGAAGACAAGGGGGCAACCTGGCCATCCGATCCAATTTCTATGAGAAAATGGAACTAGGATGGGATCAGGAGTCCAAAACCTATTCACATGAGGAGAGAAGAAGAAAAAGGAAAGAAAGAAAGAAAAGAAAGATGAAAAAAAGAAAAGTGAAAAGAAAGAAGAAGAAGAATAATTAAAAACAAGAAAGAAACAAAGAGAGAAGAAGACAAAAAAGAAGAAAAGAGAAAGAAGAAGAAAAAGAAAAAAGAAATAAAGGGATACTAGAAGGAAAAAGGAAAGAAAAAGAAAAGAAGGTAGAAGGAAAAGAAAGGAAGAAGGAAGGAAAAGAAAGAAAGAAGGAAGGAAGAAAAGAAAGGAAAGCAGAAGAGGAGAGAGATGAAGGATATCTACCGGGATACACGAGTAGAGCGTCCCATTCTATGGAGAAACTGAGACACCCCTATCCTACGGGATTTAAAATTTTGTATGCAAGTGTTTTGAAACGTCATTATATTAGAAAGTATGGATCAATTTACTCGATGTCCAATTGAATGCTACAATATTTTATCAGATGTCTCCAATAAAAATATTAAGACATATTCTCAAAAATGTTATAATATATTATTGGATGTCTCCAAAGAAAAGTTACAATTTATTCTCAAAATATTGAAACTTACAATAAAAAGACCAGCATTTGTAATACATGTCAGAGGAAAAAATTGTAAAAAGCATGGTTCATGGAACCATCCTGAATAGTCCAATTCTAAATGTACCGAACCGTACCACTGGTAGATTGCAACAGTCGAAGTGAGAAAATGATGAGGAGAGGGAGAAGGAGAAGAAAAGAGAGAGGGGGGAGGGAAAGAAAGAAGAAGGACAGAGCCGCTTCTCCAATCATTCGAAGGTCTCCGCAGCCCTCCAGTAGCCTCTCCCTCTCCTTTGCTCTCTTTCTCCCTCTCTTCTCTCTCTCTTCCTCTCTCCCATTCTCCCTCTCCCCCGCCCTCTCTGCTATGTCAGTTTGGGCCCGTCACGGAATGCCATAGGACCATACCGAACCATGCTGCCAGTCGATCAGTTTGGGCTCCAATACCAACACAATCAACCTTGGTAAGAAGCGAAAACAAGCAGATTGAAGATGTGAAGTGGCTCAAAAACCTTATAGAGAACAAAAAATTAGTCAATCTATCAAAGGTCCTCACTTATAAAGCCCTAGAAATGAATATCCTGTATTCCTTATTTACTTATAACCTCATCATATTTCAATAATAAATGCATATTTATTCTGAATTTAAACAGAAGGCAACAAATTAACACCTCTTGATATAATTTATCTATAGAAAATCATCAGAATTGAACTTCATTTTTCCTGATGTAATACTATCATAGTCATTTTTATGATATGACTCGAAGATTTTTGTCAAAATAAATATAATTAACCTTCCTGATGTTCTTCCATATCTTCAACATTCATCATTTTGGGCTATTAGATGAAAATTTTGCTGTAGCATCATGCGATGCCAGCTCATATGTTGGTTGAGAGGAAGGATTATGATGGTTAGCAACAAGAAGATTGGAAAAAACGTGACACAGTCAATCATTTGAGCTACTAGTGAAAGAGCAAATGGTCTTGTAGGCACTAGTTAATGGCAGATCTAGAGGAACAGCAGGGGCCCCAACTCCCCCAAGAAATAGAAAGCCTAGAAGCAGGAAACATTGATTTAGGATGTCACAGTTTCCCCAAGGATATGGAAAACATTATTTTTAGGTAAACTTCTATACAGGAAGCTGCATCTGCATCTTAAGCAAATCTTATTCCCTTTTTCTTTGAGAGAGAGAGAGACTTGTTTCTTCGTATGGCACTCCAAGCAGCTCCTTCTACAGGTAACTAAGTGAAAAACCTTGGGGAATTTAACACATTTTCCCTTTGTATCTCATCCCCCTTTCCAATTTCGGCCATATGGATAACCTTACGGGCCATGATTGTCTTCAAAGTGTATCCCCTTCCACAAAAGTCTACCGCCCAATTTATCCTCCAATATAAGGGGGGAAAAAGAAAAGAGAAAAGCGTTTAACTATTCTTAGTTTTTTTAAGAATAATAAGGAATCCATGCCCAGTTCTTCCTCTCAGGAAAAAGGGAAACCTTTCTGCCTTCCCTTGCTTATCTTAGTCTATATTAGAAAAGGAGAAGATTTTGCCGGAGTATCTACATACATGTGGATCCAGCTCCAAAATATCAATCACAGGCAACTCCTATCTCACAAAGATGTGCAAACAAAGCACTATTAGGAGCTAGGAGGTGGAGTTTTCCCCCAAATTACCTTCAAAAGCTTGACTTTATTTCTGTGGGGCCAAACAAAATTTTCCAATCTTACACTATCAAAGATGAGACTAGTGCTTCAGGTTTCTGTGCAATCTCATATCATGGCAAACAGAATTGCTTCTAAAATGTTGACAACAAAGCCATTGTTTGATCCCTTCAACACCTCCTTGCAGTTCCTTTTTTTGCAATAAAAAGGATCTTTTACATTGCAAAAGCAACATTATAAGTATCACTCCACACCAACATCTCTCCATTCATCAACTCAGCATCACATATTAAAGACATGCGACATAATTTCAGGAAACTATTTCAATATTTAGCTCCAGCTTAAATGGAAATCTACCAAATATTAATAGTTATTCTGTAAGCACTAGAAAATAGAATTATTTCAGACTCTACGCAGAAATTAAGAATTTAATGTACCTTCTGATGATACCCTGGGTTGCTGAGGAAATCGTTCATTGCCCCTCTTCAGGAAGGCGGTAGGACAGCAGAGCTTTAAAGAAGAAGAAGAAGAAGAAAAAGAACCAAGGGAGGCGAGAGAAGCATCAAATTTTAAGCTATTGGAGTAACCACTCGAAGGTAATCGAAGCCAGAAGATCTGGAAACTAGCCGTAGCCATTAAAACCAAACAAATTATTTCCCCCCGGCTTCTTCTTTCTTCCACAGCCCCTTTCGGATATGGCCGCTGGGACAGGCGCCACGTAAAAGAAAACGGGTCCTTTCCTGTCGGGTTCGAAATCCGCACCTGACATTCTTGGATTCGGGTCAGGTCCGTGCTACCCGAAGACACGAACCCTCATCACAGGAGCGATTTCCTCTATCCAACGTGGTGGAGAGGAAAAGAGAAGAGAGGAAGGAAGGGACGGGCCTCGGGCTCCCTTGCAATCGCCAACAGTGCTTCCGGCGATACCCATCTGAAGGAGATTCTACGCAATGTCAGATCCTCCACGACTCCTCTAACTCTCTCTCTATCTACTTTCTACCAAATTATTTTACTTGTGTTGTTTATTTGTTTAAAATTTTTTATCAAAATATAATTATTTTAAAAAAATTATCAAAATAATATTTTTTAAAAAATATTTATCAAAATATTATCCAAAAGAAAGTCGTCCTATCAATGTCAACTCACCACTTTTCACATCATGTGAAAAGGTGAGTCAGTAAAAGAGAGCCGCCTTACCGAAGGGCGACACATAGAGTCACCTTATAGAAGTGCGATCATATAAATTGCCCTTCCATAAGGCAACTTATAGAGTCATCTTACTGAAGGGCGACTCTTAGAGTCGCCTATATAACTCCCTCCCTCCATCCCTCTCCTCCTCTCTCCATGACTTAGGGAAAACAAAAAAGCCTAACTGATTCTCGATACCCCCTTTCCCCCCACACGATCCCCACCTCTCCCTCTCGATCCCCGACACAGATGGCCCCCACTCCCTTACAATCCATGACGGTCCTTCCTCAACCTCTCAGCACAGGAGCCCCCCCTTCTCCCTCTCGGTCCTCGGTGTAGACGCCCCCTGTCGGTCCCGACGGCCCTCCCTCCTTCTCTTAGTGCGAGAAACCCCCTCTCCCTCTCGGCCCCTGGCAGCCCTCCCTCCTCCTCTCGGCCCGTCCCCTTCCTCTTCCCTGACGTATCGCCGTCCCTCCCTCCTCCTCTTAATGGTCCCTAGCATGAGAACCCCCCCTCTCTCTCTCGATCCCCGAAGGCCCTCTCTTCTCTCGGCCTACCTCCCTCCTCCTCCCTGATGTACCACCACTGACGGTCCTCGATAGTCCTCGGTGCACCACCCCATCTCCATCCAGAGAGCAAATGGACAGTAATTTTTTTTATTTTTATAATTTAATTTTTTTATATGAATTATAAATTTATTTTTCACTGTACAAGAGGAAGGTAATTTAACGTAAATAATATTTATTTATAAATAAATTATCAAAATAATTTTCTACTTGGGGCTTGTTTGGTTGGCTGGGCCCAAAATCTCATGGGATTCGTGGCCCAACCACCATAAGTATGGGATTACAAGCCAGCTAAGCCTATGTTTTCAAGCATCCCGGGCCATCTTTTGAGTGGGCTGGTTTGAATCCCATAGGGAGAAAAAAATGATCTCCACAGATCATTTTTTTCTCCCTATGGGATTCAGGCCAGACCACTCAAAAGGTGACTTTGGATTTTTGAAACATAGGCTTAGCTGGCTTGTAATCCAATACTTATGGTGGTTGGGCCACGAATCCCATGGGATTTTAGGCCGGCCAAACCAAATAAGCCCCAAGTAAAAAATTATTTTAATAATTTATTTATAAATAAATATTATTTATATTAAAAATTTGTATTGCATAGAATCATAGATCCGTCTTTTGATTAATGTGCATATTCTACGATATTCGTACATTTATATATTTTTGTATGGATGATAGAATTATGTATATTGGTTAATTGATTGTCCAGTTTGGATAGTTTAAGAATTATAATTAATTATATAAATAATTACAGTAATCAAATGATACACAGAGGGTATGAAAAAAATTTCAGATAGTATTTTTCTTTAGTTTTTTCCACATATTTTTAGCCGTATAGGGAGAACTAAGAAAAAATATTGTCGAAATTTTTTTCAACCCCTATTATGTATCGTTTAATTACTGTAATTATCTATAGAATTAATATAATTTCTGAATGGGATAAGACCTAACTTTACCTATTAGACAGTGATAGCATGCATTTATTATGTAAGTCATTTTAAATGTTAAGTACTTCCTCATAGTGAACATCTGTTTATATGTTCATACAGTTTTTCTCATAATAATTTCCAACAAAATGGATCCAAGTCTTGTCACTATTATCTTTTATTGGGATAGAAGGATCAGTTAGAATGCTAACAGTGCATATTGTGATGGTGGAAGGATCTGGATGACCATAGTGGATCGTAATGCAATATACTTAAAATTTGTGTAAATCTGTTATGCTGTCACCAGATGGAACCTCAATCACTGTAGAGTTTTTCTACTATATAGATTTCTGATGTATATTGTTAGACAGTATTTGGCTTATCTATTGAAGATGATCAGAACACAAACACCATCTTGGGCATCCCATAAGAAAAAATTTTTCGAGTAGTTAAAATTTTTATTGAGCCGGCAGTGGTAGGAGTTTCGGATGGTGGCGAACAGCATGTTAGTGTGTCTCAAACTGTATCTACCCTACTTACACAGTTGAGGATGGGTGGTTTTCTATCTGATGCAGCTCCAATGGCCGATGAAGCTGGGATGAGTATAGAGGCATTCTTGTATATATTATTGGTAGACCAACAGTATCCATGACTGATAGTCCTTAGTATATGTAGGTGCAGAATCTGTATATCAATATCCATATAACACCATATTTGATGATATGGTGGCCGGTCCTAATTCTGTGGCAACTACCGTGGAGCACGTGGAGCATGAATCTTATGACCCTATATCACTTAATCAGCTACATACAACACATGTCGGACTTAGAGGTTTGGGAACTCCAATGGCTAATACAACTTTATTTAAAAATGAAGCCACTGTTAGTTACATCTTAATCCTACTGATGATGAAGATGAGGATGATGATGTAGAGTCCGATGTCAGTGATAGTAGAGAGTTTAGTGTAGAAGAGGATGTCTCACCATATGAGGCACCCTTTGTTCCTAAATTCAGGCTAGTTGATGCATCTAACGATGTGAGACTGCATCCCATGGAGCATTACCACAACATCTATTCTTTGATGGGAATAAAGAGTTAAGAAAGGGAATGGTATTCGGATCGAAAGAATAAGTCCAATATATCATGAAACAATATACCATTCGCACCCACCATCCTTTCAAAGTCATCGAGTCAGATAGAGTTAAATGGAGCATCGTGTGTAAATAGTTTGATACTTGCAATTAGTATCTCCATGCATTTCTTTAGATCAAGACGCAATGATGGAAGATTACAGTATGTAAAGGATCACACACATGCTTGAATACAGATGTGATGCAAGATCATCCACAGCTTGATGCATGCATCATTGCCAATATCATTAAAAAATTAGTTAAAGCAGAGATATTCATATCCATATCAGTTTACCAGGCTTATGTACATGATGCATGGCAGTACGAGGTATCTTGCAGAAAAATATGGATAGCTAAACAACTTATTATGGATGATCTGTTTGGAGATTGGAAAGAGTCCTATAATACATTGGGTCTTTGGCTAGTTGCAGTTCATTGTGCCAATGAGGAGGCCGTGGTAGATTTTACAAAATTTCCTATAACAGAGGCAAACATAGAGGTGTCCCACCAAATTTTTTGGACATTTGGTCTATACATTCAGGATTTTCAATTCTACCGCCCACTGATTAGTATCGACATAATGCATCTATACAGTCGATATGAGGGTACTCTCATGATAGCTGTGGGAATGGATAAAAATGGCAGTATCTAGCTTCTATCATTTGTCATTTGTGAAGGCGAGAACCGTAGTAGTTGGTCATGATTTTTATGATGTTTGCACTATTATGTGGCACATGACCGTATGGGGATTGGTATAATTTTAGATCAATATAAAAGAATATTAGCTACTATTTTAAATGAATCTATTTGATGGACAGCATCATATGTATATCATAGATTATGTCTTAGACATATTGAGGCTAACCTAAATGATCGATTCTGTGATGCTGTATTTTTGACTTATTTTCATCAAACTGCAAAGCAAAATTAGCTTTGAAAGTTTGATCGAAACATGCAACACATTGAGAGAACATAGCCCAATTGCTTTCAATATCTGAAAACATATCCACTTGATGATCTGAGTAAATGGGCACTGGTGCATGACATAGATGGATGTAGGTATGGAATAATAAATATCAATCTATCTGAAAGCTTTAATAAGGTGTTGAAGGGGGCTCGCTCATTGTCCATTACCGCTCTTGTTCATCTTTCCATTGAATGCTTGTTGAAGTGGTTCAGCGTCAAATGTACAATTACAATATGAAGAAGAAAGGCCCACAGGATATTCACAAATAAGATTAGATAAAAGTTAAATGGACGGCAGCTGAAGTCTAGAGAGCATTGTGTGGTTAAATACAATAACCAACCAGATTTGTATGAGATTTAATTGAGATGAAGGCATTATAGCCCCGATGAACCTGATTATACACAGATAGTTGACTTAGGGACATACACATGCACATATAGGAAGTGGTAGTTACTGCATTATTCATGCTCTCACTTGTTTGCTATTTGTGCCAGCGAGAACTTAGACTGGAAGCAGTTTATTGATGATTGTTATATTATTGCACATTATGAGCAGTCATAAGCACCTACCTTCCATCCTCCAAAGAGTCCACATTATTGGCCCGAGTGAACTACATCGAGACTCATATTGCACCCATCCACAAAAAGATAAAGAAAGGGGCATCCACAATCAAAGAGAATTCGAAATGATATGGATGCAATGGAGTGTCAAAATATTATAAGGTGTGGACTGTGTAAGGAGATAAGGCATAATCGACGTAGATGTCTCCAATGGCGTTGATTTATCTTTTTTTTTTTAATGTGGACTATCTTTATGTAATGCTTGTGTTCTTTTTAAGCTATTTTGGTTATGTAATCATATCATATAAATGCTTAAAAAAATATATGAAATGATCTTGTTGTTAATGTTGGTTATTTATCGTCTTTGATATTTTTTACCATCTTTGATATTTCTTACTATCTTTGTTGTATACTCGTCTTTATATTTGGCACCTCAGACATGGCTGGTTTAAACTCTGACGTGCATCCAGAGCCGATTGACTCTACTGTGCTCTATCTCCAGACTCGACACTGTAGTGACAATATATATTCTGAGGAGGACATGGGGCCCCTATTAGAATTCAAGATTTGAGGGATGCATGTGTATTTCAAAATTTTATTTTTTAAACATCACAGTAGAATATAAGATTAAAATACTTTTAATCTGAATCATGCATGCATAAAAATATAAAACCACAAGGATCTAGTTCATCTACTGAAATTGACATATGCTGAAATTCAGATTGTGATAAAATTGCATACCTGTTTCACAATCTTTTTCTTCAAATCTAGATCTGGAAGAAAAAAAAATTTTTCTAACCACACAAATGTCCAGCCTCTATGGGTATCCACTTGGGATCAGTCTAGAGCAGTCCTCTTCAAATTGAATTTTCTTCTCTAAAAAAATTCAACCTACTGAATCTGAACGAAGCCTGGATCGCGATTAACACTTGATCTCTTTTCTTGATCTTCTTCTTCTCTTCTTCTCTTGCCTTTCTCCCTTACTTTGTGCTGCTACCAAACTCTGAAAACTAGTAAGGATGGGATGCCCAACAGCTTAGATGTGAAAGAGAAGTGGGATGCCCAAACAAGGTGGGGCATGTGGGATGCGAAGGGAGAAGAAAAAGGTAGAGGAAGAGAGGGTGTGTGGGGTCTCCTTTATGGCGTGTGGGGTGCTGGTTGGAAGCTCTAGGGACCTTAAAGGAGGTCCCTTTAAATAAGCATGAGGATTGAATCCTATTCAATTTTATAATACAAGTCCTACTTGTATTGGATTTCCTAATAACTTAAGTTATTCAACTTACATTAGGAATCCTATTAGGTGCCAACACTTGGAGCCCTTGTATCCAATTAGGCACACTCTCTTTTGCACCCAAGGGATGCTCCATATCAGATTAATAGGCCCTCTAATCATAGGACATGCCCAACTTGATCCAATCAAGGTGGCACCCCATAATAACTATCAAGAAAAATTAATTAAGGACTTGCACCTTAAAAAAATTAATTAGAGACTTGCACCTTAATTTAATTGATCCATAACCTTAGACATCCAACAATTGGAGTCTAATAAATCTAATTCATGTAAGTTATTAGTAGGTAATTAAGTTTGAATTATCTTATCAAATAAAAAATCCAAACGTAAAGAGAAATTAGGTCCAACCATGTGCTAGCAAGGTTATCTTGAATCCAATCGGATTTTTCTAAACCCAATTGATACTTTATAAGCTTAATTACTAATTTTAGGCCTAATCTCTTTGTTATGTGATCCCATAAGTTTAATTCTATCTGATAGTGAGATATACAATGATCTCTATCAAAGTATCATTGAAACACTTTTCAATGGGTCAGAACAATTCTACTTTAACTTATCATGGATTGTCGATCTAAAACAATCTAAATGATCTCTTCCAATCCACCAGTGATACCTAGCAGTATATAGTGACAATCTAGTAGAACTGAAATGAACCTCTAGGTGTAGTTAACATATGATTCAGTCCCTCTATTGTGAGTTCCAACTTGATGACAGGTCATAGATAAATCGTCAAACATCAACATCAATCATATGATAGATTTGATTAGCTCAAGTCCAAATGTGATTCTTATAGAAACTCTTTTCCATCAATCACACTACTATGGTCATAGATTCTTAGACTTAGCCTTTCAAATTCTATAGGACTACTTCTCTATATCAAGATTGATAGAGCCTATCTTGATGCATACCTTACTCCTATAGTGGACTAACTGTTTCCAATATCCATTACAAGGGCTCATTGAGATCATGTTAATATGTCAATCAAACTCCAGCAGCCTCACTGCGAGCAACAGTGCCATCTCAGATCAAAGGATCAGTCACACAACTACAGCATTGAGATAATCACTGATAATTGAATAAAAATCCAAATGATCTCTCGTATGGTCATACTCAATACTAGTTATTCTTTAACAACTATCTGTATTTGTCACCCAGTGTCTTTACACTAGAGACTAGAGACCCATCTATCCTAAAAAAAATACATGTCTCTAATTCTCAACACTTTGAAAATATGTATCGAAAGCTAATTTCATAGACGATTCAAGGACACATCATACTTAAAGAAAAATAAACTTATCCTTTTATTGATCATATTAATATATTAAGTATAAAATTATATCCTAGATTTATTATAATGTGTCAACTATATTGGCTTCTAGGATATACATCTAATAATCTCCCACTTAGACTAAAGCCAATTGACCATAAATCTAAGTTCCATCTTCTCAAGGTGGACTTCCATTTTTGGTTGGCTCAATTGTTTAGTCAGTGAATCTACCATGTTATTCGTGAAGTCTACTCTTCGTATCTCGATATGTTTCTTTTCGAGATAGTCGCGTATGATATAATATTGCCGCTCGATGTGCTTTAATTTTTGATGAGACCTCGGCTCTTTAGCAAGTGCTATGGCTTCATTGTTATCGCAGTAGAGTGGTATGACATCTAATATCATAACTTCAAGTTTCACAATGAACTTCTTGAACCAAAAGCCTTCCTTTGCAGCATCCGAAGCAGTGATATACTCAGTCTTCGTGGTCGAATCTATTATGATGGGTTGTTTGGAACTCTTCCAGCTGACCGTACCACCATTACAAATGAATATGTATCCTGACATAGATTTTCTATCATTAAGATCAGACATGAAATTTGAGTCAGTATAGCTCTCGACTCGTAACTCAGAATCTCCTCAAAAGATCAAGAACAGATCCTTAGTCCTTCTTAAGTACTTAAGGATATTCTTCACAGCTATCCAGTACTCCTCATTTGGATTCAACTAATACTTACTCGTGACACTCATAGCAAGGGTAATATCAGGTCAAGTACGTAGCATGGCATACATGAGGCTTCCTATGGCTAAGGCATAAGGAATCCTACTCATGCACTGCACTTTTTCAGATGTGGTCATACACATCGTCTGGGAGAGATTAATACCATGCCTAAGAGGCAAAAGTCCTCTTTTAGAGTTTTTCATGCTGAACTTCTTCAGTACTTTCTCTATATACAGCTTTTGTGACAGACCTAGCATCCATTTAAATCTATCCCTATAGACCTTTATTTTAAGAATATAGGATGCTTCCACTAGGTCTTTCATGAAGAATTTTTTGAACAACTATCTTTTGACCATCGTCAGCATGGAATATCATTCTCAATAAGGAGAATATCATCTACAGATAATACGAGAAATGTTATCGTGCTCCCACTGACCCTTTTATATATACATGGTTCTTTTTATTTTTGATGAAATTAAACGATTTGATCACTTCATCAAAATGATAATTCCAACTCTGAAAAGCTTACTTTAATCTATATATGGATCTTTGCAGCTTGCAGACTCTATGATTATTATCACCAGATGTGAAATGCATAAGTTACTCCATATAGATATCTTCCTCAAGATATCCATTTAGAAAAGCAGTTTTCACATCCATCTGTCAGATTTCATAATCATAGTAAGCTGCAACAGCAAGCAGAGTGCGGATGGATTTCAGCATGACTACGGACAAGAAGGTTTTCTAATAGTCAATATTCTCGCACTGACTATAACCTTTAGCTACAAGCCTAGCTTTATAGATCTCTACCTTATCATTGGCTCCTATCTTCCTTTTGTAGATCCATTTACACCCAATCGGTACAATACTCTCAAGTGGATCCACTAAGATCCAGACTTAGTTCGAGTGTATTGAGTCAATTTCTGACTTCATTGTATCTAATCATTTCTCAGAATTGATGTCAGACATCACCTCATCAAAAGTATTGGGATCATCACTATGACCCCGATCTCCCATAAGGAATATTTTCTTTACTTCCTCCATAAGCATACCCATATACCTTTTAGGAGGTCAGAAGATCCTACTAAATCTACAAGATGGTTGAGGAATGCCTACTACTAGCTCATAGATAACAGGTTCCTGAGGATCTATAGCTCTTTGTACTTCAGATACTTTCTCTTCGAGCTCAACTAACCTCCCACTACTACCATCTTGGATAAACTATTTTTCTAGGAATATGGCATTTCGACTCATAATCATATTGTGATCTTGTGGAAAGCAAAAGTAATATCCCATAGATTCTTTAGGATATCTTATAAAATAAGCTATAATAGATATATCCTCTAACTTATCAGCCATCTGTCTCTTGACATAGGCCGGATATCTTCAAGTCTTAAGATAATTTAGACTCGACTTCTTACTAAATCATATCTCATACGGCATGATAGGAACGAACTTTGATGGAATCTTATTCAACAGGTGAATTATAGTTAACAAGGTATGTCTCCAAAGATATAAGGGTAGATCAGTGAAGCTCATCATGGATCTGACCATATCCAATAAGATCATGTTCCTCCTTTCAGATATCTTGTTGAGTTGAAGCATTTCGGAAGGCATCTATTAAGAGACTACGCCGTTGTTCTTAAGATATTCTAAAAATTTTCGACTAAAGTACTCACCCCTTTGATCAGATTGAAGAACCTTAATGGGTTTACATATTTATTTTTCTACCTTCCATCTGAATTCTTTAAACCTTTCAAAGGCCTCAAACTTATGTTTCATCAGATACACATACCTATACCTAGATAGATCATCGATAAAGATAATGAAGTAGACATAACCACCTCTGATCTGTATATCAAATGGCCTACACATATCGGTATGTATCAGGGCAAGTAACTCAGTGGCCCTTTTTCCATGTCCTACAAAGGGCTTCGAAGATAAGATTCATAAGCTAGATACGATTCTGGATTAAGAAAGCCAAAGATCTCATCTTTTTTTAGTCTATTTATCCTGTCCTCTCTAATATGGCCTAGTCTATGGTGCCATAAGTACTTCTAATTAATTTTATCTCTGGGTTTCTTTTGGACTATGGCACTCACTATTTGCTCGTTTAAGTTCACATTTGCACCAACATACAAGTGATAAAGATTATTAATTAAAAGACCTCATACAATCAATTTATTTTATAAATAAATAAAATAAGTCTTTAGTGAAACTAATTTCAAAACCTTCCTATACTAGCAGAGACATAGAAATCAAATTTTGACTAGTTATAGGAATAAAATAATAGTCTTTTAAATCTAATCTAACACCAGATGATAATCGAAGAGGATAAGTGCAATGGTCTCTGCAGCAACTTTTACTCCATTGCCGATCCGAAGGATCATGTCACCTTTCCTCAACCTCCTATTTCTATCAAACTCTATATTGAGGTACATATATGAGCACTCGAGTCAGAGTCTAATATCCAACTAGAAGTAGAAGAAATCGTAAGGTTAGATTCAATTACGAACATACCTTCAGAAGGTTTATCTCTCTTTTTGGTCTTTAGGCTCTCTAGATATTTTGGACAGTTCCTCCTCTAGTGGCCTTTGGCATGACAGTGAAAATATATTTTTTTTGCTTCGGCCTTATTAGAAACTTTCTTCTTTGGTCTGCTCTCTTTTTTCTGCTTCTTAGCAGATTTTACCTTCTTCTTTCTGGTAGACTTTTTCTTGGAAGAAGTTCGCTCCACAGTGAGAATAATACTCCTTGAACTCTTTAAGGTTCCCTCCGTAGTGACCAACATGTTGACTAGTTCAGGTATAGTGCAGTCAAGTTTGTTCATATAAAATTTATAATAAATTGACTATATAAACTTGTAAGGGATGGAAGGATCAAATCCATCTGTAATTTTTTTTGCATTTCTAGCTCGAGCTTCCCAAGCTCCTCAATGTCCTTGATCATTATTATATAGTGCTCATGAACAAACTGTCCTTCACGTATCTTCAGATTGAAGAGTCTTTTGGACACCTCAAAGCATGTAGTATGGCTCTACTCACCATACAACTCTTGCAGGTGAGTGATCATAGCCCTGACAGTAGGCATATACTCATGTTGATTTTGCAACTTGTTTGACATAGTAACTAGTATATAGCACTAAACCTGATTGTCTTCATCTGTCCACTTCTCAAAAGCAATCCTTTGCTCAACAGTAAGATGGTTTGGTAATACTATGGGTTCCTAATCGAGTACATGATCTAGTTTTTCTCAGATCAGGGCAATCCTGAGATTTTTGAGCCCGTCTTTATAATTAATACCGGTCAAATGATTAGTTTCAAAGATATGGACTAGAAGGTTTGAGGCTGACATGATTTAACTGTGAGAGTAGAGATTCAAGTTAGACTCTTATACTTAATGTTGTATTTGCTTTTAGGGATTTTAAGATGCATACAATGATTCTCACTAATTTATTGGATCCCTCCACTCTTTGAGAAGAAAACAAAAATCTTAATGTGACAAAGAATTCCTAATGGGTGCTATGATCCCACCGATGCTATGTACCTCACCTAACAGTTATTGGTAACATGTACACCGATGTGTAGGCAACTTTTTGTCCAGATACTTCTCTAAGCATATTGTAGCGACTTGATCTCTAAGTCATGTGGGCTTACCTAACAGTTATTGTCTACACTCCTTAGTTAAGCCCGACTCACCATTCACAAGTAGGTGCAAAGCTGTCATTGGATCCTTCACCTAACAGTTATTAGGCCTAACCCCATCCTTACCCTGGAGTAACTCTTTACTAATAGAGTGGTTGCTTGTTCTGATGCAACTGAACCACTGTGACCAACCGAGAACAATCAACATCGGTAGCACACCCGCACATCTACAATGTGGAAGACCCATGGACTTAATATTTGTAGAAAGATTTAGGTTTAGGTCTCATCAAATCAGTCATTATATGACCGATCTAATTAACATAAACTAAACCAAACCACTAAGCAATCTTATTGAAGATCTAATCTTCCAAATTGATCAAATAAGTGTAGATCGATGGGGGTCCCCCCGTTGCTTTTCTTAGACCAATAAATTGGTTAGGTAAGTGAATGAAATCAATTAAATAATCACATCTCAATTACTTATCTTAGATACCAATAGGTCAATTGATCCAAATAGGTTAACTCAAACGAATCAGGCTCAAACCATCAAACCAAATTAGGTCCTTAGGTTAATCAATTCTACATATGGGACTCAATCAATTCGATCAACAATAATTATATGATCATTTAATCTAATTGATCTGACTCTAATCAATACTTGACTCAGTTCAATCAATTACTTAATCAAATTAGACCTACATGACTCAAATAAAAAATCTTAGATGCAATCCTATACATGACCTAATTTATGATTTTTCTGTAACCAAAATCTTCATGCATAAATATAAATTTTAGATTCTAAAATTAAATTTCAGATTTAAATTCTTTGAATGAAAGTAAATTTTAAATCATAAAAATAATTTTTAGATTTAACATACAAACATATATCATATATATGCATGTAAAATTCAGATCTAAATAAAATTTAGATCTACTACATGATATCATATATCTCATATACTAATCATAGATCATATCAAAAATAATTTTATGACCTTAAGAATGCAATTATATCTCATTTGTGAATTATAAATTAGGTCATAAAAAAATTCAGATTTATGCATGCATCTATATATCATATGAACATGAACTAGAAACGGTTCTAAATCAAAATTCAGATCTATGCGTGCTTTCATATATCAATTATATACTCTAAAATTAAATCTAAAATTAAATTTTAAATTCAAAAATTTATCTATACATCTCATGTATTAAAAAAAATCAAATTTTAAAATTCTTTTCAAAATATATATGACAATTTTAGCAATATAAAATCCATGACTCTGATACCACTATTGAAATTCGAGATTTGAGATATGCATGTGTGTTTCAAAAATTTATTTTCTAAATATCTCAGTGGAATATAAGATTAAAATACTTTTAATCTAAATCATGCATGCATAAAAATATAAAACTATAAGGATCTAGTTCATGTGCTGAAATTGATATATGCTAAAATTATATTGTGATCAAATCGCATACCTATTTCACAATCTCTTTTTTCAAATATGAATCTAGAAGAAAGATTTTCTTCTAGCCATACAAGTATCTGACCTCTATGGTATCCACTTGAGATCAGTCTGGAATAGCTCTCTTCAAATTGATTTTTTTTTTCTAAAAAAATTCAGCCTGTTGAATCTGAACGAAGCCTAGATCGTGATCAATACTTGATCTCTTTCCTTGATCTTCTTCTTCTCTCCTTCTTTTGCCTTTCTCCCTTACTTTGTGCTGCTACTAAACTCTAGAAACCAGCAAGGATGGGATGCCCAACATCTTGGACGTGGAAGAGAAGTGGGATGCCCAAACAAGGTGGGGCGTACGGGACGCCAAGGGAGAAAAGAAAGGGAGAGGAAGAGAGGACGTGGGGGGTCTCCTTTGTGGCATGTGGGGTGCTGGTTGGAAGCTCTAGGGATCTTAGAGGAGATCCTTTTAAATAGGCATGAGGATTGAATCCTATTCAATCTCATAATATTAGTTCTACTTGCATTGGATTTCCTAATAACTTAAGTTATTCAACTTATATTAGGAATCCTATTAGATGCTAACTCTTAGAACCTTTATACCCAATTAAACACACCCTATTTTACATCCAAGGGATGCCCCATATCAGATTAATAGGCCCTCTAATCATAGGACATGCCCAACTTGATCCAATCAAGGTAGCGCCCTATAATAACTATCAAGAAAAATTAATTAGGGATTTGCACTCTAATTCAATTGATCCATAACTTTAGACACCCAACAATTAGAGTCTAATGAATCTAATTACATAAGTTAATAGTAGGTAATTAAGTTTGAATTATCTTATCAAATAAGAAATTCAAACATAAAGAGAAATTAGATCCAACCATGTGCTAGCAAGGTTACCTTAAACCCAATCGGATTTCTCTAAACCCAATTGACACTTCATAAGCTCAATTACTAATTTCAGGTCTAATCTCTATGTTGTGTGACTCATAGGTTCAATTCTATCTAGTAGTGAGATATATAAAGATCGCTATCAAAGTATCATTAAACTCTTTTTAATAGGTCGGAACAATTTCACTCTAACTTATCAAGGATTGTCGATCCAGAATAATCCTAGTGAGCTCTCACAATCCATCAGTGACACCAAACAGTATGTAGTGGTAATCCAGTAGAAATGAAATGAACCTCTAGGTATAATTAATATATGATTTAGTCTCTCTATCGTGAGTCCCGACTTGATGACAGATCATGGATAAATCATCAAACCTCAACATTAGTCATATAATAGATTTGATTAGCTCAAGTCCAAATGTGATTCTTATGAAAACTCTTTTCCATCAATCATACTACTATGACCATAAATTCTTGGACTTTGCTTTTCAAATTTCATAGAACTATTCCTCTATCATGATTGATAGATCTCATCTTGATGCACATCCTACTCCTACAGTGGATCAACTATCGTCAATATCTACTGGAATACTCATTGAGACCCATATTAATGTGTCAATCAAACTCCAGCAGCGTCACTGCGAGCAGCAGTGCCATCTCAGATCAAAGAATCAGTCACACTACTACAGCATTGAGATAATCACTGATGATTGAATAGAAATTTAAGTGATTTTTTGTATAGTCACACTCAGTACTAATTATTCTCTAACAACTATCCATACTTGTCACCCAGTGTCTACATTGTAGACTAGAGACCTATCTATCCCAAAAGAAGTGATTTGTACACCAGTCTATCCGGATCGATCATCATCTTCATGATGATCCTATGATCGAGAGTATTTAGAAATTAAATACATATCTCTAATTCTCAACACTTTGAGAATATATATCGAAAACTAATTCCATAGACAATTCAAGGACACATCACACTTGAATAAAAATAAATTTATCCTTTTATTGATCATATCAATGTATTAAATATAAAATTATATCCTAGATTTATTATAATGTGTCAGTCATATTGGCTTCTAGGACATACATCTAACAGCCCCTATACTGCAGACATAAAGGCTCCACCATGATGCGCACCTGATGGCCACATCAGAGGATTGTAGAGTATCTTCATGTGGCTGATTTTTATAAAATTTTTAGAGTTTGTAATATACAGCTTGATTGGACTCTTATTACAGCCATGGTAGAGCAATAGCGTCAGGAGATTCATACTTACCACCTCCGCATCGGAGAGGCGACGATCATGTTGCAGGATGTTGGTATTCTCCTTGGATTACGACTGCATGAGCCTGCCATCACTGGTACTTTACAGGTCATTTGATCGGATCTTTGTGAGGAGTTATTTGGGATGAGACCGCCAGAGACGATATTGTTGGAGTCTTTAGTGAGATTTCATTGGCTTTATGATATGTTCCAACACTTATCAGATGATGCAAATGATGAGACCGTGCGGAGGTATGCACGAGCATTTATTCTTTGCCTTATCGGTGGCCATCTGTTCACCAATAAATCCATTCCTATGTACAGTTATTATACTTATCCCTGCTATATGATCTCGATGAATATGAATAGTGGAGTTAGGGTAGCACTACCTTAGCTTTCTTGTATCGCGAGCTCTGCAAGACCATTAGACCAGATGCACATGAGATAGCAGGGTCGTTGGTGTTGCTTCAGTTTTAGATATGGGAGCATTTACATATGGGATGGCCAGATCGGATGCTTCCCAGGGTAGGAGCCCACCAGCTGACAATGGGAGGTGATGTAGCAGGATATGTCCTGTTAGATGTGGATGATACTGGTTTTGCGGGTTCATTTGGTGGCATACAGCATGACCTGACTGATCCACTGGCATGTAGGTATATAACCGATAGCACTGATTTTATGTGATAAATGACTGCATGTTTTCATATAATAACATAGTGACTTTATTTTGGACAGATGGAGGACTCGACTAACCGGTGCTAGTAATTTGGTGCGACACAGTTATATACTATAGGGCTTAACTAGATCAGTAGGCGATGATCAGATACTGTGGTTGCCTTACACACTAGAGATATTGACCGTATTTCTCGAGATATGCCAATCAGATCAACATGTATGGAGGACACACGCACTTCTCATTTGCTTCGACATCGAGAGATCTATTATCCGGAGTGCGTAATACGACAGTTTGGCATGCATTAGGACATCTCCCTACCATGCGACACTCGTGATGCTCTCCATCATTTGGATCGATGAGGACGGCATCACCATGATTGGGTTCGAGAGCATATTAATGCATGAGAGCGATGGGAGGATTTTTTGTGGCTGGTCCACCTATGCTTCTCAAGATGGATGAAGGGAAGGGAACAGTTTCCCTCCAGAATGCCCAGATTGCATCAAAAAAAATTTTCTACCATTCTACTTGATTAAGGATCAAATCTTTACTTGATTTGTAGTGAAACCAAAGATCAAATCTCAATTTATCTGATATAAACCTTCACAGAGATCTGGATGTGTAGACCCTCTACTTCGCATGCACGTCAGACGCTGTAGAAAAGTGAGATGAACTCCAATCCAATTGCCTTCACAAGCCAACCAAACAAGGGAGGAGATGTGCTGGTGTGATTTTTCACACCAGTAGGTGGGACACCCAAAGAGACCCCACGCCCAAAGGAAGAGGGGCGGCAACAAGGGGAGAGGCTAAAGGAAGGAACGGACCTCTCTCTCTTCTCATGCCTCTCTCTCTTTCTCTCTTTTCTCAATCTGATTTGTTTACTATACATCCATAGGTAGAGACCCTCTCTATTTATAGATGATTCTCATGACCCAATGAGAGAAGGACTCTTAATTCAAATATAATTTGAATTGGTCCAATACTCATGAAAGAAGGATTTCTACATGAGATAGAATTGCCATCACTTATGACAATCAACTTACACCCACTCTCACACCCACTTGAGATGCCCCAAATAAGAATCAAACTAGGTTTTGGTCATCCTTCATGAGAGGATATTCCTAGTGCAAGTAGGAATACTCATATCTCATTCAAAACAGGTCCAATTCGAATCCGATTTGAAGCTGATTTGAAATAATTTTGAAAGATTGTCAATCTCAAACTCTTTAGGACTTTTGTATCAAGTCTAACTTAAATTTTAGACCCATTTAAGTTGAATTAATTTAGATCTAATCTGAAATTAATTAGTACTTAAATCTAATTTTTTATATGCTTCATGGATCATAGATCAGAAACTGTTCATCTCCGGGATCGAACCTGAACCTCATGTGTAGTACTAGCTAGACATAGTCAACTCTTCAATCTCATTTGACTCATAACTTAATTCTCAATCAAGTTAGCTTATATGTTCAATCAAGTCAAGTACTTTCAAATTGGACATATAAACATAGGCTAATTTTTTTCTACTTTGTCTGACTTGTGTGCATGACTCTATAGGTCAAAACACTAAGCCGGTAGCACAGAAACCAATTTCTGCACTAATCGAGATACATCTAGCAATGATTTCCGACGTCCAGATAGATCAAATTATTGTAAAGAAATATTTCAGAACCCATACATATGGTTACCGCATAATTTATTTTTTTGACCCTGAATGCTCTAGGATGGTCTCAGGTTAACTGTCAACCGAGATTGTTTCATTCGCATTGTATTTCAACCTTTCAAATTCATCTCATGGATTATCTTGATCAAAATTTTGCTAAATTGAAATACAGTGATACATCAACTTCAATAATCTGGAGGGATCAATCCCATCTTGATCCACACACAGACTTGGCAAGTACTTGACAGTATCCAGTAGCATTCCGTCACTATATTAGAAATCCAGATAATCCGACATCAAAGCATAGTGAGTTACTTGCAAGTCACTATAGCGATCTCAGGTCTGAAAGATACTTATATCCATGTGTTTCGTAAGCAGCTCTTGATAGTAGAACGCTCAGTAGGTGAGTCACTTGTTCAGTGATGATGTACCCTTATATCTCACCTGTATGCCATACCAATGTGACCACATTCCTTGGTTAAGAGGACAACCAATTGATATGGCACACAACAACCTTCACTCGATAAACGTCATCATCCCGTAATGACATATCATTTGATCACAAATATATTTAAGAACTATATGATAAATCCTCTCTTTATTGTACCCTAGCATAGTTTTAAAGACTTCATCACAGCACAAGAGTTCAAGAAAGATATTATTTTGTGATGAAAAATATCAGAATAATTTTTATTTATTAAATAATAATTTATATACAAGGATGAACTCAATCATCAAATGATTGATTTTAGAATATAATTTTCAATAACTCTCACTTGGACTAAAGCCAATCGGGACAGTATCTTATACCCATCTTCCATTTAAAATTATCGAACTCTTTGATCTCGAGAGCTTTAGTGAAGGGGTCGGCTAGGTTCTCTTTTTCATTGATCTTCTAAAGTTTGACATCACCACGATTCACGATCTCTCGCATTAAGTGATAGCAATATAGAACATGTTGCAGCATCCGATGTAGCAAAGTATTCTACTTCGCATATAGAATCGACCACAGTATGTTGCTTGAAACTCTTCCAACAAATAGCTCCTCCATTCAGAGTAAATACGTAGCCCGACATACTTCTGCTGTCATCACAATCTAACTGAAAACTGAAATCAGTATATCCTATAAGTTTTAGGTCAGTGTCTCTGTAGATAAGTCATTAGTCTTTAGTATTTCTTAAATACTTAAGAATTGCTTTTGTAATCTTCCAAGGCTTCTCATCTGGATCAGACTGGTACCTACTTACTACTCCTAATGAATTGACCACATCCGATCTTATACATATCATAGCGTACATGATAGATTTCATCACCGAAGCATATGGTATTTTACTCATGCACTCTCTTTCCTCAGGAGTTGTCAGACAATCCTTCTTGAAAAGAGTAATACCATGGCCTATCAAAAGATAGCCTTTCTTGAAATTATCCATGTTGAACCACTTTAATAAGGTATCAATGTACGTGGATTGGGACAGTCCAAGTATCTTTCTAGATCTATCCTTATAGATCTTCATCTCAAGGATGTAGGATGCTTCTCCTAAGTCTTTCATGAAGAATTGTGATGATAGCCATAGTTTCATACTCTGTAAAGTCAGAATATCATTTTCTAGTAACAATATGTCATCCACATACAGCATAAGAAAAATGACTACAGAATCAAAAATCCACTTATAGAGGCAAGGCTCTTCTTCGTTCCTAATGAAGTCATATATTTTGATCATCTTATCAAAATGTATGTTCCAACTCCTAGATGCCTACTTAAGTCCATAAATAGATCTTTTTAGCTTGCACAGTTTTGACTCATTTGTAGATGTGAACCCTTCAAGTTGTATCATATACACCTCTTCTTTCAGCTCTTCATTAAGAAAAGCAGTTTTGACATCCATCTGTCAGATCTCATAATCTAAGTGTGCAGCGATAGCAAGAATAATCCGGATGGACTTGAGCATTGCCATGGGAGAAAAATGGCTCATCATAATCAATACTATAATGCTGACGATAACTCTTGACAACATAGATGGGATTTATAGATCTCTACCTTCCCATTTGCTCCTCTTTTTTTTCTGAAAATCTATTTACATCCTATGGGTTTTATCCCTTCGGATGGATCAACCAGTATCCATACACCATTGATCTCCATGGATTCTATCTCGGACTTTATGGCCTCAAGCTATTTTTGGGAGTCGGACCTTTGCATGGCCTCTATATAGGTGATCGGATCCTCATCGTTCTCATCAAGTTTCATGGGGTCACCGTCTTAGTTCAAAAAACTGTAGTAACTGTCCGGTTGACACGGTACTCTATTGAATCTCCTTAATGGTACCTCTACTAGCTCCGAATTTGATCCAATTCTGTGTCGGTCCTCCCACCTCATGTACTTCATCAAATTCAATTTTACAGATATTAGCTCCTTCACCAAGGAACTTCTTTTTCAAAATGACCGTCTGACTGCTGACAAACACCTTTTGCTCTGCAGCGAGGTAGAAATAGTACCATTAGTTTCCTTTGAGTACCCTATGAATAAGCATGTATCAGACTTCGATCCAAACTTATCTGTCTTTAAATGCTTGACATAAGTTGGACACCCCCAGACCCTCATGTGTGAGAGTATCGGCTTATGCCCAGTCCATATCTCATATAAAGTTTTATTGACAGACTTGTTGGGTACCTTATTTAAAATATAACAGGCAATTTCTAGAGTATATCCCCAAAAAGAGATTGACAGACTCGTAAAGCCCATCATGGATCGGACCATGTCTAATAAGATTCGATTTCTCCTCTCGAACACACCATTATGCTGTGGTATTTTAGGAGGGGTCTACTGTAAGAGAATCCCGTTCTCTTCCAGATATGTCAAGAACTCACTGGTGAGGTATTCACCTCCTCGATCTGATCGAAGGATCTTAATACTCTTTTCAGTTTATTTCTCTATTTTAGCATGGAATGTTTGAATATTTTAAATGATTCTGACTTATGCTTCATAAGATAAACATACCCCTACCTCGATAGGTCATTTGTAAACATAATGAAGTAGTAGTATCCTCCTCTGGCACTAATGTTTATAGGCCTGCATACATCAGTATGTATTAGACCTAGGACATCGCTGGCTCTTTCACCTTTTCTTTTAAAAGGTGACTTAGTCATCTTACCAAGTAGATAGGACTTCACAGGTAAACAATGATTCACAATCATCTATTTCAAAGACATGTTCCTTGATCAACCTGTCCATCCTATTCTTGTTCACATGACCAAGCCTATAATATCAAAGATAGGATTCACTGACATTATCTAATTTAGGATGTTTACTGACTGTGTACATTACACTAACAGGATGTGATATTATGTATATACCATGTTGCAATTATCCACATATAATTGTAGTATCATTAATAATGATATTATAAAAATCATTCTTTATTATAAACTTGTAACCAAGTTTGGCCAAAAGGCCTACAGAGATGACATTCATCATAAATGAGGGACAATAATAACAATCATCTAATATGACATTACTAGACTTGAAGATAAATTGCAAAGTTTTCAAGGCCAGAACTAGAACAAGACTTCCATCTCCAATGTTAAGGAACCACTCGCCCTCTCGAAACTTCCTACTTACTTGCAGTCTTTGCAACGAATTGCATATATTAATAGAACTTTCGGTATCCAATATCTAGATAGTAGTATCACAAATAGAAAAATTATAAGGAGTTATCATATAAGTACCTTGTGAAGTAACCGTTTGCTTCTTTCTTTTATTTTTGGGCCTGTTTGGATCAAAAGTGGCTTTATAAGCAGGACAAATCCTTTTTCAATGATCCAGCTTCTTACAGAAGAAGTACTCTGCTTGGCTCTTGTCAACTTTTGACAGTTTGCTCTGCTTGGGATCGACGGTATGGGATTTTTGCATCTTTTTCTTCTTTCCTCTCTTAGAGGATCGATGCCCTGCAGATGAACCTCCCACTAAATTCACTGGCTCCTTCTGGAGCTAGTGATCTTTCTCAAAAGTCTACAGTAATCCTAGCAAACCATGGTAGTTTACCACAGGCTTCGTCATTCTGTAATGACTGAGAAAGGGTAGGTAGGATTTTGGTAGCAAATTGAGGATAGTATCCTTGCTTAACTGTTCATGCAACAGAAAGTCAGGTTTGCTAAGGCATTCAATTTACTCAATCATGTATAATACATGATCGATGACTGAAGCTCCCTCTCGCATACATGCATTGAACACTGCACAGAAGATTTTGTGTCTCTCTGTATCCTCAGGGATGTCGAAGGATTCATTTAACATTTGAATGATCTCTTTTGGCTGTGCATCGTTGAACTTACGACTAAGTTCATTGTTCATGGATGCCCTCATCATGCAATGCACGATGTGCGGTCATTGAGCCACTTCATGTAAGTATCTCTCACGGTACGAGGAGCATTGACTGCAGATTCTTCAGATGCTTGATCTATAAGGATATACAAAATCCTCTCGTGCTCCAACACGATCTTCAACTTTCGATACCAGCTATCGAAGTTGGGTCCGATGAGCTTGTCGCTGTCCAACAGCGTACGGAGGGATAGTATGTTAGCCATAACTGAAAGAAAAAAAATATTAACCTATTAGTATATGAATTATTTTTAATCTTGAAGATATAAACTTTAGTCTAAAAGTTCTTTCACTATTTTTACGAATTAGTAGCCTTTACCTCTAACTCGAAGAATTACACTAATTTCTTAGCGGGTACTAGAACCTACACGGACTGCATTCAGATTCGAGTGTGGCTCGACCAACCCTAGTGCATCCATGAGTAGGTTCATAACCAATTATTTTTCCAAACAACTTCTAGCAATAAGTTTTGCCCCAAGCATCCCTTCAGCAGGCATGTGGCACCTCCACTGAAAATCCTGATTAGATCCAACCATTAACATGGCACACCAAGTGTATCCAACAAATGAATATCTAGATCCGAGTGTGGCTCGACCAACCTGAGCAATGATCTGAAGGTACATCATGATGGTCATATGATGAATGATAATTTTAATATGTAATAGACACCAGGCGTGTGGTGTCTCCAATGCCTATTAGAAATATTGGACTTATTATCATGCACCTTAATTGAAGGCAATGACCAAGTTATCTCATAACTTTATCACTTTATGACCTAATAATTTAGAGGATTTGATTTCATTGATCTGAGGATAAGAGAAGAAGTCGACCTACAAGCTACAAATCCTCCCACTGACTTCACCAAGTTATGTAAAGGATTAGGTATAAGCTAGTCTAAAGACACCTAAATCAGTCACATTGATTCACCTTAATGGCATGGGTCTGCACGAATCGACTAGTGACCTAATTAAAATATAATCTACCATGTTGATTAGGTAAGTGAGATCAGTGGGAGGGATATGTCCTTAACTCACCGTAGTGCATCTAGGTGAATAGCTCCCAATTAAAAACCACTTGATCAAATATGCCAAACTTATCTTATACACCAACTGGTCAATTAATTTCGATTTGGCATACTAGAAGGTTTGAGCTCAACCACAAAAATATGATCATGATCTATTTATTAGGATCAAACACATGGACTTATCAAACTACAACTATTGAGATTGATATAGAGAAATACTGACCTGATCTAATTCAATACTTGATTAGATTTAATCAATTTCTCTACTTTGTCCATATGTGTTTCTAACCCTAGGTCTAATTGTTAGAAGGACCTGATTCATGCTAACCCTTTGCCCATCGATTTATGTGGTATCTTAATAATCTTCAATTCTCAAATCTAGATCATTCAAAACTTAATTCATAATTAAGTATGTGAAACGTGTGTTTCAGTTTGTAGAACTATTCTATAAAGATTTCAGGTGAAGCATACCATATATTTCAATATATAAAAATAAATTTTTATAATATATTTATAATTAAATATACATAGGTATAATCTAAACTTCATACATACATCTCATGTATCATGACAACCTTTAAATCTATACCGTTTACATCATATGTAATATGCAATTCAGATCTAAAATAATTTTATATCTAAATTTTATCCTATTGCAATGAATCACAAATTACTTTAGATCCAATTTAAACATATTTATGATTAAAATAATACATAAAAATTTATTTATTTTTTTTCATAAAATCGGATCACAATGATACCTCTATACGTCATAAGAGAACCTATTGAATAGGCAAAAGAGAGATTAATCTCTTCAATCTTCTATGATCGAATGATCTGATGATCTCATTAATCTGAGTACTAGACTACTAAGATCTAAAATTTAATTTTATATATAATTATATTAACATGTAATTATTGATAAAACTATTTTATATCATGAACATATTCTTGACTTATCAATTATGTTTTTCATCTAATCAATTAGATTTGATGTATCATATACATCATATCAGATCTGAAACACATCTTATACTGATTATAAAATATCAATTTTAGATTTAATATCATATAAAAAATTAATTAGATGCAAATATGAATGCATAAGTAATAAATTTTTGATAAAATTTATTTTCATGTAGTACTGAATTCTGATAGGATTCAGATTTAAATATCTATTGAAATATATCTAATTTAAATCTAAAATAAATTTTACTTCATAAAAAAAAATATTAAAATCTTATTAAAATAAATTTAAAATAGATTTTAATTCACATTGTTATTCTATGAGAAACTCAATAATAGCAGAATTCTGTTATAATAGATTTATAACAACCTCAATCAATCATTGATTAGGCACCTCTAACCTGATTAAAATTAGATCAAAAATTTTATATAAATAAATTTAAATTAGATTTAATATTTTACAAAAAATCTCAATTATATCTCATAAAATTATTTTCAAAAAATTTTATTATATATGCATATATTTTAGGCCTGCTCTGATACCAGCTGAAGGGAAGAGAATAGTTTCCCTCCAGAATGTCCATGTTGCATCTAAAAATTTTTTCTACTATTCTACTTAATTAAGGATCAAATTTTTATCTAATTTATAGTAAAATCAGAGATCAAATCTCAATTTATCTGATATAAATCTTCACGAAGGTCTGGATGTGCAGACCCTCTACTTTGCATGTATGCCAGATGCCGCAGGAAAGCAGAACGGACTCCAATCCAATTGCTTTCGCAAGCCAATCAAATGAGGGAGGAGATGTACTAGTGTGACTCCTTACACCAGCAGGTGGGATGCCTAAAGAGACCCCACACCCAAAGGAAGAGGGGCGGCAACAAGGGGAGAGGCCAAAGGAAGGAAGGGATCTCTCTCTCTTCTCACGCCTCTCTCTCTCTTTCTCTCTTCTTTTAATCTAATTTGTTTGCTATACATCTATAAGTAGAGACTTTTTTTATTTATAGATGATTTCTATGACCTAATGAGAATAGGACTCTTAATTTAAATCTAATTTAAATTGATCCAATACTCATGGAAGAAGGATTCTTATATGAGATAGAATTGCCATCACTTATGACAATCAACTTGCACCCACTCCCACACCCACTTGGAATGCCCCAAATAAGCACCAAACTAGATTTTGATTATTCTTTATGAGAGGGTATTCCTAGTGCAAGTAGAAATACTCATATTTCATCCAAAATATGTCTAATTCGAATTCGATTCGAAACTGATTCGAAATAGTTTCGAAAGGCTGTTAATCCCAAATTTTTTAAGACGTTTATACCAAGTCTAACTTAAATTTTAAATTCATTTAAGTTTAATTAATTTAAATTTAATTTAAAATTAATTAATACTTAAATTCAATCTTTCATATGCTTCATGGATCATAGATCAGAAACTGTTCATCTTCAAGATCGAACCTAAACCTCATGTATAGTGCTAGCTAGACATAGTCAATTCTTCAATCCTGTTTGATTCATAACTTAATTCTTAATTAATTTAATTTATATATTCAATCAAGTTAAATACTTACAAATTAGATATATAAACATAGGTCAATTCCTTCCTACTTTGTCTGACTTGTATGCGTGACTCACTATAAAAAAATAGATTTTTTACGATGAAAATATTTATGATGAAAATATTTTAATCACCAATAAGACTATTTATGATAAAAAATTAAATTCATTTCTAATAATAAAATATTTACAATAAAAATTTTTTTTCATCACAAATAGCTCCATTTTTGTGATGAAAAAAATTATTATAAATATAAATTATTTATGATGATTATTTTTATCATAAATAATAAAATATTTATTTTAATTTTAAATTTTTAAATATTAATGATAATTTTTTTATCATAAATAATATAAGTATTTATGATAAAAATTTATTTTTTATCATAAATATAGGTTATTAACGATGAAAACTTTTTATCACTAATATATGAATAAAAATAAAAAATTTTAAAAATTTTAAAATTATAAATTATTTGTGATAAAATTTTTTATCATAAATAATTAAGTATTTTTGATAAAAATTAAATTTTCATTGCAAATACATCTATATTTACGATGAAAAATTTTCATCGTTAATAATTTAAAAAATCAAAAATTTTAAAAAATCAAAAATTAAAGATTATTCATGACTAAAAATTTACATCACAAATAGTCAAGTATTGGTGATGAAAAAATTTTTTCATCATAAATAGGTATTATTTAATATGAAAAGTTTTCATCGATAATATTTAAAAAAATTAAAAATTTTAAAATTTTAAAAATTATAGATTATTTATAATAAAAATATTATATCATAAATAATTCAATATTTATGATGAAAAGTTTTTTTCATCATAAATACATAATTATTTTTTATAAAAATATTTCATCGCTAATACATGGAAAAAATAAAAAATTTTAAAAATTCAAAAACTACATATTAGTAGTGATGAAAATTTTTCATCATAAATAGAGGAGTATTTGTGAGAATTGATCAGAAATCATTGAATTAAAATTTGATATTGATTAAAGCAGCTCTTCTCGATGGAGAGAGACTTCTGAAATCATATTCTGAAGCAAAAATATATATGCAGAAATTAAGACTTTGCTATATTTCTATACATACCTGCAAAAATGACTGTATATTATTTTATAAGGATAATGAATAGGCAACTAAATATTCGAAATGTGGTGAGCCTAGATACAAAATTGATAATAGAAAAGCAAAGAAGATACCTCAAAAGATTTTGAGATATTTTTCATTGATTCGAAGACCTCAAAGGTTGTATATATCCACAAAGACAGCTGAAGAAATAAGATGGCATTATGAGCAGCGGATTCTGGAGGAGAACATACTTAGCCATCTGATCGACTCTTTAGTATGAAAAGACTTCGATATAAAGCATCCATACTTTATGAGTGACCCACGTAATATCCAGCTTGGTCTAGTGACAGATGGATTTAATCTCTTTGGCAATCCGAGTACCTCTACAGCATGTGATCTGTGATGCTAGTTGTATATAATGTGTCATCTTAAAAGTATATGAAAGAATTATTTATTTTTATATCACTGTTGATTTCAGGTCTGAAAGCATCAAGTAATGAAATTGATGTATATCTACAATCTTTAATCGATGATCTAAAGGAGCTATGAAAAAATAGGGTACAGACATGATTCTGTGAGTCGAAGTAATTTTAAGTTACATGCTTTGATTCTATGGATCATAAATAATTTTTTTGTATATAGAAACTTATCTGGATAGAGCACCAAAAGATATCTTGCATGTCCAATATGCAATAGGGATGCATCCTCCTTACATTTAAAGCACGGACGAAAAATATGCTTTATGGATCATCAACGATTTCTCTTTAGTAATCATTCTTGGAGGATCCATTATAACCAATATTTTAATAGTAAGTCCAACCAGCATCCACCACCTAAGGAGTTAAGTGGAGCAAAAATTTTAGAACAACTTAAAGTTATTGAAAATGTCCAATTTGAAAAAATATCGGGTACTCGCAAGCGGAAGCGTACTGAAGCTGAGCTAAATTGGATGAAACGAAGTATCTTTTTCGAACTACCATATTGAAAGCAATTACTATTTTATTATAATCTGGATGTAATGCACATTAAAAAGAATATTTGTGATAATATTATCAGTACTGTATTGAATATTTCAAAAAAAATAAAAGATGGTATAAAAACTTACCTTGATTTATAGAAAATAAGAATCTGATCAGAGTTGCATTAAGTTCATCGAGGTGAGAGATTTTTTATGCCATCTGCATGTTATTCACTATTTGGTGAGAAAAAAAAATTTTCTATGGATGGTTCAAAATCGTAAAGTTTTCTGATGCATACGTTTCAAACATATCACGGTGTGTTGAGAATAATGATGGCAATATCTCTGACACAAAAAGTTATGACTCCCATGTGATGATGCAATGTTTGCTTCCTATGGTCATGCGTGGCTATTTGGATGGTGATGTTCAAACTGCATTGATTGAGCTGGGAGTATTCTTTCGAGAATTGTGTTATTGAAAATTAAAGATTAACTTACTTAAGAGATTTGAGAAAGATATCGTACTCATTCTTTGTAAGTTAGAAAAAAAATTTTCACCATTATTTTTTAATGTTATGGTGCATCTGGCTGTTCATTTTCCAAAGAAAGCTCTTTTGATCAGACCAGTACATTATCGATGGATGTATCCTATTGAAAGATAAAAAAATTATACGTATTTTATCATATCATTTATAAAATATAAATATATTTTTAAAATTTAAATTTATTTTTATTTACAGATTCTTGTACATCTTAAAAAAGTATGTGCGCAATAAAGCAAGGCCTGAAGGGTCTATAGCGGAAGTATATGTAGCTACGGAGTGTGTCACATTCTACTTGATATATCTTGACGATATCGAAATAAAATTTAATCATATAGATCATAACGCAGACTATGAATGGAGTGACAATGAACTGATATTATCTATATTTAAACAAATAGTTCGACCTATTAGTATAAGGAGATATAAATTTATAGACGTGAATGAGCTATCCAAGGCACACTTTTACATTCTAAATAATTATGAAAAAATTGAAGATTTTATTGAGTAAGTACTATCTTAGCATACTGTTTAATGTTTTAAGTAATTTTTTCATGTCGATGTAAAATTAAAAATCATAACTTGTTACAGTGAACACAAGAGTATACTATGTAGAGAGAATAATACGGATGCTGATGATCGATATAGGAAAAAATTTGTAAAATAGTTTGGTGATCTTGTAAATTGTATTAGTAATATGTTATTTATTTAATTATAAATAATATTATTTGAACCAACATAATTTTTTATGTTATGATGTAGATGAAACATAAGTATTTCAATAAAAAAGTAGGTGCGATCGATGAGTTGTATGATTTAACATGTGATCTCAATCAAAAGGTTAATCACTATGCATCCTGTATCATTGGAGGAATGAGATTTCACACAAGAGAGCTTGAGATGCAATACCAGATCCAGAATAGTGGGATTGCTACAATAGGATATGAAGGAGAAGAAGAGATTGAATATTATGGTGTACTGGTAGATATCATAGAACTAAAGAATGGGTCCAGTAATTCTGTATTCTTGTTTTAGTGTGAATTATGGGATATTAGTAATAAAAAGATCGGTATTCATATCGATCCATACTTTATCAGTGTAAATTTTGCACGAACATGGTATCAGAATGAGCTGTATATATTAGCAACTCAAGCGAAACAAGTAATATATTTGAAGGATCTAAAGTATCAAGGTAATTGGCATATTGTACAAAAAATAACACCTAGAGGCGTATATGACATACCAACCTGATTAGAGATAGATGAAAATTTAGATTTATATGAAGAGAAAGCTTTTCAACAAGAAAAACAAATATTAGTCGAGTTTTTTATGGATGAAGAACTTGTAACGACATCTTTGAATAGGGTTGATCTACCATCCAACGAAGTTGAAGTTGATTTTGTTTTTAATCTTGATGAGTTGGAGGGTGACAATCAGTTGATAAATGACGATGAGATAGAAAATGATACATATATCGATTATTGTGATTCTGAGGAGGATCTATATATCGAGGAAGATACTAATATTGATGAGTAGATCTATATTCTTCGTTCAATCTTCTCTTGCAATAATGGTATGCGATATAATTATATTCATTAGAATATAATTTAATTTTTATTATTATTATTTAATATTATATTCATTTATATGTTAATTATTACAGATATGGCATCAGAAGACAGACGATGACGTTCGCATTCACAGTCTACCCCAGAGGTTGAGGCGCCTTCACCGATCTTCGTTGCCACACCGGCTCCATTGCTAGAGGATCCTACACTGACTGATCCCAGTGAGGCAGGTCTCAGTGAGGTGGGTCTGAGTGAGACAGATCCGACTGGTATTATTATACTTTTTATATAATGAAATTTGATTTTTTTATTTGGATAGCTATCATACTAATGATTTATTTATTGTTGTTTCAGACCAATCTTCATTGGTAGTGAGATGAGGTCCATTGAAGAATCTCGCTCTAGAGCGTTGGAGACACGAGCACCCGGGACAGCGTCTCCATATTGAGATACCAATCGGCTACACCAGGCCCATTAAGAGATGGTGCGAGCTGTGGCAGACTGAGCCGGGTATCATATGCCGCAGCTATGTCCCCGTGATGCTCTTCAATTGGCGTCACATTCTACCAGCTCAGAGAGAGGTTTTCTACACCCACTTATAGGTAAAATAAATTATATTATGAATATTTAATTTGCATAGTATTTTTCTAATATTTGTTATTGGCAGGGTGTATTCGACATCATTGATTTTGAAAAGGATCGCACGCGGCAAGCTGTGGACACTCATTTATCGTTGCATTTTAAGGATTATCACCATCAAATGCATCAGTATTGGTACTATGTGGTGCAGGATCATGGAGAAGAGGAATGCGGCAGTAGCCCTATGACAGCACATTATAAATGATTAGACTGTCATATGCCGGCATTACGAGGATCCGACATATCAAGTTACACATCCAAACTTCTTCTTTTTTCAGAGTTTAATGATTGAATCATTTATTTTTAAATTAAATTTATTATCTACTAATTTGACTGGTAACTATATAGAGAAGATGTGCCCAGAACACCATGAATCAGATGAAACAGATCGTATCGCATTGTGGAGATTCGAAGTCATTCGCTCGTCACATCGAGTACATGGTAGGTAATTTTTAATTTTTAATTAGTACATAATTCTCTAATTATTTAAAAAATTTTTAATTAATTGTTCTCAAATTGTCGAGAGATGCTGAGAGTGGCGAGCTTCCTGGTAGGATTGATATTTACCAGCAGACCCATCAATGACGGTCAGGGGAGTGGACGATGGAGAGTCAGGAGCTCTTTGTAAGTTTTTTTAATTATTTTTTTATTCACAGTCTGATTTTTATTATAAAATTAAAATAGCTATAACTTTAATTTTCAGGACCGTATGACAGACATGAGATCCTAGCCTATCTCTGAGGGCTCGACCGCACCCACAAATGATGAGATCTGTGATCAGGTACTTGGTACGAGATCCTGTTATGTTAGAAGTCTAGGGTATGGGATCACTGCTCCCTCATCCTCATGCTCATCTAGGGCTGAATCCATTCTACATGCGAGGCTCGACTGACGGAGGTGTAGAGATAGGCTGTCGAGGATCGATAGTGGGTTGAGTAGCGAGCTCAGGAGTTGGCTGCACGCATCGATGAGTATCAGTAGCTCCAGATCCAGATGATGGAGTAGATAGCACAGATGGAGCAAATGATACAGCTAATGAGGCAGCAGCAGGTCGATCTGAGATCTTTCGAGCGTTCCCCTTCCCCAGCTCGTTCTCCAGATGCCGACACTTGATGGCTTCTTCATGTACTTTTTTATTTTTATTTCAAATCTCTTATAATTTTAATTTAATATAATAAAATAATAAAACTTATTTATAAATTTATTATGTAAATTTTTTATTTTTATTTTTTATTTTTAACTTATAAAAAATATTATAAATATAAATTAAAATATATATTCATAAATTATTTTTTAAAAAAATATGTTTAAATTATTAGCGATGAAATTATTTTTGATGAAATATTGGTTATCAAAAATATTTTAGTACAATAATTTAATTTTTTAGTAAATATAAAATTATTAAAAATAATTAATAGTGATAAAAAATTTTACATCGTAAATAATTATTAGCGATGAAAATTTTTATCAAAAATTATTGTATTTATGATGTAAGTTTTATGTTGCTAATATTATATAAATTTAATTTTTAAAAAATTTATTATTAAATTAATAACGATGAAAAATTTTTGTTGCAAAAAAAGTTATTTGCGACGTAAATTTTTCATCGCTAAAAGTTTTTAAAAATTTTATTTCAAAAAAAATTTAATTAAATTAATAGTAATGAAAAATTTTTCATCACTATTAATTTTTTTATTTATTAGTAATATTATAATTCATCATAAATATTTTTTTACGATTAAAATTTTTTATCGAAAACTATTTTTGAAAAAATAAAATTTTTAACGATGAAAATTATTCATCATAAATAATCGGTTATAAGCGATGAAATATTTTTTTTATTATAAAATATTATTAATGACGTAATTATTTGCGATCAAATATTAGTGACGAAAATTTCATCGCTAATAACTACTAGCGACGAAAATAGATTATTAGTGATAAAAATTCTTCGTCGCTAATAACCTATTTTATTGTAGTGACTCCATAGATTCAAATACTAAGTCGATAGCATAGGAACCAATTTCTACACTAATCGAGATATCATCTAGCAATAATTTTCGACGTTCAGATAGTTCGAATTATTGTAAAGAAATATTTCAGAATCCATACATATAGTTACCGCATAATTCATCATTTTGACTTTGAATGCTTTGGGATGATCTTAGGTTAACTGTCAACCGAGATTGCTTCATCCGTATTGTATTTCAACTTTTCAAATCTATCTCATGAATTAACTTGGCCAAGGCTTTGCTAAATTGAAATACAGTGATACATCAACTCCCATAATCTGGAGGGATCAATTCCATCTTGATCCACATATAGACTTCGTAAGTACTTGACTATATCCAATAGTCTTCCATCACTTCATTAGAAATTCAGATAGTCTAGTACCAAAGCACAGTGAGTTGCTTGCAAGTCATTATGGTGATCTCAGATCTGAAGGATACTTATACCCATGTGTTTCGCAAACAGCTCTTGACAGCAAAATGCTCAGCAGGTGAGTCACTTGTTCAATGATGATGTACCTCTACATCTCATATGTATGCCATACCAGTGTCACCGCACTCCTTGATTAAGAGGACAACCAATCCATATGGCACACAATGACCTTCACTCGATAAACATCATCATTCCATAATGACGTATCATTTGATCGCGAACATGTTTAATAACTATACGATAAATCTTCTTTTTATCATACACTAGCATAGTTTTAAGGACTTCATCACAATATAAGAGTTCAAAGAAGATGTTACTTTGTGATGAAAAATATCAGAATAATTTTTATTTATTAAATAATAATTCATATACAAGGATGAACTTAATCATCAAACGATTGATTTTAGGACATAATTTTCAACAATGGATTGTTATAATCCATATCTGCAGTGATATAAGAGCATCACTAGGCGATTCACCTCGCCATTGATGAGTTAGTGGTTCGAGATGAGGTTTCGTCCTTCGGATAGTGTGATGGACATTGTCGTAAGTATATTTTGCTTTTGTCTCATTTTGTTATGTTGTTATTGGTATACTTATGAATAATATTTTTTTTTTCATACTAACAGTTTCAAAGAATCACATCGCTATACCATACGGCAAGGAGCGGCTTCTATTCAGTCACTGTTGGGTGCAAAGATAGAGCACTTACCAATATTATGGACAGCTTTGTTGATATTATGTGAGTCATCTTAGAGGATAGATGACTTCAGATTGTGCCATTGGTGGATGATTCGAGTATCTCTTCATATGTCCAGCATACCTCATATCCTGACTTCTTAGACTTCGACCTTTCTATAGATGATGCATCTATATCATAGAGGATGAGCGAGCTGGGAGACACATCGCACTAATCTGATGAGTAGCATATCGATCAGCATAGAAGGACCAGAGATAGGGGTCGATTGAGAGTTTCTCGAGATAGATGCCAGGTATATGTTGATAGGCCGAGCACGCCCCCACTTCCCTCCCCACCAGTCGATATTGTGCTTAAGCCACCATACTAGCGGCTAGAGATGACACGTGTTTATGAGAGACGGACGTGGAGGCAGCCCCAGTATTTTGATATATAGGTCTCTCGATGGTTATGATACTTGTATATTTTTTTTGCTAAAAAAATTTTGTAATCCACTATTGGATTACATTATTTTGAAATTAATGTTAGAAAACATGTGTTATAATTTTTGCTAGTTACATAAAAAATTAATTGTTGATTTTGATATAGGTTACATGGTTGGAGTTCGAGATTATCCATTATTTCTAAGATAACTAGTTGATTCCTAATATACTCTTAACCATAATATAATATAATATAATATAATATAATATAATATAATATAATATAATATAATATAATATAATATAATATAATATAATATAATATAATATTTATATAATATATTATAATAATATAATAATATATAATAATATAATAATATAATATATTATACAATATTATTATATATAATTATATTATATAATATATATTATATTATATTATATTATATTAATATAAGATGCTGATATAATATAATACTATAATATCATATATATTATATTATAATAATGTATAATAGTAAAATAATATCATATATTAATATTTATAATATAATATTATAAATACTAATATAATAATATAATATATTATAATAAATAAAATATATTATATCATATATTGATATAATACTATAATAATATAATAATAGAGTATAATATATTATAATATATTATATATTAATATTTATAATATATTATAATATATAATAATATTATATTATATTATACAATATTATAATAATGTATAACAATAAAATAATATAATATACTAATATTTTATAATATAATATTATAAATAATCATATAGCAATATAATATATGATAATATATTATAATGATATAATATAGTATAATAAAATATAATAGTTATATAATATATTATAATAATATAATATATTCTTATATATTATATATATATTAACATAATGTAATATAATATTTTATTATATTATATTATGATATATTATAATATAATAATATAATAATATATAATGTTAGATAATATATAAAGTCACCCTATGATAGGATAACTTATAGAGTCGTCCTACCGTAGGATGACTTATAAAGCCTTCATACCGAAGGGCATCTCACAAAATTGCCTTATCAAAGGGCAACTCATTCTGTGGTCCACCTGTCCTCCAATTGACGGTCAGGCTGATGAGTTAGCATAGAAAGTTACCCTATCAAAGTACAATTTTTCTCTTGATAGTATTTTAGTAAATAATTTTAGGAGGATATTATTTTGATAATTTGTTTTTTAAAATTAACTGTAAAAAGGTAAAAAAGCTATCTGTTAGCAAGCAGTCATTAGTCATGGTGCTTCATGGTATGTCATGGTCTCTCACTCTCACATTTGTCTGCTAGGTCCTTTTTGTAAACTAAAATTAACATTTATCTAGCTATGTTTTCTGCTTTATATTTGGTTGAGGGATCCTTGCATTTACTCTTGTTTGTCATCATCTTAGAAAGAGCAAGAGCATTAGTGATGTGTTTTGGTGCACTGTTGCGTACGTTGCATTGATTTGAATTTGAGACAGGATTTAATCGGGGAATCTAGTATTTCGGGATTCAAGAAAGGTCAAGTCGATCCTTAAAAAGAAGTATATCAGTATAGGACTGAGGAAAAAAAGACAAACGTTCATAATAGATGTGATGATAACATGATCTCAATTTGCATCTATACATAGTTTCTATTTCAAAATGGCTGTCTTATATAAATGTGAGCTGGTGAAGAGTCATTGATTCTGGATATTTTTGTTAACAAAGATGAATTAGTTTAATGGTTAATTATTTTATCCAGCGGCTGTTAACTTAGCTGATTGGCACTCTCCTCTCCCATGGGAGAGGTCCCAGGTTCAAACATGAATGATGGTGAATAACAACCGTATTTCGCAAAAAAGATGAATTAGTTTCAAGAATATAAGCATATGACCTTTTTAGTGCAAACTCCACTTGGCTTGGGGAATTACAGCTCTGGTGACGGATCTTTGCTATTGCTTTTCGGTTCTGTCCCAATCTCTCTCTTTTTGGTTGATAACTGCTACATGTGACTGATCTTACATGGTGCTTTGGTCCTTCCTCCAGCTTTTAACTGTTTTGGAGGATTTTGGAGGATTGGTGCATATGTTGATTCTCTATCCTTGCTCTACCACTTAAGCTTGTCAAGAGCTGGCCTGGACAAGTCTAACAGACTCATGTGCTTGAAAAACTTAGTGCAGCAGTTTCCCTTTTTTGTTTGCATTAAGGATTCCTCCAGGTGGACAGATCTGAACGTTTTTCGCTGCACAATTTGGTAGGTTTGAGCAGGCACTTGGCATCTACTAAATTGTTTGATCACATGACCACACGAGAAAACCTAAAAGATGTTTACACTAACAAAACTAAGTTCACTTATGTGATTGGTCAACTATTAGAATCTTGAACCCTTTCTTTCCACCGTTGGAATTTTAGCTTTGTAAATCATATTACAAGATTGGCAGAAAGTCTTCTCAACCAAGTTTTGCCGTACTGCATCGAGAGGTATAGGGCATACCATATTGTATCAGTTTAGTATCAATATACAGTACAAAGGCATATGGATACTCAATATTCGGAAGCAGCCCTCTGGAGGTTAGGATGATAGGTTAGTCTTGACTATGACCAAAAATCATCTTTTTTTACATTGGCCAAGTGGCCAGAAAACATGGTAACCATGATATATATACTTTGTACAATATTACTGGTATGACAAACTTTGCAGAACTAGCATTTGCCCCTTACACTGTGCTGAACCTGTGGGTGGGACCGGTTCATTATTATTTTTTTTTGTCAATTCTAGTACAAAAATGGGAAACCGAAGAAGTATGGAAATTCTATGTAGTGTAAAGTAAAGAAAGGAAGTGAAATATTGGATGTGGGAATGCACATGCAGAACTGCTAAAAAGATAGACTTTATGTATTTTAATATAGTGAAGCATTACATACATGGCGTTAACCATACAAACTAAAGTAGAACAGAATAGAATTGTATTGACCTCTGCAACTATAACAACTTGATGACCGATTAAATTCAATCCTTACCAAATCTAGTTCATGGAACCCAAAATTACAACAGTTGATGTGACAACGATTTTCATTGTCATGACACTAGCAGGAGTGAGAAAATAATACTTTAAATTGAGGGGTTACTTCATCACTGATCTGAGTATTTCTTGATGTCATGTAGACGAGAAATAGTTGAAGCATTGAACTTTTGTAGATCTTTTGTTTCCAGCATCGTCCATACTTTTCATACGAAAGTAATCAAATAACTCCCCATTCTTGTAAAAACAACCATCGACAACTAAAATAGAGAAAGTTAGGAGAAATTTTGGGGGGGGGGGGGGGGGGGGGGGTTGGGGGGCGCTGGAAGACGAAATGATTGAAACAAAGATATTGATGCTTATGGATTGAAAGACACAGACTGCATAATCTAATCATCCACATTCGGATCATGGGATATGTTCCAATCAGAGGATCCGAATGGAACATCACATTTTTCCCTCTTCAAATGCTCTAAATCATATACATCATAAGAAGGCTAAGCGGATTCAACTTTTTATTTTATATGTTATTTGGTATGTGATTTGGAATAAGTGCAACTCCAACAGTTTTGAATATAAGGCAAATGGTGAAGGCAATTTTCCTTTGCCATCCTTTTCTTTTTTTCTGAAGAAGCTGCATTCATCATCCAAGACACAATTCAAGACCTATGACGCCTAATTTGCTTTAGTTTAGTTCTGTGTTTTTGTTCTTCTATCATCTTCAGTCCAGTACTTGCTTTATCTCTTGCTTTATGATTTTCACATTACTACTGTTCCCCTTTAATTGAAGGGAAGGAAATGGCACACAATAATTTATACCTTCAAGCACATGTATGATTCTGACTTCAAAAAAGAGGGTGGATAAGTTGATTCAGCCATTAATGGAAGTTTAAATCCATTGAGGGGTTTCTCGACTAATTTTTTGTTTTAAGTAGCAAGGACCTTGAGCTATGATGTTGGAAATTCTCTTTTCATGCTTATACTTAAGGTCCAACAGGCTCACTAATCCCTTACCAT